>NC_083428.1:2679339-3034898 GCF_020745735.1 Hemiscyllium ocellatum
CCACATGGAAGCAGCAGAAGTGGATTCAGAGGAATGAAATGTTGCTATGGATAATTTTTGTGGATAGCTGACCAAACCTGAGAAGAGAAACAGAAAGTAACAAAGGTGGAGAGGTAAGGACACCTGGAGATAAGAGCAGAACTACTTCACGGTGATGGGTCATTGACCCAAAACATTAACTCGCATTTCTCTCCACAATGGCCACCAAACCTGATTAGTATCTTCAGCATCTCTGTCTTTTTTATATATAAGTCATATTTTTAAAATACAAAACACTGAATTAAGCCTCAGTTTAATTAGTGTGTGCAGATACAATGCCAAGATGAGGGCACCGAGGACACTTGAGCTACATGGAGAAATTGGAGAAGATGGGACTGTTTCCCCTTTGAGCTGACAGAATGAAGAGAAATGAGGCACAGGATGTTGGAGCTAGGATGGGCTGGCTATAAGGCACTGCTCTCCCATCCAATACGATCATGCCTGACTTGGTGTTTGCACATTTCTGTTTGCCCCTCATAACCCGTGAGTCTTTGTCGATATTGAAAATCTATCAAATTCAGCCTTGAATAAACGTGAAGACTCAGCCCCCATTATCTTCTGGGAACGAGAATTTCACACTGTAACAACCCTCAGAGAAGAATTCTTAAGGAGCTTGACAGAGTAAACGCTGAGAGGATGTTTTCCCTCATGGGAGAGTTTAGGACCAGACAGCACAGTCTCAGAATAAAGGGGAACCAATTGAAGACTGAGATGAGGAGGGATTTCTTCCTTTAGAACATTGAGGATCTTTGGAGCTCCTTGCCCCAGAAAGCTGTGGGGGCAGGGTCCATGTGAATATTTAAGGCTGAGATCGATAGGATATTGATTAGTCAGGGAATTGAGGGTTATGAGGAAAGGGCAGGAAAGAGGAATGTTGGATCAGCCATGATCCTAATGAATGGTGGAACAGGCTCCAGGGGCCAAATGGCTTATTCCTGTTCCTATTTCTGATAGTCTTATGGTCCACGTCTCTGTCTTAAAGGGAGACTGCTTATTCTGAAACTATGTTCCTAGTTTTAAACTTTTCACAAGAGGAAACATCCAGTTGGTACCCTCCTTATCCAGTCCCCTCAACATTTCACATGCTTCTAAACTCCAATGGACACAGGTCCAACCTGTTCAACCTCTCTTCATAAACTACTTCAGCCGATTCATGTCCCAGGTCACCCAGACTCCTCTGCCTCACTATGGTCTTCAATCTCTCCCCAGTTAAATATTAAACTGCTTTATTATTCTTCATGCCAAAATGGCCAACATCATATTTGTCATTTGCCCACTCAACTTATTTATAACCTCTTTCAGATTTTTACTTGGCAACTTTTTTTTCAGTTACTTTGGTGTTATATTGCAAATTTAGCATCTATCCATTCAGTCTCAACATCCAGATCATTGATATGGATTGTATAAAGTCAAGGACCTTACACTGTTCCCTGTGGAACTCCATCAGTTGCAGCTTGCTGATCTGAAAAATACCTATTTGTCTCTCTTTTCTGTTCCTGTTCGCTAACCAATTTTTACCCAAGTTAATATGTTCCCTGCTATACCATGTACAGTACTCTGATTCAAGAAGAACAGATACTCAAAAAACACAGTGCGCAGATTCCTCAAGAACAAACCATGACAAGCAGACAAAACACAGCCAGAAACCCTAACCACCTTACCATACATCAAAGAAGTTTCAGAAATGACAGCCAGACTACTGAGACCCCTCGGAATCCTAGTAGCACACAAACCCACCAACACTCTCAAACAAAAACTAACAAACTTAAAAGACCCAGTACAACGCATGGACAAAACCAACGTCATCTATAAAATTCCATGCAAGGACTGCCACAAACACTACGTAGGACAAACAGGAAGAAAGTTAGCCACCAGGATACATGAACACCAGCTAGCCACAAAAAGACACGACCCCCTCTCCCTCATAGCCCTACACACGGATGAAAAAAACCCACCATTTTGACTGGGACAACACATCTACCCTGGGACAGGCTAAGCAAAAACATGCCAGAGAATTTCTAGAGGCCTGGCACTCCAACCACAACGCTATAAACAAGCACATAGATCTAAATGACATCGATCAACCCCTCAGAACATGAACAAGAAATGACATCACCACAAACCCCAGGAACCCCATCCAGGAGAAAGATATAAATAGAAAGCAGGAGACAACAGCTTCGCTTCACTTGGAGGTCCCCACTGATGATGTTACCTAGCCAGGTAATGGAACGTCTGGATATCAAACCTACAGCTCAGCGAGCAAACCTACACCCTAGTACTCTAATCTTGTGCAACAACCTTTCACGTGGCACCTTATCAAATGTTTTCTGAAAATCAAAGTACCCCTCATCTACTGGTTCCCCTCCATAAAATCTGAATATTACTTCATTGAAAAACTCTAATAGATTGGTCAAATGTCATTCCTTTTCACAAAGCCATGTTAGCTCCACCCGGTCAACTTGTGGCTTTCCATGTATCCTGTTATGACCTCCTCAATAATTCTAGTACCTTCCATCAATTAGATGTTAGGTTATCTATAGTATCATGCTTTTTGCCTCCCATTCTTCAATAAAGGTATTAAATTATCCAATTGCTCAAGACACTAGGACCTTTCTAAAACTGAAGGAATTGTGAATGATGATACCCCTGCATCTGTTATCAGAGATTGCTGCTTCTTCTAAGACCCTAGGATCCAGACCTTAGGAGGCAGCTGGAGCCCATGAACTGGAAATTCTGTAACCAACAAAAAGCATCAGAGAAATTGCAGATGTCAGTGGGAAGGCAGTGGACAAGAGGAGAGGAAACTGATTCAAGGGAGGAAGAAATAAGTTGTTTCTAAGAACCAGTTCAGTTATGATGGACCAAATGGTCTCCTCCTGTGCTGGTGTATTCCCTGACTGGTCATATGTGAGCCCCAGTAGCAGAGTGAACTGTAGCTGGTAACACTGTCTGCTCTGTTGTTCCCTTGCCAGATATGTTAAGAGAAGGAAGGATTGTTCAGCCATCGAGTGTGGAGATACTTTAATGCACAAGATGCTCTTTTCCTGCAGGCTAATTCACACAAAGCAGCAGTCAGTCAGTCAGTTCATGCTGAGCAGGAAGGAGTCATCAACACTAACAGGATTCAAAGGATTAAATTATGAGGACAGATTTCAAAGGCTAGGCTTGGAGCGATGTCCTAATTGACTTGTTCCAAGATGTTATTGCACACCTCTAGGGAAGGAGGGCCTCCTGGTCCAGAGGAAGGGATACCATGACCTGAGCTAAAAAAAAACCCAACTTGACAAAATTTGTATTCATTTTCATTAGAAGATTATGGGGTAATCTAATTAAGGTGCTTAAGCTGGAGAGAAGTTTCAACAGGAGCAACAAAGAGGTAACACTTTCTCTGGTGCAGAGCATGGAGCACAAGAACCTTAAATTCAGATAGTTCCCAGGCAGCGTGTGCTCACACAATGGGGACTGGAAATCTAGTTCTTTCTTCATTGGTTTGGTAGCCAGGGCTCTCAAGCACATGATATTGTCACCAGGTCCTTACCTGCCTCACACTCAGCCCTGGTGCTGTTCAAATCGCTGACACCATCCACAAACTGACAGATAGAGAACAATCGACAGCCTCGCTGACAAGTACTCAGTGGCACCTCCTAGGGGAGAAATGAAAACAGACAGAAGGGAATGACATGGAAAGTGTGTCTCGGGGACTGTCTCACTACATCACCTCCCTACCTGGAGGTGGCTGTTTCACAATGTAAACCCACACAGGACCAACCTGTATTCTTAATTAAATAACTCAGCAGGGACTGTTGACCTGATACACATTATTTTGTTCCACAAAGTACATCCAGCAAAAGGTTCCAGTTCTGAGGAAGGGTCACCTGATCCAAAATGTTAACTCTGATTTCTTTTCACAGATGCTGCCAGACCTGCTGAGCTTTTCCAGCAAATTCTGGTTATGAATCTATGGAATTACTGCCCAGTGAAGTGATTGAAGTTTCCTCACTAAATGTTTTTAAAGCTAACTTTTGAACAGTAAAGCTATGGATGAAAATGTGTTGCTGGTTAAAGCACAGCAGGTCAGGCAGCATCCAAGGAATAGGAAATTCGACGTTTCGGGCATAAGCCCTTCATCAGGAATGAGGAGAGTGTGCCAAGCAGGCTAAGATAAAAGGTAGGGAGGAGGGACTTGGGGGAGGGGCGATGGAGATGTGATAGGTGGAAGGAGGTCAAGGTGAGGGTGATAGGCCGGAGTGGGGTGGGGGCGGAGAGGTCAGGAAGAAGATTCCAGGTTAGGAGGGCGGTGCTGAGTTGAGGGAACCGACTGAGACAAGGTGGGGGGAGGGGAAATGAGGAAACTGGAGAAATCTGAGTTCATCCCTTGTGGTTGGAGGGTTCCCAGGCGGAAGATGAGGCGCTCCTCCTCCAGCCGTCGTGTTGTTATGTTCTACCGGTGGAGGAGTCCAAGGACCTGCATGTCCTCGGTGGAGTGGGAGGGAGAGTTAAGGTGTTGAGCCACGGGTTGGTTGGGTTGGTTGGTCCGGGCGTCCCAGAGGTGTTCTCTGAAGCGTTCCGCAAGTAAGCGGCCCGTCTTCCCAATATAGAGGAGGCCACATCGGGTGCAGCGGATGCAATAGATGATGTGTGTGGAGGTGCAGGTGAACTTGTGGCGGATTTGGAAGGATCCCTTGGGGCCTTGGAGAGAAGTGAGGGAGGAGGTGTGGGCGCAAGTTTTACATTTCCTGTGGTTGCAGGGGAAGGTGCCAGGAGTGGAGGTTGGGTTGGTGGGGGGTGTGGACCTGACGAGGGAGTCACGAAGGGAGTGGTCTTTGCGGAACGCTGATAGGGGAGGGGAGGGAAATATATCCCTGATGGTGGGTTCTGTTTGGAGGTGGCGGAAATGACGGCGGATGATACGTTGTATACGGAGGTTGGTGGGGTGGTAGGTGAGGATCTGCAGACCTCATTTTTTACCCTTAAGTAAAACTATGGAGCAAGGTTGAGGGAGCGAGGGCTTTTCTCAGTGCAGTGAAGAAGGCTGACAGGTGAACAAGATGGGAGCCATAGATTGAGTGGATAACCAGAGACTTTTTCCCAGGGCGGAATGGCTATCATGAGGGGACATAATTTTAAGATGATTGGACGAAGGTTTAGAGGAGATGTCAGAGGTAGAGAGTGGTGGGTGTGTGGAATGCACTGCCAGCAGTGGTTATAGAGTCAGATACATTAGAGACATTTAAGCAACTTTTGGATAGGCACATTGGAGACAGACTCATCTACAAACCCTTCATTGTCCTGATCTTAGAGTAGGATAAAAGGCCGTCCTAAGGGCCTGTTCTGTGCTGTACAATTCTATGTTCTACGGGTTATAGCGAGAGGGTGGGTAGGTGGAGCCGAGGCCACGAGAATTTCCACCATGATCTTATTCAATAGCAGGCTTGACCAGCCAGAAGGAAAAGCACAGCAGGTCAGGCAGCATCTCAGGAGCAGGAGAGTCAACGATTCAGGCAAAAGATCCTCATCAGGAATTCCTGATGAAGGGCTTATGCCCAAAACATCGATTTCCCTGCTCCTTGGATGCTGCCTGACCTGCTGTGCTTTTCCAGCACCACTCTCTTGACTCTGATCTCCAGCGTCTGCAGCCCTCACTTTCTCCTTACAGGGCCAGATGGCTTACTCCTGCACCTGTTTCTTACACTCTGTTTGTGTTCCTTTCTTTCAGGCATTTTGTTTAAATTCCTCAAAAGGTCCTGTGGACAGAAGGATCAATGTCCTCACTGGAATACAATTCCACACACACTGACCCTCATTGGGGTACAGGGTCCCACACGCTGACTCTCACTGGGGTACAGGGTCCCACGCACACACGCTGACTCTCACTGAATCTCACTGGGGTACAGGGTCCCCCACCCACACATACACTGACTCTCACTGGGGTACAGGGTCCCCCACACACACATACACTGACTCTTACTGGGGTACAGGGTCCCACGCACACACATACACTGACTCTCACTGGGGTACAGGGTCCCCCACACACACATACACTGACTCTCACTGGGGTACAGGGTCCCCCACACACACATACACTGACTCTCACTGGGGTACAGGGTCCCACGCACACACACACACACTGACTCTCATTGGGGTACAGAGTCCCACACGCTGACTCTCACTGGGGTACAGGGTCCCACGCACACACGCTGACTCTCACTGAATCTCACTGGGGTACAGGGTCCCCCACACACACATACACTGAGGTACAGGGTCCCACCCGCGCACACACACACACACACACACACACGCTGAATCTCACTGGGGTACAGGGTCTCACACAAACACACACAGTGGTTCTCACTGGGGTACAGGCACCATGACATTCTCAAGTACTCACACAGACAGCTATCGCTTGTGTCCATTCTGCAGTTTGCTTGATAACTGGAAATTGAACTCTGAGAGACACAGTCGAGCAAATTCCTTTGCTGCCTACATACTGGGGGGCTTTCAGAAACCAACCTCCACCTGAGGCTAACACTGCTGCCTCTGCCTGACGCTACAACTGATGTTAGCTCTCTCCCTACAGCCTGGTACCTCTCCAGTGTGTATAGCCCAGTGCCACACACCATTGCATTCACACTGTGGGAATGATGTTAATAAATTGTGCAGAATTGACAATTAAACAGACACATTGAAGATTTAAAAACATGATTTCAGATTTTTAGAAAATGCAAACCTCTAGCTGTGAAGTTGCACCATAGGTTGGATTGAAACTGTGTTAATTTTTGCCAGGGTGACACATGAAGCACAGAGAGATTAAAGCTCCTTCCTCATCAGCTGCTGGGGACCAGATGGGAATCTGATACCATGACACACACCTCAATCTGTCATCCATACAAGATAATTGCCCTCAGCTATTCAATCCCAATACTACTCAAAGCATTAGGCACAATGTTAGATCACAAAACCTTCAAAGCTGCTTTCCCTTTAGCTTGGGGATAATTTTAAATCATATTGAAGCACCCAGAATCAGTTCTCAAGCCTATACCACAATCTAGTACTGACCCAGTCACAGACACCCACCCTCCCCCAACACAGGGTCGACATTTTTAGGGATCTGCGGGCTACAGACTGTGAGGGTTTACTGATATTTGCAGCTGGTCTTTGACAGCGATTGGATTGTCACACGGCATGGCCCATTAACTAAAAAGCGCCCTCTCTCTCCACCCATCACTCACTCTGTCCCTTCCCCACCCTCACTCTCTATACATCCTTCAAAACCTCCTTCCAATCCTCACTCTCCCTCTATTCATTTGCTGTCCAATTTTCCTCTTTCATCTGTCTCTTTGCAACCTTTCTTGTGTCTCTGTACCCTCTCTCCTAGTTTCCCCCCTCTCCAGTCATCCCCCTCTCTCTCCCCAGTTCCCCTCTCCCCCCAGTTTCTCCCCCCTCTCTCCCCCCAGTTCCCCCCCTCTCTCCCCCCAGTTCCCCCCCCTCTCCCCCCAGTTCCCCCCCTCTCTCTCCCCCCAGTTCCCCCCCTCTCTCCCCCCAGTTCCCCCCCCTCTCCCCCCAGTTCCCCCCCCCCCCTCCCCCCAGTTCCCCCCCTCTCTCTCCCCCCAGTTCCCCCCCTCTCTCCCCCCAGTTCTTCCCCCCCCCCTCTCTCCCCTTGCTGGAGCCGGGAGCCGGTTTGCTGGTGTCGGCCAGGCGGCTGCCTTACCGTGGGCTGCCGCTCCAGGAGGAAGATGTTGCGGCAGCGGCTCTGACACCGGGCCGTGTCTCCCAGGAGGCTGTCGAACGGCTGGACAGCGGCGGGGCTGCAGGTGGCGGCTGCGGCGGAGAGGAGCAGGAGGAGAGCGGCACCGGGACAGGTAGCGGCTGGCTCCATTGTTCAATCCGCGGGACAGAGACACAGACACAGACACAGAGGGGGAGAGGGAGGGAGCTGCGGCTGGAGGAGCCTGACGTCAGGGAGAGGCAGAGGGGAGGGACCGAGCGGGGCAAGAGATAACACGGGGGTAATAAACACGGGGAGGGGTAATTAGCACAAGGGGTAATAAACACGGGGAGGGGTAATAACACAGGGGGTAATAAACACAGAGGGATAATTAGCACAAGGGGTAATAAACACGGGTAATTAGCAGGTGCTGGAGGCCAGATTCCGGATCAGTGATGTGGAGCAGTTCAGGAGCGTCCGTAGCTTTTGCCCGAAACGTCGATTTCGCTACGTTTTGGATGCTGCCTGAACCGCTGTGCTCTTCCAGCACCACTGATCCAGAACAGGGGGTTATAAACACGGGGAGGGGTAATAAACACACGGGGGTAATTAACACACGGGTAATAAACACGGGGGTAATAAACATGGGAGTAATAAACAGTGTCATAAACACAAGCGGTAATAAACACGGGGGTAATTAACACACAGGGGTGATAAACACGAGGGTAATAAACACTGTCATGAACACGGGGGTAATAAACACTGGGTAATAACCACATTAATAAACACGGGGGGTAATCAACATGGGGGAAATAAACACATGGTAATAAACACGGGGTAATAAATATGGGGGTTATAAACACGGGGTTAATAAACACACGGGGTAATAAACGCAGGGGATAATAAACACGGGGGTAATAAATACATGGGGTAATAAACACAGGATAATAAATACAGGGGTAATAAACACGGTAATAGGGGTATTATTCACATGGGGTAATAAACGGGGGGTAATAAACACGGGTAATAAACACAGGGGTAATAAACACGGTAATAAACAGAGGTATTAATCACATGGGATAATAAATACGGGGTAATAAACACATGGGTTATAAACACGGGGTAATAAACACAGCGGTAATAAACACAGGGGTTATAAACATGGGGTAATAAACACGGGGGTTATAAACATGGGGGTTGTAAACATGGGGTAATGGTTATGGTGAGCAAATGAGAACAGAAAAATAAAATGAATGTGGCCCTTATACTCTGTATCTACTTATCTCAGGGCCTTTTCCTCACCTTCTTCTCTAGACGATGATGAATTTTTCTCCCTAAAATATACTTTATTCACAAAATTTGTTCAAAAATACAATAAACATTTCAAGTTAAACTTACAAAATTTGCAGTTATATTCAATTGTCCTCATTCAGCAAGTTCTATCCAATATTTAATAGGATTCTCGATAGGAATCTTGCAGGATTGGTGTTTCCCTGTATCTGCTACTCTTGTTCTAGATGGAAGTGGTCATGGATTTGGAAGATGCCGTCTAAGGATCTTTCATGAATATTTGCAGTGCATCTTGTAGATAGTACATTCTGCTGCTTCTGAGCATTGGTGGAGAAGGGAGTGGATGTTTCTGAATGTAGTGGGCTGCTTTACCTGGATAGCATCAAGCTTCTTGAATGTTGTTGGAGCTGCATTCATCCATGCAACTGGGAAGTATTCCATCACACTCCTGACTTGTGCCTTGTAGGTGGTGAACAGACTTTGGGTGTCAGGAGGTGAGTTACATGCTACAGTATTCCTAGCCTCTGACTTGCTTTTGTAGCCACTGGATTTATGTGATGAGTCCCGTTTAATTTATGATCATTTGTAACCTTTAGGATGTTGATAGTAGGGAATTCAGTTTTGGTAACATCTTTGAATGTAATGGGGCAGTGGTTAAATTATCTCGTTGGAACTGGTTAGGTGAGGTGATGGTCTCGTGGTATTAGGACTGGACTGTCAACCCAGAGACCCAGGAAATGTTTCAGCTGATGATGGAATTTGAATTCAATAAAATATCTCAAAATAAGAGTCCAGTGATGACCATGAATCCATTGTCGATTGTTGGAAAAACCCATCTGTTTCAATAATATCCTTTGCCGAAGGAAGTTACCTGGTCGAGCCTATACGTGACCCCAGACCCACAGCAATGTGGTTAACTCTTAACTGCTCTCTGGGCAATTAGGGATGAGCAATAAATACTGGCCTAGACAGTGAGACCCACACCCTATGAATTAATTTAAACATTTGTGTGACGTGCATGTTACTTGTCAGCCATTGTCCAGATCTTGTTGCATTTGTACACGGACTGCTTCAGTATCTGAGGAGTTGCGAATGGTGCTGAACACTGTGCAATCGTTGGCAACATCCTCACTTCTGACCTTATGATGGAGGGAAGGTCATTGATAAAGCAGCTGAAGGTGGTTGGGTCCAGGACACTACCCTGACGAACTCCCGCAGAAACGTCCTGGAGCTGACGTCCAACAACCACAAACGTTTTCCTATACGTCAGGTACAACACTAACTAGTAATAGTTTGCCCCTGATACCCAATGATTCCAGTTTTGCTAGGGCCCCTTGATGCCTCACTCCGTCAAAAGCAGCCGTGAAGTTGAGGGCTGTCACCCTCCCCTCCCCATTGGAATTCAGCCCTTTTGTCCATGTTTGAACCAAGGCTGTAATGAGGTCAGGAACAGAGTGGCCCTAGGGAACCCAAACTGGGAATCACTGAGCAGGTTATTGCTGAGCAGGTGCTGATTATAGCACAGTAGGTAACCCCTTCCATCACTTTACTGAGGATAAAGAGTAGACTGATGGGCTGGCAATTGGCTATTTATTCTGCTTTTTGTTGACAGGGCATACCTTTTATTTCCTGATAAAGCTAAGAAGGTAGGAATAATCCAAAGGTTAGCCCAGCAAAGAACAGGCAGTGAAACAACAGAATGAAGTAATATTGACTTACCAGTGAAGCAGCTTGAGTATGAGGAAAAATTAAAGCAACTCAAACTCTAACACAAGCTTGTTGTGGAATTTGAAAAGGCAGAAAAAGGCAAAGATAGAATCAAGAAAGATAAGAAAAGGTAGATGGAATTTAAAAGAGCAGCAATGGAAATGAGAAAATGAGAATTAGAATGGCAAAAGGAAAGGGAAGAGGAAGGGAGAGACCACAAAAATAAACTTAAAATGTCCAGAATTAAAAAGATCCTCAAATGCTGATGTAGGATGTAGTGGGGAAAAGCCTAGTCTGAATCTAAAGTAAGGAAATGTTTATATTTGTACAAGCCCACTAACATTTGAGGAAAGATTGTGGAGGAATTCTTCACGTCTTTGAAGAAAATGATGGACTGACTGAATTGGCCAGACAAAGAGTAAACATTGTCCATGCAGAATACGTTGGCGGCTGAAGCCCAGGAAATATAAGGTCCATTGTTAGAGTGGAATTTAGGGATCATGGTGCTGGATACGTATGAATTTGTGCCTAAGGAATATAGGCAGAGATGTAGGAATTTAATGGAACAGCCTGTACAAACCTACAATGAATTTGAAAGGGTCAAGAAAAGTAATTTTAACAAGTAAATACAAGCATTAGAAGTTGCAACCACTGTATGAAGTCCTTGGAGAGATCATTAAAAGAACTTTAAAACTCCCTACTCTTTAATTAAACCTCATGTTGAAGACCAAAGGGTTGCAACTGCTAGACAGGTAACAGTGAAGGCTGATTATGAGCTGATCCATTATTCTGTTAATCCTAGAATGTGAAAGGAAGGCAAGTAGCCAAGGTAAGGGATGATACCTGGGAATACTCCCAGGTCTCTTCCTCAGGTTAGAAAAGAGTGAAGGTAGAGATTAAAACCAAAGACCGAACTGTTTTCATTGTATTGAGGTGGAACATAGCTACTTAGAATGCTGGAAGAAGTTAGGGGTTTCCAAGACAGAGTCCAAAAGAGAACTCAAAAGAAACCTCCCATGGATTTAATTGTAGCTTTATGTGCCACCGAGAGACTGGAAGTAAACACTGTTGAGTACAGCAGAAGTACATCAGATAAATTAAAAATATAGAGGAACTTTATCTAAGGGAAGACAATCCTATTAGAACGAAGAACATAGCACATTACAGCACAGTACAGGGCCTTTGGCCCTCGATGTTGTGCCAACCTGATGCCCACCTAACCCAAACCATTCCAGGTAGAGCTGGTTGAGCAACAGGAGACAAAGGGTAGTACTTGAAGGGAGTTTCTCGAAATGGAGAATGGTGACCAGTGGTGTTCCACAGGGGTCAGTGTTGGGGCCACTGTTGTTTGTAATATACATAAGTGATCTGGAAGATGGCACTGTTGGTATGATAGCAAGTTTGCAGATGACACGAAGATTGGTGCAGTAGCAGAAAGCATAAGGGACTGTCAGAGAATACAGGAGAATATAGATAGACTGGAGAGTTGGGCGGAAAGGTGGCAAATGGAGTTCAATCCAGACAAATGTGAGATGATGCATTTTGGGAAATTTAATTCTAGAGCGAATTGTACAGTAAACTGAAGAGCCTTGGGAAAAGTTGATGGGCAGAGAGATCTGGGAGCGCAGGTCCATTGTTCCCTGAAGGTTGCTGCACAGGTGGATAGAGTGGTCAAGAAGGCATATGGTATGCTTGACTTCATCGGACGGGGCATTGAGTATAAGAGCTGGTCATGTTAAAATTGTGCACAACGTTGGTTTGGCCACATTTAGAATACTGTGTACAGTTCTGGGCGCCACATTACCAAAAAGATGTGGACGCTTTGGAGAGGGTGCAGAGAAGGTTTACGAGGATGTTGCTTGGTATGGAAGGTGCCGGCTATGAAGAGAGAGTTGAGTAGATTAGGCTTATTTTCACTAGAAAAAAGGAGATTGAGGGGCGACCTGATTAAGGTTACAAAATCATGAAGGGTATAGACTGGATAGATTTTTCCCAGGTTGAAGGATTCAATAACCAGAGGTCACGCTTTCAAGGTGAGGGGTGAAAAATTTAAGGGGGAAGACACGTGGTAAGTACTTCACACAGAGGGTGGTAGGTGCCTGGAACGCGTTGCCAGCAGGGGTGGTAGAGGCAGGCACGGTAGATTCATTTAAGATGCGTGTGGACAGATGCATGAGTAGGTGGGGAGCAGAGGGATACAGATGCTGAGGAATTGGACGACAGATTTAGACAGTGGATTTGGATCAGCTCAGGCTTGGATGGCTGAATGGCCTGTTCCTGAGCTGTAAATTTTCTCTGTTCTTTATTCTTCCATTATTGTCCATATGCATGTCCAATGCCCATTTAAATACACTTAACATCAGCAAATCTACTACTGTTGCAGGCAAGCTGTTCCACACGCCCACTACTCTGAGTAAAGGAACTACCTCTAATATCTGTCCAAAATCTATCAACCCCCAATTTAAAGCTATGTCCCCTCGTGTTGGCCTACACCATCTGAAGAAAAAGGCTCTCACTGTCCAACCTATCTAATCCTCTGACTATTTTATATGTCTCCATTAAATCGCCTCTCAACCTTCTTCTCTCTAATGAAAACAGTCTCAAGTCCCTCAGCCTTTCTTCAGATGATCTTCCTTCCATTCCAGGCAACATCCTTACAAATCTCCTCTGAACCATTTCAAAAGCTTCCACCTCCTCCCTATAATGCGGTGACCAGAACTGCACGCAATACTCCATGTGCGGCCTTACCAGTGTCTTGTACAGCTGAAGTATGACCTCGTGGCTCCGAAACTCAATCCCCTTACCAATAAATGCCAAAACACTATATGCCTTCTTAACTAAACCTATCAACCTGGGCGGCAACTTTCAGGGATTCATGCACCAGGACACCGAATTCTCTCTGTTCATCTATACGGCCAGAAATTTTACCATTAGCTCAGTATTCTGCATTCCTGTTACTTCTTCCGAAGTGAACTACCTCACACTTTTCCTCATTAAACTCCATTTGCCACTTCTCAGCCCAGCTCTGCATCTTATCTATGTCCCTCTGTAACCCACAACATCCTTCGGCACTATCCACAACTCTGCCTACCTTAGTGTCATCTGCAAATTGACTAGTTCATCCAGATCATTTATAAAAATGACAAACAGCAGTGGCCCCAAAACAGATCCTTGCAGAACACCATTGGTAACTGAGCTCCAGGATGAACATTTCCCAACAACCACCACCCTTTTTCTTCTTTCAGCTCACCAATTGCTGATCCAAACCACTAAATCACCCTCAATCCCGAAACTCCGTATTTTGTGCAATGGCCTACCATGTGGAACCTTATCAAACGCCTTACTGAAGCCCATATACACCACATCAACCACCTTACCTTCATCCACCTGTTTTGTCACCTTCTCGAAGAACTCAATAAGGTTAGTGAGGCACGACCTACTCTTCACAAAACCGTGTTGGCTATCCCTGATCAAATTATTCCTTTCCAGATGATTATAAATCCTATCTCTTAGAACCTTTTCCAACACCTTACCAACAACTGAAGTAAGTCTCACTGTCCTATAATTACTAGGATTGTCCCAACTCCCCTTCTTAAACAAGGGAACAACATTTGCTATCCTCCAGTCTCCTGGCACTACACCTGTCAACAACGATGATATAAAGATCAAAGCCAAAGGCTCTGCAACCTCCTCCCGGCTTCCCAGAGAATCCGAGGATAAATCTCATCTGGCCCAGTCCTCTTATCTATTTTCCGATCTTCCAAAATTGCTAAAACCTCCTCTTTATCAACCTCAATCACATCTAATCTTGTAGCCTGTATCTCTGTATTCTCACTAACATCGCCCTTTTCCATTGTGAATACTGATGAAAAGTATTCATTAAGCACTTCCCCTATGTCCTCAGATTCCACACACAAGTTTCCACTACCACTGCTATCTTTGTTTGGCCCTAATCTTACTCTAGTCATTCTTTTATTCCTGATATACCTCTCGAAGGCCTTAAGGTTTTCCTTGATCGATCTGCCAACAACTTCTCATGTCCCCTCCTAGCTTTTCTTAGCTCTCTCTTTAGATCTTTCTGGCTAACTTATAACTCTCAAGCCCCCTAACTGAGCCTTCATGCCTCATCCTCACATAAGCCGCCTTCTTCCTCTTGACAAGAGCTTCAACTTCTTTAGTAAACCATGGCTCCCTCTCTCAACAAGTACCTCCCTGTCTGATAGGTATATACTTATCAAGGACCCGCAATAGCTGTTCCTTGAATAAGCTCCACATTTCAAGTGTGTCCATCCTCTGTGGTTTCCTTCCCTATCCTATGCATCCTAAATCTTGTCTAATTGCATCATAATTGGCTTTCCCCCAGTTATACCTCTTCCCCTGTGGTATACACCTATCCCTGCCCATTGCTATTGTAAACGTAACCAAATTGTGGTCTCTATTGCCAAAGTGTTCACCTACTTCCAAATCTAACACCTGGCCGGGTTCATTTCTCAGTACCAAATTCAATATGGCATCACCCCTTGTTGGCCTGTCTACATACTGTGTCAGAAAACCCTCCTGCACACATTGAGCAAAAACTGACCCATCTAAACTATTTGTACTATAGTATTCCCAGTCAATATTGGGGAAGTTAAAGCCCCCATAACAACTACCCTGTTACTCTCACTCCTATCGAGAATCATCTATGCTGACTTTTCCTCTACATCCCTGGAACAATTCAGAGGCCTATAGAAAACTCTCAACAGGGTGACCTCTCCTTTCCTGTTTCTAACCTCAGCCCAAACTCCCTTAGTGGATGAGTCCTCAAACATTCTCTCAGCTGCTGTAATACTACCCTTGATTAAAAATGCCACACCTCCCCCTCTTTTACCATCTTCTCTGTTCTTACTGAAACATCTAAATCCCAGAATTTGTAACAACCATTCCTGTCCCTCTAGCCATGTCTCCGAAATGGTCACAACATCGAAATCCCAGGTACCAACTCATGCTGCAGGTTCACCCACCTTATTCCAGATGCTCCTGGCATTGAAGTACACACATTTCAAACCAACATCCTGATTGCTGGTGCTCTCTCGTGACCTTGTAAACCTATCCCTGACCTCACTATCCTCAACCTCCTGTACACTGGAACTGCATTCCTGCTATTCTAAATTTCTAAATAGACTGCCGGATGAAAAAAAATGAAACATGAAAGAAAACACTTGTCACCTTACCAACCAACACACACAACTATTTTTTTGTTTGGAGGAGGAAGAAGGGTGGGAGACACTACCCAAGTAGTGTTTTGGGTAAAGCAACTACCCAAATATGTGACCTCGTGACCTCTCCGACAACCTCCTGCTTGACACTCCCTCACTTCCTGCTGCTGGAACAACAATGATGCAGCCAAGCCCCGAACTATACCTAGGCATATGGGATCTACTCAAACCCTTAGCTGGAGAAGGATTTAGATTTCCGACCAATCAAAGCAAAATAATTGCACAGAGGTCGGTATCCTGTCACCAAGTCACCCTTTATCTACTTTATTTGGAGATGCCGGTGTTGGACTGGGCCGTACAAAGTTAAAAATCATACAACACTAGGTTATAGTCCAACAGGTTTAATTGGAGGCACTAGCTTTCAGAGCGGTACTCCTTCATCAGGTGGTTAAGCAGCGCTTCAAAAGCTAGTGCTTTTAAAAAAAAACTGTTGGACTATAACCTGATGTTGTGGGATTTTTAACTTTGGTTACTTGTGCACAGTACCCTAGCTGTGGCCAGCCAGCTCAGAGTCAGTCTCCTGAACTGAGGAGATTCTGAATCCCCTGTTTATATCAGCCAGGGCTCCCTGGTTGACCCAGGTTAACAACCCCAATCAAGGATCTCATAGTCAATAAGATCCACCTGGTTCCAATTGCTAGAGAAAGCCAAGTGTTAATAAATGGGATAAGTGGAGAGTATACACTCGTTCCTTTGTACAATGACCAGTTGGAGTGTAGCTTGCTGTCTGAGCTAGAGGTAGTTAGTGTTGTTAAGATATTACCCGGGGATGGAATTAATTTACTGGGAGTAATTTGGCAGGAATGAAAAATCATAGCTTCACATATAACCACGGAAAGTCTGAGTGAGGCAAAAAGACAGAACCCATTCCAGGTATTTTTCCGTTATGTATAGTGACCAGAGCAATGCTTAAATAAAATCCATCACCAGAAGTCACAGTAATGCTACAAGCAACTGTTAGAATAGCTGAAACTCTATTTCAGAATGAGAATGCTTTAGTATGTCCACATCAATAGAGATTCAGATCTGGGGTTCAGTAAGTTTGCACAGACAGCTCACACTGAGGCAGGAGCTGATGGACCACCAGAATGTTATTACTTTAAAATCAAAGTTCTGATGAGAAAATGGAGACTCCCTGATAGACCTGTGGATGAAGAATGTACAGTTTTTCATCTAGTAGTGGTCCTGCCCAGATATCATTAGGAGATATTGCAGGTAGAGCCTGCAATTCCAATGGCAGAACATACAGGAATACAGAAACCGCAGGCATCGAGAAACATGGGCCAGGGCCTCATACAGTCACTGCGCACTTTTGTGAAATGTGCCCTTCATGTCTGGGTGTAGGAAATGTCAGCATATAATCAAACCAGTTCCATGTGAAGTCACACAAGAGGAATTAAAAGTTTCACAGCTGAAAGTGGGAGAATGGGTAGATAAATATTGAGCAACTGGAGGGGTTCAGGTGAAAGATAAATGATTGGTATTGTTTTTGCAAGGTGAGTCTCTACCATTCAGTAGTTCATACAGAGTATTTGGGAGGGTGTTTAAAGTGACTTATCTGATAAATATTCCTGATTGTAGGAATGAAACCATGGTTATGAAATGTAGTGATTTATAAGGATGGCTGCATGCTTTGAAAGCAATGAATTTGACATCAATTGTGAGCCTGGTTTGTGCAAATGTGGTTTCCAGCAATGTGCAGATAAATTAGAATGAGGAGGTTGTCTACACATTAAGCTGACTGGTGTTTTGGGCTCAGTGACAAAGATCCTCTGCCTGTCAATGACCATGAGATCGATTGCCAAGTGGCTGAACAACTTGGGCTGTGAATAAGATAGAGAGTGAAGAGAAACTAAAGGGAAACTAGAAGGTCCACAGCAGCCGGAAACTCTCTCTTTCTCAGTTCCCTGCAATAAGTCATTGTAAACCTGAGGAAACCAGCTTACTGTTCCGTCCACAGATGCTGCAAGTTGTGCCTTTGAATTGGATAAATTAGAGCTGTTCATACGTCAACCAGCCAACCTGTGCCTCTTGTAAACCAATAGAAGCATTAAAAAAAATGTCAAGCAGAAATCTTCAGATTAACAAAAGCTAATGCAACACAATAAGGATGTTGGAACTGTTTCTAGTTTCCCCCTTGCGTGTGTGTGTGTGTGTGTGTGTGTGTGTGTGTATGTATGTAAAGAAGAGTTTATAAGGGATTTAGAGTTTAAGTTTGTAGAATTTACTTAATTTAATTCTTTTCCTGTAGCTAGAATCTAATTACCTGAAATAAATAGGACTGGTGTTAATACAGACACTGGACCATGCTTTCTAACAGCCTGGGTCTGAAAATCAAGTAATTTGGAGATTTTGCATAATTCTTCTAAAAGCATTCAGCTTTTGTGATGTGGAGTTTGAGTTCCAGCTCACTACCCCAATATGCTGAAATGGCATCATCTGTGCTGCTTTCATTCATAATTCCACAAAGTTCCCAGAGTGCTTGCTGAAGTTGAATTGTTTCCTGCTCACACTCCCAGGGACTAAGGAAACCCATTTTAATAAAGAATTCTGGTTAGACAATTTGTAGGTCTTTAGTGCTCAGCTTCTTGCTGGGTTTCAGTCATCCCTCTCTTGGTGGTATAAATTATAATCCTCACATTGCTCCTCAGAACTTGATTTGCTCTCTACCATTTCCTTATAAAATCTTCATCAAATCAGTTGTTAGCCATCCAAATATTTAAATGTCTCAGCACCAACTGGAGTATCACCGGTAATGGCTTTTAATCACTTACTTCCAGCATGACACAGCAATTTATAAAAGATGTCACAATATCTTCAAAAGTATTTTAACAAAATAGGATACTTTTGTAATTTCTGTCTCATGGTGCAGTTGATATGACTCAAACCAGACTCAACCAGACTAATTTTACAGATATTTGTGTGTGAGTCACACAAGTGACAGTGATTATCTCAGGAGAGTTGAAGACTTTAAGTAGTGGAATGTGTGGTGATTATCAGTTAAACCACTTTGACCGTCACTGATTATTGAATATACATCAATGCAAAACAAAAACTCAAAAGACTTCAACCTACGATCACACTGACCCTCCCAGTGGAGGACAGAGGGAGTAGAACATAGAACATAGAACAATACAGCACAAAACAGGCCCTTCGGCCCACGATGTTGTGCCGAACATTTGTCCTAGCTTAAGCACCTATCCATGTCCCTATCCAATTGCCGCTTAAAGGTCACCAATGATTCTGACTCTGCCACTCCCACAGGCAGTGCATTCCATACCCCCACCACTCTCTGGGTAAAGAACCTACCCCTGACATCTCCCCTATACTTTCTACTCCTCTCCTTGTAACACTCTGTTGTACCCGGGGAAAAAGTCTCTGACTGTCTACTCTATCTATTCCCCTGATCATCTTATAAACCCCTATCAAGTCACCCCATATCCTTCGCCGTTCCAATGAGAAAAGGCCTAGCACTCTCAACCTATCCTCATACAACTTATTCTCCATTCCAGGCAACATCCTGGTAAATCTTCTCTGCACCCTCTCCAAAGCTTCCACATCTTTCCTAAAATGAGGCGACCAGAATGGCACACAGTACTCCAAATGTGGCCTTACCAAGGTCCTGTACAGCTGCAACATTACCTCACGACTCTTGAATTCACTCCCTCTGCTAATGAACGCTAATACACCATAGACCTTCTTACGAGCTTCATCCACCTGAGTGGCAACTTTCAAACATCTATGAACATAGACCCCAAGATCCCTCTGCTCCTCCACCTTACTAAGAACCCTACCGTTAACCCTGTATTCCGCATTTTTATTTGTCCTTCCAAAATGTTCAACCTCACACTTGACAGGGTTGAACTCCATCTGCCACTCCTCAGCCCAGCTCTGCCTCATATCTAAGTCCCTTTGCAACTGACAACAGCCCTCCTTGCTATCCACAACTCCACCAATCTTCACACTGTCGGAGGGTCAGTGCTGAGGGAGTGCCACACTGTCGGAGGGTCAGTGCTGAGGGAGTGCCACACTGTCGAAGGGTCAGTGCTGAGGGAGTGCTGCACAGTCAGAGGGTCAGTGCTGAGGGAGTGCTGCACAGTCAGAGGGTCAGTGCTGAGGGAGTGCCACACTGTTGGAGAACCAGTGCTGAGGGAGTGCCGCACTGCTGGAGGGTCAGTGCTGAGGGAGTGCCACGCTGCTGGAGGGTCAGTGCTGAGGGAGTGCTGCACTATTGGAGGGTCAGTGCTAAGGGAGCACTGCACAATCACAGAGTCTTTACGAAAGGAAAGCTGCACATTGCCAGGTCCATACTGAGGGAGCACCACTGTTGGAGCGTTGTCATTGTGAATGTGCTGCATGGCCTGAGGATCAGTACTTATAGCACTGTCCAAGGGCACGTACTGAGCAAGAGCCACACTGTGGGAGGGGAAGTACTGAAGGGGCACTGAACTGTTGAAGAATCAGTGCATTGTCTTGGGTGCAATATCATTGTCAAGGGTTCTAGGGGTCAATGAAGAAAGTAGAGTTGAAACTCAGTCAGATTTGCCAAGATCTTATTGAAGAGTGGAGCAGGTTCAAAGGACCAAATGACTTGTTCCTGTTCCTAATTTGTTCCAGTGGGTTAGTATTGTGGTACAGCTGCACTATTAGAGGTGTCACCATCTTGTTGAAACATTACATTAACGCCCTGTTTATCCATTCAGGTTCCACAGCTAATTTTGAAGATCAGCAGATAAGGTTTGGTATCCTGGGGCCAAAACGAAATCCTCAAACAGCAACTGACCTGATTGTCAGGTTGTGATCAGGTTGCTGCTTGTCAGAGTTGGCCATGCTGATTGGCTGCCATTGCCTCCCATCTTGCTGCAAAGGCTGAACATTGAAACATGTCAATTTGTTGTAAAGCGTTTCAGGACACACTGATGTTGTGAAAAGTTCTTTATGTGGGCACAGTCATTTTTTTCTCAACGCAGAATGCCGAGAAGCAGGTAACCTTATCAGACCGGGTGGTTGAAGTTCTGAAGCAATCTGGGAGGAGAGGTCTGAGGACAAGCGAGTGCAGTCTTACTCATAAAACAGAGAGAGGGAAGCTGCTGAGAGGCGATATGAAGCTAGAGTCTGGTTAATTGTTCAGCAAAATTCCCTACAATGACACTTCTTGAACCCACAGCAATCCTTCTGCATTTGAATAATGATGATTAAACTTCTGGAACTTTCTTCAGCACTGCTTTGAAAGAAGTGCAGTATATTGTAAGCGTGCATCTTTCCAAAACTGATCCACCTGCGCAGTTTGGGCCAGTCCTGAATGTGAGTGAGGAGCATGCAATAACGTCCAGCCTGACCTCACTGAGTGTGTGCTTACAGATGGGAACAATTGCATCCTCTGGCCTGGGTGATGGGTCAGTCTGCTGTCAGCCGTAGGTCTCTGATCTTTCCCACACACTCTGACTGATTGTATAGAGAACAGTTGGATGATGTTTAACCCAGCCAGAGAGTTTGCAAAGTCACAGGGCACCCTGAACAATTCCAGGCAGAAAATAGCAACTGCTTGGATTTTCTGGTGTGGGGTGGGAAGGGAAAGGCCTGATTTATTAACCCTGGCAAGGCAGGAATTCCACTGATGGCATTGGGCTTATGTGGTCAGCAGCTGAATGAAGTTACAATGGAGTTAGTTGTTCTCAACGTGGACAGTATTAGGGCAGTAGCATTGGCCTCAGCGCCCCAGCCATTGGACAAGCAACAGGATCAGCCAGGGATTGGAGTTTCACGGGACAGTGGAATAGTTTGGCACGAAAGAAGGCCATTCAGTCCCATCACATTGTGCTGGGTCTTTTCAAGAGTAATCTGGTAAATCCTGCTTGTCCACGCTGACCCCAAGCTCCCACAATTATCCTTGCTCAAGGATTTATCCATTACTGTTTTGACAGCTACTTGTGAAGCTGTCGCACTGTCATGAGGCAGAGCATCCCATATCCACAACACAGTACCAGAATAAACACAGAGAAAGAGAGGATCAACACCCAGTAGATCCAGAATTAAGATAATTGGATAAAAAAAACAAAGGGAATAAAGAAAAGAGCACTGAGATTTGGTGTGAGGTACTGATTTAATGCAGTGTCTGAAATGTCACTGGAAGTAGTGTGAACAAAAACTAATCACTAGGGTAGGGCACCAGGTATCAGTTGGTTGGAGTAAACGTGTAGAATCTATGCCCCAGTCAGAGTCGGTGTATGTGTGTGGGAGCCATACCCAAGGTAGATGCTGGAGAAGGTGGAGTTTAGACTGATGTTCTGAAATAATGTTAAGAACACTGTATCATGCAATCACAGCATTCTTGCAGTGATCTGTCTTTGCAATGCAATAAGTGATCAGGTTATGAGGCACTGCTGTTACGGTTAAGGACAAGAACAATTCACGCATAAGGAACAATTCACACAAGTGTGTTGCCATGGAGTAACCGATGTATGTAGTCATGGCAACAGATTTTGAGCAGTTAGAAATACAGGACAATTGTGAACTTCATGATGAGAGTGCACAAGAAAATCGGCTTAGGTACAGAGGAGAGCTCTCTCCACAGTATCCCCACAGAAACCTCTCAGGACAGTGTGGGGTTTATCAGAGTGCTACAGTGAGGGGTGTGGGGGCTATCAGAGCGTTACAGTGAGGGGTGAGGGTAATATCAGTGTGTTACAGTGAGGGGTGTGCAGTATATCAGAGTGTTATAGTGAGGGGTGTGGGGTATATCAGTGTGTTACAGTGAAGGGTGTGGGGTATATCAGTGTGTTACAATGAGGGGTGTGGGGTATATCAGTGTGTTACAGTGAGGGGAGTGGGGTATATCAAGGTGTTACAGTGAGGGGTGTGAGTTATATCAGAGTGTTATAGTGAGAGGTGTGGGATCTATCAAGGGTGTTACAGTGAGGGGTGAGGGTAATATCAGTGTGTTACAGTGAGGGGTGTGCAGTATATCAGTGTGTTACAGTGAGGGGTGTGCAGTATATCAGTGTGTTACAGTGAGGTGTGAGGGTTATATCAGTGTGTTACAGTGAGGGGAGTGGGGTATATCAAAGTGTTACAGTGAGGGGTGTGAGTTATATCAGAGTGTTACAGTGAGAGGTGTGGGGTCTATCAGAGTGTCACAGTGAGGGGTGCGGGGTACATCAGAGTGTTGCAGCAAGGGGTGTGGGGTATATCAAGGTATTACAGTGAGGAGTGTGTGTTCTAACAGTGTGTTACAGTGAGGGCTTTGAGTTATATCAGAGTGTTAGAGTGAGGAGTGTGGGATCTATCAAGGGTGTTACAGTGAGGGGTGTGGAGTATGTCAGTGTTACAGTGAGGGGTGTGGAGTCTATCAGCGTGTTACAGTGAGGGGTGTGGATTATATTGGAGTGCTATAGTGAGGGGTGTGGGTTATATCAGAGTGTGACAGTGAAGGGTGAGGGGTATATCAGGGTGTTACAGTGAGGGGTGTGGGGTACATCAGAGTGTTGCAATGAGGGGTGTGTAGTATATCAAGGTGTTACAGTGAGGGGTGTGAGTTATATCAAGGTGTTACAGTGAGGGGTGTGAGTTATATCAGAGTGTTACATTGAGGGGTGTGGGGTATATCAGTGTGTTCCAGTGAGGGGTGTTGGTCTATCAGTATGTTACAGTGAGGGTGTGGGGTATATCAGTGTTACATTGAGGGTTATGGGGTATATCAGAGTGTTACAGTGAGGGTTATGGGGTATATCAGAGTGGTACAGGTGAGGGGTGTAGCTTATATCAGAGTGTTAGAGTGAGGGGTGTGGTGTCTATCAGGGTGTTACTGTGAGGTGTGTGGAGTATATCAGTGTGTTACAATGAGGGGTGTGGGTTATATCAGTGTGTTACAGTGAAGGGTGTGGGGTATATCAGAGTATCACAGGGAGGGGTGTGGGGTATAGCAGTGTGTTGCTGTGAGGGGTGTGGTGTGTATCAGTGTGTTACAGTGAGGGGTGTGGGGTATATCAGGATGTTACAGTGAGGGGTGTGGGGTATATCAGAGTATCATAAGGAGGGAGTGAGGACTGCAGATGCTGGAGATCAGAGCTTAAAAAACGTGTTGCTGGAAAAGCGCAGCAGGTCAGGCAGCATCAAAGGAACAGGAAATTCGACGTTTCGGGCCAGAGCCCTTCATCAGGAAGGGTGCTTCAGTTTCCTCCCACAGTCCAAAGATGTGCGGGCCAGGTGAATTGGCCATGCTAAATTGCCCGTAGTGTTAGCCCTTCCTGATGAAGGGCTCTGGCCCGAAACGTCGAATTTCCTGTTCCTTGGATGCTGCCTGACCTGCTGTGCTTTAACCAGCAACACATTTTCAGCTCTGATCTCCAGCATCTGCAGACCCCACTTTTTACTCAAAGGAACTATCACAGGCAGTATCACAGGGAGGAGTGTGGTGTATATCAGTGTGTTACAGTGAGGGGTGTGGGGTATATCAGTGTGTTGCAGTGAGGGGTGTGGGGTATATTAGAGTGTTACAGTGAGGGTAGTGGAGTATATCAGTGTTCTGGATTAGTGGTGCTGGACGAGCACAGCAGTTCAGGCAGCATCCAAAGTGCAGCGAAATCAACGTTTCGGGCAAAAGCCCTTCATCAGGATTCCTGATGAAGGGCTTTTGCCCGAAACGTTGATTTCGCTGCACTTTGGATGCTGCCTGAACTGCTGTGCTCTTCCAGCACCACTAATCCAGAATCTGGTTTCCAGCATCTGCAGTCATTGTTTTTACCTCTATATCAGAGTGTTATCATGATGGTGTAGGGTGTAACAGAGTGGTATGGTAATGGATGTAGGGCATATCAGAAAAGTGTGGAGATTCTGAGTTTTTGCCTTCTCTGCTATTATAAATTGTAGAGTGATTTTCGGATATTCAATGCTGTTTACTGTCCCATTAAGTGTTCCCTGAGCCATTCACCAATATACAGAGTGAGTCATCGCTTAATTATTGGCACTGGCTGCGGGATAGGCTTGAACAATCTGTAGGCTGACTGGAATTGTAGGCAGCCAGGGTTAATTACAGGAAGGATTATTCAGTCTAACACAAGAGGCGTAATTGTGCAGGGAACGACCGAACTTTTTTCAGAATAGTGAACACTGATGAACTGAAGGGGTTTGGAGGGTGGGGCACTGCAAGGATCAACTTGTCACATTGCAGCCTGAAAGGTAGAGGACTGCGGAACTCCCTGGCAGGCAGTGGACAGACCGGGAACATTCTCCTGCAGAATCACTCATTCAGACACCAGGCACTGGGAAGAAACTCTCGCTGTTTCTTTAAGTATTTTTCTGACTGGTTTGACCCCAACACCACAGGGAAACTCGTAATTTTTAATCAAACAACAGTGGAACTAAGATGCCGTCGCTCGTTTTCCTTCTTTTGTTGTGTCTGATGAAGCTGGTTTGGAGTCTAACACGTAAGTCGCACTTTGAAAACCAGTTGGGAAAACGTTGCTTTGGCTGATATGAAATGAGGGGGTTAAACTCTGTCTGCACTGGACCCAGAGTAACAGGTATATGAAGCAAGTGAGAGGTCAACTAGTGGTGCTGGAGGACCAACGTGAAACTGTTAAACATTGCTGTGGATCTAGAGGGGCCAGTGTCACCCATACTGTACCTTCAGTGTGTTTTGCTTGCAATCAAGACGTGAGTTACAAATAATTGCAATTCCTGTTAAGTTCACCCTTTGTTATTGTGCAGCAGGAAATTCTTAAAACCTGGGAACTGCAGAGGGATTTAAATTTTATAATGTTTCTTTCTCTTTGTCTTTTAGTCATAATGTGGGTTTGATGAAAGACGAGGAGAGAGGATAGAGAGAGAAAAGTAAAGGAAAGGAATGAAACAGTTAATGGTGGGGGGTGGGGGGGAGGTGTGCAGATTGATCTGCTAAACGAAATAATGAGAAAGAATGTGGTCGACTCAGAAAAAACATGAAAGACCCTCAGAAAGAGCTGAGGCCAAAGTGGGAGTGTAATAAAAGGAGGATTTAGTCAGAGCCCCAGGGCCACATGCACACACCTCTTCCCAGGACAGAGATTGGTAACACAGACCGACGGTTCCTGAAAGTGTTGACTGATGCCGTCTTCAGAGCCGAGAGGAAATCAGTGTGGACCTGCTGTTACACAACTTGGAATGTGCTGGAGGCTGGTGAACAGGACTGTGCTCAGAACCTGCAAACAAGCCATCAGGCTGTCAGCAATTACTCTGAGAGGCAACCTTCAGTGAAAACTCCCTCTACACTTTTCAACTGGAAGAAATGCGCCCCTTGTATTGTTCCCCATCAAACATTCCCAGGACAGGGACAACACGAGGTTAGATACAGAGTAAAGCTCTCTCTACACTGCCCCCATCAAACAATCCCAAACATGAGCAGCTCAAATACTCCCAGGACAGGGACAGCACGGAGTTAGATACAGAGTAAAGTTCCCTCTACATTTTCCCCATCAAATACTCCCAGGACAGGGACAGCACGAGATTATATATAGAGTAAAGTTCCCTCTACATTTTCTCCATCAAACCCTCCCAGGGTTAGATACAGAGTAAAGCTCCCTCTATGCTTTCCAATAATGTACCGTGACCATGTGGACTACAGCCTCCTCAGATGTTCGTGTATGACCTGGTCCTGAAGAAATGATCTCATTTCTGGTTCTTGGAACATGTGGCCAACAGTTTTGAAATAATTATTTAATATTTAAAGCTGGAAAAAGACCTTTTATCCAACCCCATCACTCCCCTTGCTTATCTTCTCATAAACCTAGTATCACAGACTATCAACATTCCCTCCTGGTCCTTTCTCTCTGCTGTGTTTATCTAGCTTCCCCTTAAATTAACATATTCATCTCTACCACTTCCTATGGTCCACATCCTCTGTCTTCTCAACTGCTGCTAGTTGCAGCTTGTGGTGAAACGCCTTGAGGGTGAAGATTCTCCTAAAGATGGAAGTGGCCTGACTGTGGCTCCCCTTTCAGACCCCAGTGAGAGGTTAAACCTCCTACCAGGCCTGCTGTCAGTCACTGAAAGGGCTGAATGCAAACCGTCTGCCTAGTGTTTCTTGACAGTGAAGGCCTCCTCTCGGTCCTGCTCTCACCCTTTCTCCATTACCCCTCTACGATGTAGACGAGTGAATTTTCCGTGGTTCCTTAAATGTCATGGCCTTGGGATATCTTACAGTCAATCTGATATAAGTTTCCCATATGGTCATTGTTCGTAGAATCACAGAACAGTGATAGTATGTGTTGCCTCTCTGTAGGAACTCTTTAGCTGCTCCCACTCCCCCTGCCTCCTCTCCACAACTGAAGTTTCCTGCGACTTTTGATTTTCTGAGGTCCACTGTGGTTTCTGGAACGTGAGGGGGGAGGTGGGAGGGGTGCTTAATGTGTCCACGTGGCAGTCAGCCTGTGTAGACCCTCTGAGTGACTGTGGGACCTCCATAGATGAGAGGGAATAATCCTGCGCATTCTCCCTCCTCAGACAGGAATCTGATTCCCTTGGGAATGCCCTGATTGGAACTGTCACCTTTAGGACGGGAATACAGAGCTTCACCACTCAGTTCATGAAAAAGCTTTTCTTCATGTTGTCTCCTGTCCTTTTGTCATTGACATTAACACTGTGCCCTCAGGTTCTCGCTCCTCCCAACAATTGTAATTTAGGAAAAGGCAGTCTCTTTTTAAAATAGGATTCACAGTCAACTTGACACCAGCAGTTTATAGTATTGTGCAGGATTTAAAGCCTGCTCCCATTGCAGCTCCCAGATCTGCTGCTGAAACTCCACTTTTGGAAGTGGCGTTGAATATAGCCTCTGATCTAACAGCAGACGGGAAGTCTACTCTCTGAAACATAGTCTGTTTTTAACCCCAAAGGAGCGAGGTCATTCAGTTACTGATCTTAGCCTAAAGCTTGCTGGTATCAGTGGGGGTCAGTCAGGGGTGGGGAGGGGGTGGTGGGGGGTTGTTATTGCTGCTGAGCTTCGAGAGTCTAGTCAGCATTATCAGTCTCTGCCTTTCATTCAGATCAGGCAGGAGGACAGTGGGATCTCCCAAAGAAGCCAAGGCTGGTGATCATTTCAGAATGGATAATATGTAACAACAAAGACCTGCATTTATTTATCACATTTAATAAAGTTTAAAACCTTCAAGATGATTCATGTGAAGGTAATACTTGACATCAGGCCAGTTATGACGACATGAGGCTGCGTTGCCAAGAATTTCATCAAAGAGAAACAGACTGTCTGTCTAAAAGGAAAAGAGAGAAGCCCACAGACTGAGAGTTTTAGGGAAGAGTTGAACAACCCGGTGCTGAGGCAATTAAAGGCATGTTGACCAAAGGGGGAGGTGCACCGAGATCTCAGAGGGTGGTGGGGATTCGGACGGTGCAGGATTGAGATGGAGATTCTGAGGGGGATTTGAAACCAAGTATGACGATTTCAAAATCTAAGTGTATTTTGGGCTGGATGACAATGAGCTCCAGCAGAGGGTCAGTCAGTACATAGTGAGGTTAGCAACGTCAGCAACGGCACAATCACTAACTGTGACTCAGTGGGTGATACTCTACCCTCTGTCAGATGGTCACAGTCTGGAGGACATTATCCAAGTTAGTGCTGCATTGGCTGAGGGAGTGAGACAGGGGGCTACACTGCCAGAGGGAGTAAGATAGGAGGCTGCACTGCCAGGGAGAGAGAGAGAGACAGACAGAGGGCTGCACTGCCAGAGGGAGTGAGACAGGGGGCTGCACTGCCAGGGAGAGAGAGAAAGACACAGAGGACTGCACTGCCAGAGGGGGAGAGATAGAGGGCTGCACTGCCAGAGGGAGTAAGATAGGAGGCTACACTGCCAGAGGGAGTGAGACAGGGGGCTGCACTGCCAGGGGGAGAGAGAGAGAGAGAGAGAGAGAGGGCTGCACTGCCAGAGGGAGTGAGACAGGGGGCTGCACTGACAGAGGGGGAGAGACAGAGGGATAACCTGCCAGAGGGAGAGAGACAGAGGGATAACCTGCCAGAGGGGGAGAGACAGAGGGCTGCACTGCCAGAGG
Organism: Hemiscyllium ocellatum; assembly: GCF_020745735.1. Classification (NCBI taxonomy): domain Eukaryota; kingdom Metazoa; phylum Chordata; class Chondrichthyes; order Orectolobiformes; family Hemiscylliidae; genus Hemiscyllium; species Hemiscyllium ocellatum. Next base: position 2,708,374 of record NC_083428.1, read on the forward strand.
GAGAGAGAGAGACAGAGGGCTGCACTGCCAGAGGGAGTGAGAGAGAGAGAGAGACAGAGGCTGCACTGCCAGCGGGACAGAGACAAGGGACTGCACTGCCAGAGGGAGTGAGACAGGGGGCTGCACTGCCAGAGGGGGAGAGTCAAGGGGCTGCACTGCCAGAGAGAGAGTGAGACAGGGGTCTGCACTGCCAGAGGGAGTGAGACAGGGGGCTGCACTGCCAGAGGGAGAGAGAGAGAGAGACAGGGGCTGCACTGCCAGCGGGAGAGAGACAAGGGACTGCACTGCCAGAGGGAGAGATAGGGGGCTACACTGCCAGAGGGAGAGAAACAGAGGTCTGCACTGCCAGAGGGAGAGAGACAGGGGGCTACACTGCCAGAGGGAGAGAGACAGGGGGCTACACTGCCAGAGGGAGAGAGACAGGGGGCTGCACTGCCAGAGGGAGTGAGACAAGGGACTGCACTGCCAGAGGGAGAGATAGGGGGCTACACTGCCAGAGGGAGTGAGACAGGGGGCTGCACTGCCAGAGGGAGAGAGACAGGGGTCTGCACTGCCAGAGGGAGAGAGACAGGGGGCTGCACTGCCAGAGGGAGTGAGACAGGGGGCTGCACTGCCAAAGGGAGAGAGAGAGAGAGACAGGGGCTGCACTGCCAGCGGGAGAGAGACAAGGGACTGCACTGCCAGAGGGAGAGATAGGGGGCTACACTGCCAGAGGGAGAGAAACAGAGGTCTGCACTGCCAGAGGGAGTGAGACAAGGGACTGCACTGCCAGAGGGAGAGATAGGGGGCTACACTGCCAGAGGGAGTGAGACAGGGGGCTGCACTGCCAGAGGGAGAGAGACAGGGGTCTGCACTGCCAGAGGGGGAGAGACTGGGGGCTGCACTGCCAGAGGGGGAGAGACTGGGGGCTGCACTGCCAGAAGGAGAGATACTGGGGGCTGCACTGCCAGAAGGAGAGATACTGGGGGCTGCACTGCCAGAGGGAGACAGACAGGGGGCTGCACTGCCAGAGGGAGAGAGACAGGGGGCTGCACTGCCAGAGGGAGAGAGACCGGGGGCTGCACTGCCAGAGGGAGACACTGGGGCTGCACTGCCAGAGGGGGAGAGACTGGGGGCTGCACTGCCAGAGGGAGAGACTGGGGCTGCACTGCCAGAGGGAGAGACTGGGGCTGCACTGCCAGAGGGAGAGAGACAGGGGCTGCACTGCCATGTGGAATACAGCATTGCTGGGTTGCTCCTTTGTGCTCCCAGAGGGTGTGCTTTTGGCAGTTGGAGGTAACGTTGCATGTGAGAGTGTCTGAGGGAGCACTGCACAGTCAGAAATGCTGCTCTTGATGTGAGTCTTGCTGCTGCTGTTTGGATGTCATACATCAATATCCATAGAAGAGCAAGAGGCCAATGTCCATCCCTGAGAAACCGCTGCCCATATTGTTTGTGGGAGCTGGTTGGGTACAAAGTGGCTGTGGTATTTCCTACATTCCCACAGTGACCACGTGTCCAAAGCAATATCACTGGCTGTAAAATACTTTAGCACAAGTTAAAGTCATGAGGTTCCTCAATTTGAAGGGAGAGAATTCTGGGTAAGGCAAGTTCTATTTTGATTTTGCTGTTTTAAATGTTTCCTTCCTTTGCAGCACTTGCTGTGGTTGTGCCTCAGGACCCCATTCTGACCATTGGCTCATCTCTGACTGCTACATGCATTGTGAACCCTGAGGCTAACGCGGACGCCCAGGATCTGTACTGGACACTGAACGGCGAGCAGCTTCCTGCAAACTTGTACAGTCTAGTGAATGACAGTGCACTGAAGGTGACCCTTCGTGGACTGAACGGCTCACGGCAACAATCCGGTGATAACCTTTTGTGTCACCGTAGTGACAACAGAGTCCTGGCTGGTTCATGCCTCTATGTGGGCTGTAAGTTACTCTTGCTTCTAATCACTGTTAGCACCAGGAGCCTGTCTGAGTGTGCATCACATGTGATGAAAGCACTTAATTATGAGTGTGCAAAAGTGAGTTCTTGCTGATCACTGTGCATCAACTGAGCATTTTCCCATTTGCTGGTGGGATCTGGGTATCACTGGTTGGGCCCAGCATTTATTGCCCATTCCTAGTCTCCCCTTGAGAAGGTGGGGGGGGGGGGGGGGGGAGGTGAGCTGCCTTCTTGAACCGCTGCAGTTCACCTGCTGTGCATTGACCCACAATGCAGTTAGGGAGGGAATTCCAAGATTTTGACGGAGCGACATTGAAGGAACGGTGATATATTTCCAAGTCAGGATGAAGACTGGCTTGGATGGAAACCTGGGGGTGGGGATGGGGTCGGTGTTCCCATGTATCTGTTGCCCTTGTTTTTCTAGATGGAAGTGGTCATGGGTTTGGAAGAAGCTGTTTGAGCATCTTTGGTAAATTTCTGCAGTGCATCTTGTAAATAATACACATCACTGCTACTGAGCGTTAGTGGGAGAGGGAGTGGATGCTTGTGGATGTAGTGCCAATCAAGCGGTTGCTTTGTCCTGGATGGTGTTGAGCTTCTTGAGTATTGTTGGAGCTGTGCCCATCCAGGCAAGTGGGGCGTATTCCATCATACCATCTGTTACAACCTCTGTAACATTGCCATTCCCTGTCCTTCCATAGAAACAGAAGATAGGAGAATGAGGAGGCCATTCAACCCTTCCACCCTGCTCCACCATTCATGTTCATGGCTGATTGTCCAACTCAGTAGCCTAATCCTGCTTTCTCCCCATAACCTTTGATCCCATTTGCCCCAAGTGCTATACCTAGCCACCTCTTGAATACATTCAATGTTTTGGCATCAACTATATCCTGTGGTAATGAATTCCACAGTACCTCAACAATTACCTGAATCATGTACTGTTCAAATGTTTCATCTAGACCTTTGTTATCACGGGATTTGATGATTTGAACCTGTCCAATCTCCCCCTTCCAACCTCCGTTAAAATGAGCTCATCCAGAACTCTGCAGCCCTCTAACACCAGATTCTGAAAATTTTTCAACTGCCCAGCTCTCAGGCAAAAGTGAGGACTGCAGATGCTGGAAATCAGAGTCTAGATTTGCACCACTCTAATCTAGACTCTGTATTGGCTCTCAGTCTGATAATGCCTCAGTTTTAAAATTCTTGTCCTTATTTTCAAATTTTTCTCTGGTGTCACTCAATCTATAATCTTCTTCAGACCCAGCACCCTTGAAGATCTCTGCACTTCTCCAGCCTCTTGCATGTCTCCCATGTTAATCATTCCATCTTCCTAGTTGACCACTTCTCTCTCCTACCCCGAACCAAGCTTCTTGTCATCTGTCAAAGTGCTGTATCGCTTTAAAGGATTCAGTGTTAAATTCCATTTGATACTTGTTCCTGTGAAGTATGTTGGACATTCCACTACATTGAGTGTTTTATAAATGCAAGCTGTTGTATCTGCATGTGAATGTCCAAGTGAGTGTCTGTGTGCAGATATGCCTGTGTCTCGATGTGTGTATCTGCAAGTGTTTGTGTGTCTCTCTAGAGTCATAGAGTACTCAATGCTCTGACCAATGAAGGCAATTGGGCCAAACACCACCTTCACTATTCTGTCTACCTGTGACACCACTTTCAAGGAACTATGTACCTGCACCCCTAGGTCTCTCTGTTCGACAACACTCCGCAGGACCCTATCATTAATTGTGTAAGTCTGGCCCTGTTTTGTCTAACCAAAATGCAACACCTCACATTTTTCTAAATTAAACTCCACCTGCCATTCCTCAGCCTACAGACACAGTTGTTCAAGATCCCATATTACACTTAGGTAACCTTCTTCACTGTCCACCATTTTGTGTGTGTGTGTGTCTGTGTGTGTGTGTGTCTGTGTGTGTATGTGTGTGTCTGTGTCTGTGTGTGTATGTGTCTGTGTCTGTGTCTGTGTGTGTGTGTGTGTGTGTGTCTGTGTCTGTGTCTGTGTGTGTGTGTGTCTGTGTCTGTGTCTGTGTGTGTGTGTGTGTGTGTGTGTGTCTGTGTCTGTGTGTGTGTGTGTGTGTGTGGTTGGGATTCCAGTCGATGTTTCTGGGCAAGTAAGATCCAGAATGAAATCTGGCTTTGATCCATTAAATTCTGTTTTCTTTATAAATTAACGTGGTGGTCCTACAGAAAATGAAATAAAGCAAACCAGGCTATACACAATATAATGCAGTCTGAAAGGTTTTGAGAAACAGCTCTAAACCTCACCCGTGACTGCTCCACACACATTTCCTGCCCCTGAAGGAACCTGCTGCTATTCATTGGAAGTTGAGCTTGTCTTCTGCCCAGTTAAAGACCATAAGACATAGGAGTGGAAGTAAGACCATTCGGCCCATTGAGTCCACTCCGCCATTCAATCATGGTTAATGGGCATTTCAACTCCACTTACCAGCATTCTCCCCGTAGCCCTTAATTCCTTGTGACATCAAGAATTTATCAATATCTGCCTTGAAGACATTTAGCGTCCCGGCCTCCACTGCACTCTGCGGCAATGAATTCCACAGGCCCACCACTGTCTGGCTGAAGAAATGTCTCCGCATTTCTGTTCTGAATTGACCCCCTCTAATTCTAAGGCTGTGTCCACGGGTTCTAGTCTCCTCGCCTAATGGAAAAAATTTCCTAGCGTCCACCCTTTCCAAGCCATGTATTATCTTGTAAGTTTCTATTAAATCTCCCCTTTATCTTCTAAACTCCAATGAATACAATCCCAGGATCCTCAGCCGTTCCTTGTATGTTAGACCAACCATTCCAGGGATCATTCGTGTGAATCTCCGCTGGACACGCTCCAGTGCCAGTATGTCCTTCCTGAGGTGTGGGGACCAAAACTGGACACAGTACTCCAAATGGGGCCTAACCAGAGCTTTATAAAGTCTCAGTAACACAACGGTGCTTTTATATTCCAACCCTCTTGAGACAAATGACAACATTGCATTCGCTTCCTTAATCACGGACTCAACCTGCATGTTTACCTTTCGAGAATCCTCAACTAGCACTTCCAGGTCCCTTTGTACTTTGGCTTGAATTTAAAAATAGTTTTGAAGGGACCCTTGTGGTGCAATGGTAGTATCCCTATTTCTGAAGTAGGAGGCCAGGATTCAAGTCCTACCTGCTCCAGAAGTGTGCTATAACACATCTGAATTTCCTATTAGAAAATATCTAAAAAGCGTTGAGACACAGGGCAGGACCTGCCATTCATTCTGCTTTGGTCTGGGCTTCATGGTAAGTGCATGTTCTCCAGTGAGCCTGCTGGTTCTGCCCCATCGTGGTTCAACATTTACTCACAAGTTCTCTCTTATCTTGCTGGCAATGGCCAACTGCTATTGAAAGTGGACAGGTTTTGTTGGATTTGTAGTTAATGTCACAGGGACCACTCCCCCCATTCTCCTGTTGTTCAACACATCCATCCTGTCCGCTGACAAATGAAATGTGAACAGAGTCTTCTTCACCCCAAATAGATGTTTCTTATCTGTCCAACAGCCCTCCCTGTTCTAGAGCAGGAACTATCATCTCAGGACAAGAGGTTGGCCATTTTGGATTGGAATGAAGAGCGATTGCTTCAACCAGATAGTTACAAATCCCCCTGTGGTGTGGATGCCTGAACACTCTGGGTGTTAGATTTTTGGGTTCCAAGGGAATTAGGAGGAATTGGAAGACTACAAGAATGAGTAGAATGGCAGCCTGATCTGACCAAGCAGGATCATGGGACTATACAGCCAAGTCCTGCTACTATCCCTTCGAGCTCTTCAAAGGATTCAGTCATTCCATTAAAAACTCTACTTCTGAACAATAAGATGGGACCAAGTCAGCAGGTGTTCCCTGGGCAGAACTGTGAATTCTGAGACAAAAAACCTTTCAGCAAATATACCTTTCACTCTGCTGAGCGGTTGAAATGTAGTTGTTGCTTTATTTTTTCTCTCTCTCTCTCCCTCCCTCCCTCCCACATGGAGTTCCCCCAGAAAAGCCTACCAACATTACCTGCTGGTCAAAGAACACTAAGGACCTCACCTGTAAATGGAACCCAGGAGGTGAGGGTGAATCCTTCCTTCATACCAACTATACACTGAAATACAAGTTACGGTAAGGCACTGCACATCGCAGCCCTTCTGCTTTGTTGGTTAACACACAGGTCAAAGGATCCAAACTGAACACACTCAATTCAACCTATTTTATTAATCAATAGAAATTGACAGCCATTTATCCAATTTGTTAGTGATATAAAGATTGGTGAAATAGTGAGGAATGCCGATGCAAAATTACAAAGAGACATCGACAGGTGAAATCGATGGGTAAAACTGCAGCAGATGAGTTTCAGCACAGGAAAGTGTGAGATCATTCAATATGGACCAAACAGGGGTACACCTGAGTCTTATTTAAATACTGAAAATTTAGGAAGAGTGAAAGTCTCCAGAAATGTAGGTGTCCACGCACACTGATCACTGATGGAGTTATAGCCAAACTAAACAACACCTGGAGTAACTGTGAACCACACCTGAGAAAGGTACACGACACAGGCTTTGGAAGTAATGTAGCACAGATAGGACACACAGGGTAAATTACTAGATGAGATGACAGCAGAGAATGGGAATAAAAAGGTCCTCAGAATAGCAGCCAGAGTAGTGTTCTGCAAGGGTCAGTGTTGGGGCCACAACTTTTCACTTCATACATTAATGATCTGGATGAAGGAACTGGGGGCATTCTGACTAAGTTTGCAAAGGATACAAGGACAGGTAGAGGGACAGGTAGCATTGAGGAGGTTGGGAGGCTGCAGAAGGATTTGGACAGATTGGGAGAGTGTACTCCATCTGCCACTTCTTTGTCCAATGTGGGAAAGTGTGAGGTAGTGCACTTCGGTAGGAAGGATCGGGGCATGGACTACTTTCTAAATGGGGAGAAAATCCAGAAATTTGAAATGCAAAGAGACTTAGGTGATCTAGTCGAGGATTCTCTCAAGATAAACTTGCAGGTTGAGTCTGTAGTTAGGAACGCAAATGCAATAATGGCATTTATTTTGAAAGGACTTGAGTATAAAAGCAGGGATTATAGAGTTCTATAAGCTCTGGTCAGACCACATTTGGAGTATTGTGCACAGTTTTGGACTCCATTTCCCAGGAAGGATGTATTGGCCCTGGAGCATGTTCAGAGGAGGTTCATGAGAATGGTCCCAGAAATGAAAAGCTTATCATATGAGAAACATTTGATGAATCTGGGTTTATAATCGATGGAGTTTAGAAGGATGAGGGGGATCTAACTTAACATACAGAATACTGAACATCCCTGGACAGAGTGGATGTTGGGAAGTTGTTTCCATACTGGGAGAGATTAGAACCTGAAGCACAGCCTTAGAGTAAAGGGAAAAGAGATAAGGAGAAACATCTTCAGCCAGAGAGTGGGGAGTCTATGGAATTCACTGCCACAGAAGGCTGTGGAGGCTAGGTCATCGAGTATATTTAAGACTGAGATAGATAGGTTCTTGAGTATCAAAGGGATCAGGGTTACGGGGAGAAAATGGGAGAATGGGGTTGAGAAACTTAGCCATGATTGAACGGCAGAGCAGACTCGATGGGATGAATGGCCTAATTTCTGTTCCTATGTCTGATGGACAGAAACTAGGTTTGTATTCTATGCAGTAGAGAGGGTTATGGGGTAATGTGATTGAATTTTTTTTCAGGAATCTAAAAGGGAGTGACTGGGTAAGTGAAGAGCAATTATTTCCACTGACTGGGGAGATGATGGAGAAAGAGACAGAGTGGAACTATTTGAGTGACAGTTGGTACAGGGAAAATGGTATTTGAATAACTCACTGGAGTTGTTTAAAGAGGCAACAGAAATGGTCACTGATGGTAATTCTGTTGATGGCTGTACATGGACTTTCAAAAGGCATCTGTATCAGTCAACTGGCTTGTGAGACAAAAAGGCCAAGAAAAGATGTCTGAAAATATGTTGGAAACAAACTGAATTGAGGCATTCAAAAGGTCATTTGATGATTATTTGAATAGAAGCAATGTACAAGGGAAGGGGAAGAGGCAGGAGACTGGCACTGTCGTAAACCTCATTGGAGAGCAGGTGCATCTTTCATCACTATAACAATTCAGAGATCCTGAGATTGAACCCAGTGGTCTCTATGGGGTGATCTTGATTTTGTGCAATGATAAAAAATGAGCAATGAATAAAAATGGTGTCATGTGATTTGTGTTATCAAATGAATGTTACCTATTTCATATAATGATTGAGTGAGGAGCTAGCCCTAATGCTCCACGATGATAACATTTCTGACACTGCTCTCCTCAGCTGGTATGGTAAAGAGAATGAGTGCCAGGAGATGGCCAGAGCCGGACCAAACTCTTGTTACATTCCCAAGGACCTTGCCCTCTTCACTCCGTATGAAATCTGGGTCGAGGCATCAAACAAATTAGGAACTGCAGCTTCTGATATCCTATCCCTGGACATCCTGGATGTGGGTAAGAGACTTGGATACAGTGTTCAATGTATTATTGGAGGCATGATTTAAAAGGTCAAAGTATAAATGATCCAGGACTCTCCTCCCGTTTCTCTCACACACACACACACACACACACACACAGCTGCGACACAGTCCCCTGTTTTATATATACATACAGATACACAGTCAATGCTGCGACACAGTCCCCTGTTTTATATATACATACACACACAGTCAATGCTGTGACACATTCCCCTGTTTTATATATATACACATACACAGTCAATGCTGGGACACAGTCCCCTGTTTTATACATACATACACAGTCAATGCTATGACACATTCCCCTGTTTTATATATATACACACACACACAGTCCCTTGTTTTTTATATATACACACACACACACATACACAGTCAATGCTAAGACACAGTCCCCTGTTATATATACACACACATACACAGTCAATGCTGGGACACAGTCCCCTGTTTTATACATACACACATACACAGTCAATGCTGGGACACAGTCCCCTGTTTTATATATACACACACACACAGTCAATGCTGAGACACAGTCCCTGTTATATACACACATATACAGTCAATGCTACAACACATTCCCCTGTTTTATATATACACAAACATACACAGTCCCTTGTTTTATACACACACACACACACACACACACACACACACACACACACAGTCAATGCTGAGACACAGTCCCCTGTTATATACACACACACACACACACACACACACACACACACACACACACACACACACACACACACACACACACACACACACACACACACAGTCAATGCTGCGACACAGTCCCTTGTTATATACACACACACAGTCAATGCTGGGACACAGTTGCCTGTTTTATATATACACACACACACGGTCAATGCTGAGACACAGGCCCCTGTTTTAAAGACACACACACATGCACAAACACTCACAGCTTTGGGATACATTGCACTAATGTAGCCACGTGGTTGTTTACTGTTTGAAACAGTTACCACGGATGCTCCATTTGACGTCCAGGTGAATCGGGTTGGGGATCTGGAGGACCAGCTCAGTGTCCGTTGGAGCTCCCCGCCTGCATTGAGAGACTTCCTCTTTCAGGCCAAGTATCAGATCCGTTATCGTGTGGAGGACAGCACTGAGTGGAAGGTAAAAGGAGCTGGGCCACTGTGCAGGGGTGGGATAACAAAGTGAAGACACATAGTTTTTGATTGTCTATTAGGGAGGGGAAATTCAACTAAGATTCCAGATCACCATCTCTGTCCTGGAACCCCTCTTGATGTGTGTACACAAAAGTATGCCTGTGACCGTATAGATGTGTATGCATGCAGCTATGCTTACAGATTGAAGAATTAGAATTAGAAGCCCTGTTGTGTGGAAACAGGCCCTTCGGCCCAACAAGTCCACACTGACCTTCCAAAGTGTATCTCACCCAGACCCATTCCCTTACATTTAGCCCTGACTCGTGTACCTAACCTACATATCCCTGAATACTATAGGCAATTTAGCATGGCTAATTCACCCATCCTGCACATCTTTGGACTGTGGGAGGAAACCGGGGCACCCGAATGAAACTCAGGCAGACGCGGAGAGAACTGCAGACTCCACACAGTTGCCCGAGCTGGACTCGAACCAGGTCCCTGGTGCTGGGAGGCAGCAGTGCTAACCACTGTGCCACCGTGCCACCCTGTGTTGTACGTGTTGTCATATATACGTGTTGCTGAGTATATGTGTGGCCATGTACACACGTAAGTAATTAGCTGTGTGTTGTACATGTACCTTATTCAAGGTCAGGTTGAACTGAACTATGATGGCTCCTGTGGTCCGACCTCTTGCTGTTACTGAGTGCCCAGAGCAGCAAACACTGATTGATGTAGCAGCAGGGAAAGCTCTGCAAATCCAAGCAGGGGCAAAAGGACAGTGTTGATGAAGTCCTGGGTCAGCACTGCAGGTTTCACTCAATATGCACAGAAATGGGGTTATAGCTGATCTGTATCCTAGCTGTTTACCCATCCTGGGACGATATCCATTAGCTTCCTTGCCCATCAATAACCCAACCTTCTGAAATTTCCACCTGCCCTTGAGCTTCAACAGGTTAATGGGGGCGGAGCTCCAGGTTTCGGGTCCCTTTTGACAACACCCCACTTTGCATTGTCTATCCTTGCCCCTTGTATTTTGTTCTCCCTTCTAATGATGAGACCAACATTTGTTGCTCATCTGTAATTGCCCTTGCACTGAGTGGCTTGCAGTTAAGAACTAACCTTGTTGCTGTGGGGCTGGAGTCACATTCTCCCCTTAAAGGGCATTAATGAACGAGGTGGGTTTTTACAACAACCGTTGATAGTTCATATGGTCACCCTCACTAGCACTAGCTTTGAATTCCAATTGCATTTAATTTCCCCCTCAGCTATGCTGGGATTTGAATCCAATATCTCCAAAGAAACAGCCTGCATCTCTGCACAACTAGCAAAGTGCTACATTACCATTACCGCACATCTGCTCTGCGTTCTACCACCCGGAGAAAAAAAATATTTCTATTGACCCTTTCAGCTCCTTCAGTCATCTTAAACATGTTCATTGAATTACCCCTTAGTCTTCCAAACATGACAGCTGAGTAAAACCATTAGATATAAATGCAGAATGCGGACATTTGGCCCATTCAGTCTGCTCCATTGCTGATACCTGTTCCCTACCTTCTCCCTATAATCTTTGATCCTGTTCCTAATCAAGAAGCTCCCTGCCCACATAATGTAAGCCACTCTCTGCCACTTTCTGACTGCAGGTTGTGGATGACATTGGAAACCAGACCCTGTGCCGACTGGCAGGGCTGCGACCGGGCACTGTGTATTTTGTCCAGGTGCGTTGTAACCCTGTTGGCATCTACGGTTCAAGGAAAGCTGGGATTTGGAGTGAATGGAGCATCCCCACAGCTGCCTCCACACCCCGGAATGGTGACTATTTCTTTGCACTTTTCATTTGCTGAATATGACAAAAAAATCAAAAATGCAGGGACCCAAATCCACAGCATAGAGGGATCCCACATTCAACAATAGGCAGGCAAACCCGAGAGGGTACCAATGCAGCAGGGTAGAGGGGTTACAGTGGATCAACTACTGAAGCTTGGTTCAGGGATATTAAAGGGGCAATGTAGAGATTTAACTCAGTATCTAACACAATGCTGTACCTGTCCTGGGAGTATTTGATGGAGACAATATAGAAAGAGCTTTACTTCAAGTTTTAAAAAGTAAAGGGAGCTTTCCTCTGTATCTAATCCCATACTGTACCTGTCTTAGGAGTGTTTGATGAAATCAGCGTAGAGAAAGATTTATTTCGAGTTTAAAATAGTAAAGGGAGCTTTCCTCTGTATCTAACCTCATGTTGTCCTTGTCCTAGGGATGTTTATTGGGGACAGTGTAGAGAAAGCATGTGCTTTACCCGTGTTGATGTGAACAGTGTAGAGGCAGCTTTTCTTCTAGTTTGCAAGAATAGAGTTGAGCTTTACTGTGTATCAAACCCCATTCCATCCTCATCATGGGAGTGTTTGATGGGAACAGTGTCAAGGAAGATTTCTGTTCAGTTTAAAAGAGGGCGTTTAGTCTGTATTTAACCTGTTGCTATACTTGTGGTGGGAGTGTACGATAGGGACCGTGTAGAGAGAGCTTTATGTTCTGTTGAAAAAGCAGGGGAGGCTTTACTTTCCCTTTTAAAAGAGTAGAGTAGGCTTTACTCTCAGCTTGAAAGGTTAGAGGTTTACTTACCTAATCCTGTGCTGCTCCTGCCCTGGGAGTGTTCGATGGCAGTGTCTAGGGAGCTTCACTTTCAGTTTAAAAGAGTAGATGGAGATTTACTCTGTGTCTAACATGATCAAAGGCAGTGTAAACAGACAGGAGAGTGAGTTGTTTGGGTCTCAATGGTGTGGTGGAAGCATTGATTTTCAGTATGTTGTCTTATCACAATGAGCTAATTAGCAAGGCTCCCCCGGTGTCTTGGCAGAGCGATCCGGTGGTACGTGCTACCAGAAGAGTGGGGAGAGTAGTTCCAATCTGCGGCGTGAGCTCAAGCAGTTTTTCGGCTGGGTTAAGAAACATGCCTACGGCTGCGCTGCTCTGAACATCAAACTATACGACCAATGGCGCGTTTGGCTGCAGAAATCGCACAAGACACGGAACCAGGTACACACAAAACTGACAGACTCTGGCTAGTGTCCTTGTACAACAGGCAAACACTGCAATGGTTTACATTTGCATACTGCCTTTTAACATATTACAGTGTTGTCAACAATAATGTCCCTCTCTGGAACTGTAGTCATGGTTGGAACATCGGAAGCACGTTTACCAATTTGTACAAACCAAGATCCCACCGATTGTAATGTGTCAAAAGATGAGATAATCATATAATTTTCTTAATATTAGTTGAGGGATAAATATTGACTAGGAGACAACTCATCTGTGGAATAGTTCCCAGCAGAGCTCTCACATCTACCCAAAACATCAGACTGGCATTGCTTTAATAAAGACAGTAGCTTTGACAGTACAGCACTCCCTTTGTACTGCACTGGGAATGTTCAGCTTAGATTCTAGGCCTCTGGGATGGGCCACAAACCCAATGCCCATGAAGCACATGTTGAGCAGTTATGGAGCATCACAATCAGGTGCAGAGTGGTGCTAAAGTTGGGCCCTGCAGAGATAGGTGGGTGTCCATCTATTTTCAAGCCTTTGGGCTCCAGTGAAGAAAGAAAACAGCAGATTATAAACGTTGTTGTGGTTCTGTTCGCCGAGCTGGAAGTTTTTGCTGCAAACGTTTCGTTCCCTGGCTAGGGAACATCATCAGTGCTATTGGAGCCTCCTGTGAAGCGCTGCTTTGAAGTTTCTTCCGGTATTAAGAACAAACCACTATAAATACCGGAAGAAACATCAAAGCAGCGCTTCACAGGAGGCTCCAATAGCACTGATGATGTTCCCTAGCCAGGGAACGAAACGTTTGCAGCAAAAACTTCCAGCTCGGCGAACAGAACCACAACAACGGACACCCGAGCTACAAATCTTCAACCAGACTTTAGATTATAAACGGTCACCTCTTTTGCCTCCACTTTCACCAACATGAATCCTCTCTTGTTCTCAGCCATCATTGACTCTTCCACCCTTTCTCTTCTCCCAGAACCAAGAAGTCGCCGTTTTCATTGGACTGCAGGAAGGTGAGTCAGATTAAGCTGGTAAGTGAGTGATTACTATAACAAATCAGTTAAGAGACAGTGAGCAGAACACTGTTGTGAGAAATCAGAGATAACGTTTCAGGTTCAGTGACACTTCCTCGGAACCTAATATTTCCCGCAGGCCAATGCTCTTTCCCATAGCTCAGCAAATATTTCTCCAATTCCCCTTTGAAAATGACGATTGAATCTGCTTCCTCTCTGGCAGCATGTTCCAGATTTACTTGCTGAATAGAAATAGTTCTCCCATACCTCCCTAATTCCTGCTGTTCTTTTGCAAATTCTCTTAAACCTGCACTCCCTCTAGTTACTGACCTTCTCTCTGAAGTGAGTTCCTTTTTATTTATTCTACTTGAACCCTTCATGATTTTGAAACATCCATTAAATCACATTTTAAACTTCTTCACTCCAGAAACTTGGAAAATAGGAGCAGGAGATTATTCAGCCCATCAAACTCTCTCTGCCATTCAACATGATCCTTTGTCTCAACATCACAATTCTGTACTCACCCCATAACGCTCGACACCCAATTTCTTCTCATCAATCCACGAACCCTCCCTCCGGACCCTTAGAAAGGGATAAATAATGCCCCTGTCTTCAGTCATAGAACAGAATCCCTACAGCGTGGAAGCAGGCCATTCGGCCCACTGAGTCCAGATTGACTGTCCGAAGAGCATCCTGCCCAGATCCACAACTCCCACCCCATCCCTGTAATCCTAAATTTCCCATGGCCAATCCACCTAACCCACACATCCCTGGATACTATGGACAACTTAGTATGGCCAATCCACCAAACCTCCACATCCCTAGACACCATGGGCAACTTAGCATGGCCAAGCCACACAACCTACACATCCCCGGACACACATGAGCAACTTAGCATGGCCAATCCACCAAACCTCCACATCCACAGACACTATGGACAACTTAGCATGGCCAATCCACCTAACCTACACATCCCTAGACACTATGGGCAACTTAGCATGGCCAATCCACCTAACCTACACATCCTGCTGGAAGCTACAGCACTCAGCAGAAACCCACATAGACACAGGGAAAATGTCTGTGTGAAGTTTGCATGATCACCCGAGGGTGGAATCAAACCCAGGTTCCCGGTGCTGTGAAGCAGCAGGGCTAATCACTGAGCCATCTTGCTGCCCAATTTCCAGTAAGCTTCTTTACTTCCTCCTCTCCATTCAAACTCCCACCTAGTTTTATGTCATCAGCATACTCCGAGATTATACTTGATTCCCTCATCCAAATTATTAACATTGTGAATAGCTGGAACCTAATGGTTGCAGCAATTTTCCTACAACTCTATCAGGCAAACAAGTTGGAAATTTCTGTTTCTATTTTCCCCCCTTTTTTAAGTAGAGGAGTTACATTCGCTATGCTAAAACCTGCCAGAATCTACAGGATTTTGGAAGATGACAAACAATACATCCACAATTTCCATGGCCCCTTCTTCCATACCCTGGCATGCAGATTCAGGCGCTAGGGATTTATTGACTCTCAGTCCTATTAATTTGTTTACTTTTTTGCCAAATACTGATTTCCTTCAACTCCTCCTTCTGAAATGATCCTAGCATTTCTATTTAGGCCTTCTTTTGTGAAGACTGAAAAAGTCATTGTTTAATTGTTAAAAATCACACAACACCAGGTTATAGTCCAACAAGTTTAATTGAAAGCACACTAGCTTTCGGAGCGTCGCTCCTTCATCAGCTGGTAGTGGAGGGCTCAATCCTAACACAGAATTTATAGCAAAGATTTACAGTGTGATGTAACTGAAATTATACATTGAAAAATTGATTGTCTGTTAAGCCTTTCATCTGTTAGGATACCATGATAGTTTCACTTCTTTCATGTGAAAATCATAAAACCTTTTTTTAAAAGTTGCATTGTTAGCTGTTCACAATGGGTGATAAGGCAACTTTTTCACGCAGAGGGTGGTACGTGTATGGAATGAACTGCCAGAATATGTGGTGGAGGCTGGTATAATTGCAACATTTAAGAGGCATTTGGATGGGTATATGAATAGAAAAGGTTTGGAGAGATATGGGCCGGGTCCTGGCTGGTGGATTGGACTGAGATATCCCTGATTGGACTGGGATATCTGATCGGCATGGACGGGTTGGACCGAAGGGTCTATTTCCATGCTGTACATCTTTATGAATTATGAATATGTTGAAGGTGTTAGCCCCCTGTGTTCTCTGTCTATGCCATGATGTTTAGATTGATTCTAATCTAGAAAGTGAGATAACGGAGTTTTACATGAATTTATGCAGTTTTTGAGCTCCGGGTTCTACATGAATGCATGCAATTTTTGAGCAAAGTACAATGTAACCCTGCAAGTACAAATACACCCCACAAAATATATGTATGCATGTGAGTGTGTGTATCTGTCTGGGTTGGGGTTGTGAGTGTGAGAAAGTGTGTGTGCATGTGTAGTGAGTGCAGAGTGCCTTAGTGTGTCTGTGAGGGTGTGTGTGGGTGTCTGTGTGCGCGTCGAGTGCGTGTGTGTATAGTGCAATAGTGGTCACCTGTAGTGTGACATGAACCCAAGTTCCCGGTTGAGGCCCTCCCTATGGGTACCGAACTTGGCTATCAGCCTCTGCTCGGCCATTATTCGCCGCTCCCAATCCCGAAGTCCGCCTTGGAGGATGGTCACCGAAGGACTGAGGTCAAATGTCCTGGACCGCTGAAGTGTTCCCCAACTGGGAGGGAACACTCCTGTCTGTTGATTGGTGTGATTTTTAACTTTGTACACCCCAGTCCAACACCGGCATCTCCAAATCATTGTTTAATTGCTTTGCCATTTCCTTGTTATTCATAATTAATTCTCCCACTTCAGGCTGTAAGGGGTCTACATTGGTTTTCACTCATTTCTTAAAAAACTCATAAAAGCAAACCCTTCAGTGTTTCTATGTTCCTTGCAGGTTTACTCTCATACTTCTATTTTTCTTCTTAATCATCCTAATGTCTCCTTTGAATTCTAAACTGTTCCCACTTCTCAGGCTTGCTATCTTTTCTAGCAACTTTATACAACTCTTCACTGGATCAAACACTATCTTTATTTTGTTAACCGTGATTGGGCCACATTCCCAGCCTCTCCAGTTTACAAAGTTAACTGCCCCCTGAAGCAATCCTGGATGCAAGTCAGTTGTATTAAAGAAACCAATCCAAGCAAACTTTTAATGAACAGACATTAAAGAAATAAGAAAAACACGTTATTGATGTCCCCTTACATTTTATAAAATAAAAATAGGAAGTGCTGGAGAAACTCAGCAGCATCTTGGAGAGTTAACTTTTCACGTCCAATATGATTCTTCTGCCGATACATTTTCTATGTGTTGCTCACACCCCTGCCCTGGAGATTAATTTTGCATGTTGGAGCCTATAGGGTTGTCCTGGAGACTTAACAACCATTCAGGATGTCAATAATAGGATTTTCAGTGTCTCGCTGTCTTTGTCTGTGGTTTTATTTATTGCTCTGTATATCTTGCTGTCTTTATTCACTTAGCTCTTTGTGAACCATATTTCTCTACTTCTATTTCAGATACTCCAGGCCGGTAACTCCAGAGATTCTTCTTCAAAAGGACAGATCCCTTTTGGGGGAGGATTGGTCTTTGATCCAACATGAATGTGTGAAGCAGCAGCAGCCATCCCAACCCTTCATTCTCATTGTTAGTCACAGAACAGTTACAAACACTCCCATAGGATTATTCATTCATTAAAGAAAGATATCCAAGCTGATTTAGTGACAGCAAGTGTTTAGACACTTTGACAGTTCACTTCAGCGATCGAGAATCAAATCCATCAATGGGATTGAAGGCCATTCCTCTAACTACTGGTCAACATTTCATATTTAACAATCTTGTCTTTCAGTTGTGTTTTCAGAGCCTTTAGCACTCATGTCTATTTCTTGTTCCTAACATCCTCTTTGTGTAGTTTGGTGTTCATTTTTGTTTTATAAAATTTCTTGTGAACTCTGTTGGGGTGTACTTAAAGGTGCTGTATGAACGTCAAGTGTTGTTAAATAGTCCAAAATCTCTGAGGATAGAGTACTTTTCTGAGGAAAATGCGCCCAGTACAGGGAACTATGTCTTTGCACATGAATGCAAAAACCGACTGAACCAAAATATTTGGGATTGATCATTTGTTTACTTTCTAATAAACCATTTTAATGTTGTTAAATGTTAAGATTTTCCTTTGAAGCAAAATTCTAGACAGCAATAGCAGAGACTCTTGGAGGCCCTAAGTGATTGTCAGATCCTACCTTCACAGATAGTTCAGTGGGTGAACTGCTCCAAAAGGTGCTCAACCAAGCAAGTTAGGAGATGCCACCCCAGGGTGCTGTGGGGTTTTAGAATCAATTTGTGCCCCTCCTCGTTTGGGGAGGGTTTGTATTGTATAGGGCAGAATAAATTATTGCTCTGACCATTAGGACATCTAAGGATGGGCAATGAATGCTGACCAGTGATACCCATATCCTATGAAGAAATAAAGGAAAAGATTTGACTAAAGCATTTGGTAAGGTCAATAGGGTCAGGACTGAGTCATTTGGCTCCTCAAACCTGTACCAACAGTCAGTAAGATTATGGAATTTGGCTTCTTTATTCAATCATTCACAGGTCATTAACATTACTGCCTATGCCAGTAATTCAGCTACTGCAGTTAGTGTAATGTAGGAAGCAAGTCACAGGATATTGACCCAGTGATACTAAAGGAATAATAACATAGTTCCAAATTAGAATGGAGAGTGACTGGAGGGGAACTTATAGGTCAGGGTGCTTCATTTGGGTGGTAAAGTTCACAGGTTTAGAAGGTGCCAGCAAAGCCTTGCCAAGTTCCTGCAGTGCATCTTGTAGATAGTACATGCTGCTGCAACAAGCTATTAGCAAAGGGAGTGAACATTGTTCGAGGATGAAGCACTGAACATGTGGGCTGCTTTACTTTAATTTGGTATGGTATAAAGCTTTGAGTGTAGTTAGACCTCACCCTCTTGACTTGTGTCTCCTAAATGGGGATAGGTTTTGTGAATCAGGTGATGAGTCACTTGCTGCAGGATTCCAGCCTTTGACCTGATCTTGTAGCCAAAGCGTTTATACAGCTGGTCCAGTTTTCTTTCTATTCAATGGCAAGCCCATCGATATTATTGATAATGGGGGGTTTTGGCATTGGTAATGCTATTGAATGTCAAGGAGAGATGGTCATTGCCCTGGCATTTCTATAGCATGAACGTTACTGACAACTTATCAACCTACATTGATCTAAAGTGGCATTCACACTACTTTGTTATTGACCTCATGAGCCTTGCCTCTAGGATCAGTTAAAATCTGCCTAATCACCTCCTTGAATATATTCACAGAACAAGCCTCTACTGTTCCTGGGGTGGAGAATTTAAATCACTTCCTATCCTCAGAGAAGGAATTTCTCTTTGCCTCTGTCTTAAATAGAGACCCCATATTTTTAAGCCACGTCACTGGTTACGGATTCCCTCACAAGGGTGATGATGCTCAGTGTCTACCCTGTCAAGTGTGTGGTCAGTGTGGATTTGGCTGGAGTGTGCAATCAGTATGAGACTGGCCGGAGGGTGCGGTCACTGTGGGTCAGGCTGGAATTTGTGTTCGGTGTGGGACTGGCCAGAGGGTGCGGTCAGTGTGGGATAGGCCAGAGGGTGCAATCTTCAACAGACTGACCAGTCTCCGCATCAGGTTAGGGTTGTTGGAGTGTCCCACTGTTACACTGGCATTAATAAAGGCTAAGCTGTGTGCTGGGGAAAAAAATGAAGCACTGCCGCTGTTAGGTGATAGCACGGAAAATAAGTACATTAAAAAAATAGCCAGGAGGTTTAGAATATCCTCAAAAAAAAAACCAAGAGATTTCAGTGTAGGGGACTGACCCTGTGCTGGCCAGGGCAGTCAGTGTGTTCCTGTTGCTGGTTTCCTACGGAGGAGGAGGAGGAGGAGGAGGAGGAGGAGGAGAGTTTTCTTTTTCTCTTCCCCTTGTTCGAAGGTAAACTTTTTGATTTTTGGTTTTCTTTATTGTTTATTATGTTTGTTTTTCTGGGTTTCTAAGGAAAACAAAAAGAGAAAAACAAAGACAAAGCTCGGTCGCTGAGCTACTAACTCCACATCATCTGGTTCACAGACTAAATAATGCCCCCACACTCTTAAAAGACACTCACTTTTGGGAACACAACATTGCAATTTCTTCACTACCAAAGTGCCATCATGGTATTATACAAATGCTGTTTGATGGCATTACACTGTTAAAGACCTGTTAAGTCCGGCATTCCCAAAGTGAAGTTGCAACCTCAGAGGCAGCAATGGACACCATGTAGCTATGCCACTTCCCTCCCTCTTTCCCTCACCCCCTGTTTTCACAAGGCATCACACCCCCAACTCACCTCAGTTCTCAAAGGAGCACAATAACTTTCAAGCATCTAAATGGGGAAAACATTTGGAATGCAGTGTTTTAGGTTGTGGGTTCAAGTCTCACTGCAGAGATGAGCTGATAGTCCAGTCTGACACTCCCAGTGCAGTACTGCACAATTGAAGATGTCATCTTTCAAAGGGAGCATGCAACAGAGACCTGCCTCTTCAGGCGTATGTGACAAATTCCACAGCCACTATTTTGTACAACACATGGAGACTCCCCCACTGATATTCAGCCCTCAAACTACACCATTAAAACAGATCAGAATCCGTCTCACTGCAGTTTATGGGATCTTGCTGTGTTCAGTAGCTGCACTTCTTGTCTACTGAACAGTTAACCATTCTGAGATTATTTTAAAAATGCATGTTTATCCTTTTCCTTGCATAATGTAGAAGCAACGGCTAATATGGATGTTGCAGTTTGAAATAGTTGACAAGAAGCACAGTCATTTATTTCTCTGAACAGTTTACACAGTGAGTCAACAGGAAGTGCAAATGACATTCAGTAATTCCATCACTGCTTAGGGTCTGCGCCGAGTTCTTGCTGAATCTTGGGATGCGTGGAATGAATCAGGTTCCTCTGGAGAAAGGTAAAATTGTTCCAAAGATCTTTGTTCCTTTCCTGTACCTAGGCAGCAAGGAATTATCGGGGCTGATTTGGTGACAGTGCACGTGATGAAGAGCAGAAACTCCAGCTTCAGGAGATGCTGTTTGTGGGACCTTAATAATGTTGAGGTCTCTAACAGATCAACAACACTGGTGAGAACAAATCTATCCGCTGGCTTCGATCTCCTCGGAATCGTATTTGAAGTCCTGAAGGATCTCATTAATTGCCTCAATGGTCTTCCTAATCCTGGAGAAAATGATAAATACATTATAAAATCAGGAAAGATGGAGACGCTTGCAAGAAATAAACTCACTGATTCCTCCCCTATGTAGCCTCTGTGCACTGCTCTCAGGTGCCTTGGCAAAGTAATCGTACACACAAGACAGGGAGTGGCAGCGAACTCTCTGACTCAAAGGTGTACCACAGTGAAGTTCAGTCTTATTCAAGCAGTGTGTCCAATCGCATGCACACTGTTCAACAAAGAGGGAAGCAAGAGTGTGGGGGCAATCACAGCTGAAACTCTCACCCAATTCCTTCCACCAACCTCAGAAGAGAGCATTTACAACCGACAGCCCTTCACATGCTACAGGGAGGAATTTTATTTATTCATAGGACGTGTGCATTGCTGGCTGGCCAGCAATTCTAGGTTGATCCACAATACCCTTAGGAAGGAATTCCACGATTTTGATCCATCGACACTGAAGAATTTGGATACAGAACTAGCTCAAAAGGTAGAAGACAGAGGGTGGTGGTGGAGGGTTGCTTTTCAGACTAAAGGCCTATGACCAGTGGAGTGCCACAAGGAACGGTGCTGGGTCCACTGCGTTTCGTCATTTATATAAATGATTTGGATGTGAGCATAAGTGGTATAGTTAGCAAGTATGAAGATGACACCAAAACTGAAGGTGTAGTGAACAGCGAAGGTGGTTACCTCAGAGTACAACAGGATCTTGATCAGATGGGCCAATGGGCTGAGGAGTGGCAGATGGCGTTTACTTTAAATAAACATGAGGTACTGCATTTTGGAAAGGCAATTCAGAGCAGCTGTTATACACTTAATAGTAAGGTCCTAGGGAGTGTTGCTGGACAAACACACCTTGGAGTGCAGGTTCATAGTTTCTTGTAAGTAAAGTCACAGGTAGATAGGATAGTGAAGGTGTTTGATATGCTTTCTTTAATTGGTCACAGTATTGAATATAGGAGTTGGGAGGTAATGTTGCGGTTGTATAGGATATTATTTAGGCCACTTTTGGAATAGTGCATGCAAATCTGGTCTCCTTCCTATCAGAAGGATGTTGCAAAACTTGAAAGGGTTCAGAAAAGATTTACAAAGATGTTTTGAGGGTTGGAGGATTTGAGCTATGGGGAGAGGCTGAATAGGCTGGAGCTGTTTTCCCTGGAGCATTAGAAGCTGAGGGGTGACCTTACAGAGGTTTATAAAATTATGAGGGGCATGGATAGGATAAATAGACACAAAGTATTTTTCCTGAGATGGGAGACTCCAGAACTAGAGGGCATAGGTTTAGGGTGAGAGGGGAAAGATATAAAAGGGACCTAAAGGGCAACTTTTTCACACAGCGGGTGGTATGTGTATGGAATGAGCTGCCAGAGGAAGTGGTGGAGGCTGGTACACTTACAGCATTTAAAAGGCATCGGGATGAGTATATGAAAGGGTTAGAGGGATATGGGCCAAGTGCTGGCAAATGGGACTAGATTAAGTTAGGATACCTGGTTGGCATGGATGAGTTGGACAGAAAGTCTGTTTCCATGCTGTACATCTCTATGACTCTTAATGGCAACATATTTACTGGTCAGGATGTTGAGTGGCTTTGAGAGGAACTTGCAGGTGATGGTGTTCCCATGTATCTGCTACCTTTGCCCTTTAGATGGAAGTGGTGGTGTGTTTGGAAGATGCTATCTAAGGAGCCTTGGTGAATTTCTGCAATACATCTTGTAGACAGTACACACTGCTGCTACTGAGCATCCGTGGTGGAGGGAGTGGATACATGTGGATGTGGTATTAATCAAGTGGGCTGCTCTATCTGGGATGGTGTTGAGCTTGTTGAGTGCCATTGGAATTGCATCCATGCAGGCAATTGTGGAATATTCTATCACACTCCTGACTTGTGCTTTGTAGATGATAAACAGGCTTTGGGAAGTGAGTTACTTGCTGCAGTATTTTCAGGCTCTGACCTGCTCTTGTAACCACTTCGATTCTGTGGCGTCCAGTTGTGCTTCTAGAACATAGAACATAGAACAATACAGCACAGAACAGGCCCTTCGGCCCACGATGTTGTGCCGAACATCTATCCTAGATTAAGCACCCATCCATGTACCTATCCAATTGCCGCTTAAAGGTCGCCAATGATTCTGACACTCCCACGGGCAGCGCATTCCATGCCCCCACCACTCTCTGGGTAAAGAACCCACCCCTGACATCTCCCCTATACCTTCCACCCTTCACCTTAAATTTATGTCCTCTTGTAACACTCTGTTGTACCCGGGAAAAAAGTTTCTGACTGTCTACTCTATCTATTCCTCTGATCATCTTATAAACCTCTATCAAGTCACCCCTCATCCTTCGCCGTTCCAACGAGAAAAGGCCGAGAACTCTCAACCTATCCTCGTACGACCTATTCTCCATTCCAGGCAACATCCTGGTAAATCTTCTCTGCACCCTCTCCAAAGCTTCCACATCTTTCCTAAAGTGAGGCGACCAGAACTGCACACAGTACTCCAAATGTGGCCTAACCAAAGTCCTGTACAGCTGCAACATCACTTCACGATTCTTGAATTCAATCCCTCTGCTAATGAACGCTAATACACCATAGGCCTTCTTACAAGCTCTATCCACCTGAGTGGCAACTTTCAAAGATCTATGTACATAGACCCCAAGATCCCTCTGTTCTTCCACCTGACTAAGAACCCTACCATTAACCCTGTATTCCGCATTCTTATTTGTTCTTCCAAAATGGACAACCTCACACTTGGCAGGGTTGAACTCCATCTGCCACTCCTCAGCCCAGCTCTGCATCATATCTAAGTCCCTTTGCAGCCGACAACAGCCCTCCTCACTGTCCACAACTCCACCAATCTTCATATCATCTGCAAATTTACTGACCCACCCTTCGACTCCCTCATCCAAGTCATTAATAAAAATTACAAACAGCAGAGGACCCAGAACTGATCCCTGCGGAACTCCACTTGTAACTGGGCTCCAGGCTGAATACTTACCATTTACCACCACTCTCTGACTTCGACCGGTTAGCCAGTTTTCTATCCAATTGGCCAAATTTCCCTCTATCCCATGCCTCCTGACTTTCCGCATAAGCCTACCATGGGGAACCTTATCAAATGCCTTACTAAAATCCATGTACACTACATCCACTGCTCTACCCTCATCCACATGCTTGGTCACCTCCTCAAAGAATTCAATAAGACTTGTAAGGCAAGACCTACCCTTCACAAATCCGTGCTGGCTGTCCCTAATCAAGCAGTGTCTTTCCAGATACTCATAAATCCTATCCCTCAGTACCCTATCCATTACTTTGCCCACCACAGAAGTAAGACTAACTGGCCTGTAATTCCCGGGGTTATCCCTATTCCCTTTTTGGAACAGGGGCACAACATTCGCTACTCTCCAGTCCCCTGGTACCACCCCCGTTGACAGTGAAGACGAAAAGATCATTGCCAACGGTACTGCAATTTCCTCTCTTGCTTCCCACATAATCCTAGGATATATCCCGTCAGGCCCGGGGGACTTGTCTATCCTCAAGTTGTTCAAAATGTCCAACACATCTTCCTTCCTAACAAGTATCTCTTCTAGCTTACCAGTCCGTTTCACACTCTCCTCTTCAACAATACGGTCCCTCTCGTTCGTAAATACTGAAGAAAAGTACTCATTCAAGACCTCTCCTATCTCTTCCGACTCAATACACAATCTCCCACTACTGTCCTTGATCGGACCTACCCTCGTTCTCGTCATTCTCATGTTTCTCACATACGCATAAAATGCCTTGGGGTTATCTTTGATCCTACCCGCCAAGGATTTTTCATGCCCTCTCTTAGCTCTCCTAATCCCTTTCTTCAGGTCCCTTCTGGCTATCCTGTATCCCTCCACTGCTCTGTCTGAACCCTGTTTCCTCAACCTTATGTAAGCCTCCTTCTTCCTCTTTACTAGACATTCAACCTCCCTCGTCAACCAAGGCTCCCTCACACGACCATTTCTTTCCTGCCTGATAGGTACATACATATCAAGGACACGTCGTATCTGCTCCTTGAAAAAGTTCCACATTTCCACCACATCCTTCCCTGACAGCCTATGCTCCTCAAATCCTGTCTTACAGCATCGTAATTTCCCTTCCCCCAATTGTAAAATCTACCCTGTTGTGCGCACCTATCTCTCTCCATAACCAAGATGAAAGTCACAGAATTGTGGTCACCATCACCAAAATGTTCACCCACTAACAAGCCCATCACTTGTCCCGGTTCATTACTGAGTACCAAATCCAATATGGCCTCCCCTCTGGTTGGACAATCTACATTCTTCTGGTCAATGATAACCCCCTGGATGTTGATATAGTGAGGGAATTCAGTGATGGCAACATCTTTGAATGTTAAAGGTGGTGATTAGGTTGTCTCTATTGGAAATGATCATTGCTTGGCATTGGTGTCACACAAATGTTACTAGTCACTTGTCTCTCCAAGGCTGGACAGATGCATCTGTACTCAGCAAATTGGTACGGATGAGGTCAAGAAAGTTTTTTCCTCTAGCAGTGATGTCCTTTAGGACCCAACTAGCTCAGTCAGTAGTGCTGCTGCTGAGGCACTTTGGTAGTGGATATTGAAAACGTCCCACTCTTCACCCCACCCTATCAACATTTCATTAGATTAGATTAGATTACTTACAGTGTGGAAACAGGCCCTACGGCCCAACAAGTCCACACCGACCCGCCGAAGCACAACCCACCCATTCCCCTACATTTACTCCTTTACCTAACACTATGGGCAATTTATCCTGGCCAATTCACCTAACCTGCACATCTTTGGACCGTGGGAGGAAACCCACGCAGACACGGGGAGAACATGCAAACTCCACACAGTCAGTCGCCTGAGTCGGGAATTGAACCCGGGTCTCCGGCGCTGTGAGGCAGCAGTGCTAACCACTGTGCCACCGTGCCTTCTATCCTTAGATCTCATTTACTGATCTAGCTTAGACACATTAACAGCTTTCACTTTAAAATCCCTCATTCCATGTGGGACCAAGTTCCACAATCCCACCACACTCTGGGTAAAGTGGTTTCTCCTGAATTCCCTATCAGTGGATTTATTAGTGAGTCTCTTGAATCCACAGCCCCTGCCTTACCAGGAGAACATCCAGTCAAGCCTGAGCTCCATCAAGTTGCTTCTCAGGTCATTCTTTTCTAGGTAAGAGTATCAGCTGCTTGGTCTAGCCAGTTGGGCATGAGTGCTTTGCAGAGCATTCTGAGCTGAATGTCAGGCAACAGGGCCTTCGTGGAAACAAGACGCCATGCCTGCCATTGGTGATAGGATACTGCACTGTGGAATGGACAGCATCTCCCCAAATGTGGGGCTGATAACACGCATAGAACAGCAATGCTCATACCTCTGCTTCAGTTCTCGGGCCTCCTCCTGGTAGGTCTCGTTGCCTGGATGGTCCAACATATTCTGCTTGGCAAGTTGGAGCCTGGCTGTCTAGAGAATAAGAAAAGAAGGGACCCTTGTCAGAAACTTACAATTCTCCGAGGTAAAGGGCATTTTACTCTGTACATAACCCCACGTTGTACCTTACTTCTTAAAGTCATTCACTGTACATAGGAGTCACTGGCTGGGCCAGCATTTAATGTCCATCCTACTAGTCCTGACAAGTTGGTGGTGACATGCTTGTTGAACTACTGCAAGTCATTTGGTGAAGGTGAACCCACAATGATATCTGTCTTATCTTTTCACTAATGTGCTGGGCTAAATATTCAGGGCTATGTGAATTTTTTTGAAAGAAGGTAGACAGGAAAGTGTGGTGGAACTGCTTTGATAGTGTACAATGGAATAAGTACAACTGCAAGAAATAATCTTGGATTGGAAGAAGTAGAATCCACATTGGTAGAGATACTGGGCAAGACAATACTGGTACAAGTAATCAATAGGGCTATCGAACAGTTGCTATACTATAGCAAACATAGGGAATTCTGGAGAAACTTAACAGAATGGGAGTATCTGTGGGGAAAGGAAAGAGAGTTAACATTCTAAGTCTAGTGTGACTCCTCTTCAGAACTATACTGTAGGACAGAGAATAAATCAAGTATGAATTATGAAGGTGAGGGAAATAATGAGGGCATGAAAAAAAGTACATTAGTGATTTTAATCTTCGTGTAGATTGGGAAAATAAAATTGCAGAGGGTCCAGAGGAAACATTCATAGTGTATATTTGTGACAGCTTCCAAGAAGAACATGTGGATCCAACCAGGGATCAGGCTGGTTTGGCTCTGGTAGTATTTTCCCTCACTCTTCTAAACTCCAATGAGCACAGGACAAACTACTTAACCCTTCTTCGTCTGACAGTGTCTCCATAACCAGTCCCCTTCTCTGGACTGCCCCCAATATGAGCATATCTTTCCTGAGATAAGGGTACCAAATCTGTTCAATGTTTGAGGTGTGGTCTAACTTGTGCCTTGTCTGGTTATTGCGAGACTTCCCCATTATTATGCTTCATTCCCTTTGAAATGAAATGCCAACATTTCAGAACTTCCCTAAACCTGCTAAACAGTACAGTTCATCTGCCTTTTGCCTGTTCACTTAAACTTGACACATGATTGGCTTTAATCTCAGTAAACACAGCCCTGACCACAGGATCCCTTTCAAATAGATAGCGGCTCCGATACCTTCCCAGTGCGAGATCAGCTAAACCAGAGTTCTCTACACTCTAATGTGTGGGTTCCCACTCTTTGTTCCAGTGGCTTTCCCTGATCCCCTTGAGGTCCATTTTCCAACTCACCAATTCTAGCTTTTCCCGTTCCCGTTCCTGAACTCTCGCGACGTGCTCAGAGAGATCTGGGCGATCATACTCCTCGTGAAACCGGTCCTTGAGCTGAATCACTTCCTTGGAGATCCGGTTAAATGCCTGGGTGATTTCGTGCACCAGCTGCCGGTATTTGATAAAGTCATAGTTGGGAGCAGAGCGGAGATACGCCTGATGTCCTCTGGAACCGGAGAGTTACAGGAGGAGAAAGTTTCTGATTATTATTCAACATGTTTGTATGTTTTAAACTTCTTTGAGCCTGGCCCTGAGGCACACAGACCTAATATCAGCCCTTTGCCTAAGTTCAGCCCAGTGGAGGGAAGGGCCAAGTGGCTCTCAGGCTGAGGCATTTCAGTTTGTCTGCTGCCATCTGAACCAGTATCAATCAGTAACAGTGTATGCTCCAGGCAGTTTCTATAACAGAGACAGGAATGAGAAAGGAAAATGAGAAGCAGAAGGGAGAAAGTGAGTGCATCAATGAGGCAGATGTAGAGAGTCAGGGAGGAGCTCTGGATGCTTCAGGATGGTTCCGGGTGAAATGGAAACTGGAAGTGACTGCTGTTCTCCGTTTGAAACTCTCACTATAATTACTGTGGTACTACATCTGCCAAATGTGTCCTCTCTATAAATCAATCTGGTTAGTTATTAACAAATATCCGCACAGGCTGGGTGCGTGGGTGAGTATGTTCATGGGCCATTGATAATGAAAGCAGAGAACACTAGAAATTAGATTAGATTAGATTAGACTTACAGTGTGGAAACAGGCTCTTCGGCCAAACAAGTCCACACCGACCCGCCGAAGCGCAACCCACCCATACCCCTACCTAACACTACGGGCAATTTAGCATGGCCAATTCACCTGACCCACACATCTTTGGACTGTGGGAGGAAACCGGAGCACCTGGAGGAAACCCACGCAGACACGGGGAGAACGTGCAAACTCCACACAGTCTGAGTCAGGAATTGAACCCGGGTCTCAGGCGCTGTGAGGCAGCAGTGCTAACCACTGTGCCACCGTGCTGCCCAGTAATCTTGGACTGAGAAAGTCCCAGAGGGATCCAAGATCCAATGAACAGATAACATGGCACTTCAGGCTTGAGGAGATTCAAGGTCCAATTACAAGGAAATTAGAAACAAAAACAGGAGTTACTGGAGCTCAGCAGGTCTGGCAGAATCTGTATACAGGAGGCGTGAATATTAGGACGGCTTGTTAAAATAATATTGTATGGGTGCCAAACAGACAAGACAGTCACACCATAGATAAACAGCTCTCTGTTTTTAAAGGTGCACAGGAAGAAACAGGAAAATTGTAAAACTATTTTCTTCCAGAATAAATAACCACCTCAGATTCTGTGTAAATTGGTCTCGTACTCACAGATCAAAAAGCCGATAAGCTTCAACACGCTCCTCCTGTAATGCATAAAGGGTCCGCACCAGTGTATTCAGTCCATTTGCACTCTGCAACCAACAAACAATGAATGTAAAATGTAAATTGGGGGCACAATAAAAGGGTTGGTATGGTGGCTCAGTGGTTAGCTGCCTCACAGTGCCAGGGAACCGGGTTAGAGTCCCACCTCAGGTGACTGTCTGTGTGGAGTTTGCACATTCTCCCCTGTGCCTGTGTGGGTTTCCTCTGGGTGCTCCGGTTTCCTCCCACAGTCCGAAGATGTGCAGGTTGGGTGAATTGGCCATGCTAAATTGCCCATAGTGTGAGGTGTATTAGTCAGAGGGAAATGGGTCTAGGTGGGTTACTCTGCAGAGGGTCAATGTGGACTTGTTTGGCCGGAGGGCCTGTTTCCACACTGTAGGGAACCTAATCTAAAAACATAATACTGTAGAAGAATTGCAAGTGCTGAAGAAACACAGATCTGGCAGTATCTATGTGGAGAAAAACAGAGTTAACTTTTTGAATGAAATATGACTTCTTCAGAATTGAAGGGAGAGAGAAATGCGAAGAATTTTGTGCCGTTAAAAATGGGGAGAGAGTGGGAAAGATGACCAAGGAAGGTCAGGGACAGGGTAGTGCGCCACTCTGCTGCTTGGCCTTGGCTGGGGTTCTATAGCCATCTCGACGTTTCAAATAACCTGCTCAGCAGAGCTGGTAAAATCAAGGATAACAAAGTCAATGAGATCAAAAACTACCAAAGTGACCAGTATGGGCTTGTGCCAGAACCTGCTCGTGCTTACAAGAATCAAGGCATCAACTTGGGTGGTAGTTGAGGTTCAGAACAATGGCAAGATCTCCAGGGGAGAACATGCTGCCCTCGAGTCCAGCCATTACTGTCAAGAGATTGGCTTGGATTCACAAAATTAATCTCAAGAAGCAAGGACTGCTGCCTCTGACCTTCAGCAATCCTGGTGATTATGACAAAGTGCAACCAGAAGTTCAAGTCTCCATCAGTGGGCTGAAGGAATTTACCCCGGAAAGCTTCGCACTTGTACCCTTACACACCAGGAAGGCAGCCAGGATACAATCATGTTCAACTACAGCTTCAACGAGGGCCAGGGTGAATGGTTCAAGCCAGCAGCGTACTCAACAGGATGAAGGTGCAGCAGGAGTAAAACTCCCGGGAGGATAGGGAACAGGGGGACTGTGCCCAAGGACTCAGTGGTACTTGTGCAGCTTTGCACCATGACATTCAGCAACTGTGCACAGTCCAGTCTGATACTCAGATATCACACTTGGACAATCAAAAGTCAGCCCATGTCAATGACAAATTTTTAAATATAATTTGTTCATTGTTTCCTATTGCGCTGTGAAGTGAATGGATCTGATTTCTGTGGTCTTAGATGTTATTTGTTTTAAAATTTTTTGTATATTCGTTTTGCCCATTTACTCAGAAACCAAATCACACTTCTGTGGGAGGTGAAGGCTTACTGGTATTATCAGTAATGAGGGAAATGAGGACTGTAGATGCTCAAGATCAGAGTATAAAAAGTGTGGTGCGGGGGATCCAAGATGGCGGCAACTCAGCAAGTCTGAGTCTATAGTGCTCCTCCCAAGACTTGGGTAAAGTGGGCCACCCGCCTCTACCACACTCACCATATAATTTAAAATAGTTTTTACTTAATGTAATTAGTTGCTCAGTTCTAAATTTAGACAGTCTAATCTCCTGTAAAAATGACTAGGGGGAAAGGAGCCCGCAGTTCTCAGTATGCAGGAGCCCCTCCCCAGCTGCAGCAGAGGCGTCCGCAGCCGCCTCGGTGGACTTACCCCGTGGAAATAATCTCCAAACTCGACGCCTTCATCGAAGAGTCCCGGAGCCGATGGGACTCACTCTCGGCCGTGTTACAAAAGCACAGCCGAGACATCGAGGAAATCGAGCGCCGAGTCGGAGGGGCGGAGCTAAAAGCACAATCGGCTGTGGATCGGGTCCGGACTCTCAAACAGTAAGTCCGGACCTTAGAGAATCACGATTCTCGAGGTCGTCGAAAAAATATTTGTTTGCTGGGCCTTCCTGAATGGGAAGGCGGCCAGCTTACAGCGTTTCTCGAGCAGTGGCTTTCACAGCTGTTAAACCTGGAGCTGGATCAGGCCAGGTGAGGGTGGGATGGGCCTACCGGGTCGCAGTGCACGGGCCCGGCTCGAACCAGCTCCCGCCCGGTGGTGGTTACCTTATCCTATTTCATCTCTGTCCTTAGGAACGGGGTTATTTTCCCCTGTTATTTGTATTACTATATTTATTTTATTTGCTGAGACTGTAATTTTATAGTCATATATGTTCATACATGGTATTAATATTACAAAATATATCCAGGTGTTGGTGTGTGTGCGTGTTTGTGCGGGGGGGGGGGGGCGGGGGGGGTGGTGGTGGTAGGCTACTCATTGTTAATTCTAGCTCAGTAGTATATTTGAATTTTCTTTATCCTATCATGGGGTGCCTGGGTCAAGGGTGGGACGCTGGTTGGGAGAGGTTATGATGGGCTTTTGGAAAGGAAGTGATGTCCCCTGGGAACAAGGGGGGAGATCTCCGTTTAACATTTTTTAAATTTAGAAATAGTTTTTTATTTTATTGATCTGAGTGTATTAAAGAGCCTTTATTTTTGTGAATTTTATATACCCTATGCTCGGGATGTTTTGGATAGGGTTTCTTTACAGATTTTTTTTTAAACAGATTACTTGCACTGTGGAAACAGACCCTTCGGCCCAACAAGTCCACACCGACCCGCCGAAGCGCAACCTACCCAGACTCATTGCTCTACATTTACCCCTTCACCTAACACTACGGGCAATTGAGCATGGCCAATTCACCTGACCCGCACATTTTTGGACTGTGGGAGGAAACCGGAGCACCCGGAGGAAACCCACGCTGACACGGGGAGAATGTGCAAACTCCACCCAGTCAGTCACCTGAGACAGGAAATGAACCCGGGTCTCTGGTGCTGTGAGGCTGCAGTGCTAACCACTGTGCCACCATGCCGCCCATCTTCTCCTGAGGGGTCTCGGACTTGCCCGGTGATTATGGTTAATCAGTCGATTAAATGGTGTACCTGGAATATCACGGGGTGTAATTCACCAATCAAAAGGAAGAAAATATTATCAAACCTCAAGAAAGAAAGGGTTGATATAGCTCTCCTATAGGAGAGGCATTTATTGGATAAAGAACACCTGAAATTACGATAAGGAAGAGATTATTTTCCATTCTCCCTTTCTGTGCAAGGAAAAACATTTTGGTAAACTGGCTGGCTGAGGGCCCTCATGGACTTTCGAATTGGCACAGAATAATTATGGAATATACTCGCCCTGACTTCCTTACAAATATGGTGCACCAACAAAAAACAAATTATTGCATAAAATATGGCAACCCTTCTTGAATTTCACAAATACAGATATTTCGGTCATCCTAACAAGGGCCTTTATTCAATTGAGAGGGTGAACCTGGCTGGTCCGGGGCCCCTTAGGAGAGGAATCCCGCACGGATACGGGTTTTGTTATGGTCTGATGTTAACACATTCCGAGCATGTATATCACTACACAATTTCTGTGTTTTCCGTCGGTTTTTTTTCTTGAATAATGCAAGAGATTTAATCATACACTCTGGTTAGTTGTAGTTTAGATGAGTAGTTAGTTGAGTTTTGTTTTTTTTCTCTCAGTATTTTTTCTGTTTGATAGATTTTGGTTATTATTTATTTAAGATTTAATTGTATATCAATGTTTATACTTGGGTTTTTTTAAGTTTTCTTTTGTAAACGTGTAAAAACATGTTAAATTTTCAATAAAAATATCTATTAAAAAAAAGTGTGGTGCTTGAAAAGCACAGTAGGTCAGACAGCATCCAAGGAGCAGGACAGTCATCGTTTCAGGCATAAGCACTTCCTGAAGAAAGGCTTATACCTGAAACATAACTCTCCTGCTCTTCAAATGCTGCCCGGCCTGCTGTAGCTTTTCCAGTGCCACACTTTTCGACTATTAATGCAGAAACCCAGGTCATGTTCTGGAGATCTGGGCTTGAATCCAGCTATGGCAGATGGTGGAATTTGAATAATCTTGAATTTAGAATCGAATATTTACCATCAAACCATTGTTGGTTGTTGGAAAAGCTCATTTGGTTCACTGATATTCTTTGGGGAAACAACCTGCTGTCTTTACCTGGTCTGGCCTACATGTGACTCCAGCCCCCAGTACCATGGTTGATTCTTAACTGCCCCTCGAGGTAATAAATGTTGGTTCAGTCAGCAATGCCCACATCCCATGTGGTAACATTCAGTTTGGTAGTTATCAACAAAATGACTGACTTAATAAAATTAGAGAGCAGGAGGCAAAAATAACAAAGATGTTATGAAGAAAAAAAACAAAGAGTGATAATGATTGTAAAGAAATTAAACAACAAATGTGATGTGTTCAGAGAAAACAAACTCCTACAGACCACAAGGAGGATAATCAGCCCATTCCGCCTGTGTTGGTTTTTTGAAAGAGCTAGTCAATTAGAGAACAGCACGGTGGCTCACACTGCTGCATAACAGCACCAGGGACCTGGGTTCAAGTTCTCTCTTGGATGACTGTCTGTGTGCAGTTTGTACATTCTCCCAAAGTGCTTCCTCCAGGTGCTCTGGCTTCCTCCTACAGTCCAAAGATGTGCAAGTCAGGCCATGGGAGAAATATGAAAGTGGAGGGAGGCTTGATGTGAACAGGGTAAGGGGAAAGTTGAGAAAAGTTTGGGGGTACAGACTCTGTTTGAGGGGGCTGGTGGTGCATAGACACGGGGTACATAATCACACAGTGGGGCTGGTGTCACACATGGTGGGGTATTGAACAATGGGGAGGATAATGGACGTGGAAGGAACAGACACCGCAGAGTGTAGGGCAGGGTGAAGGTCTGAACACGGGCTGGGGCGGGGGGGTCTGGATATGTGCAAAAATGGACACATTGGAATATAGATAACGGGGTGGGTATGGACAGAAGGTGGGGTCTTGGATGTGGGGCTGTGTGAA
This sequence comes from Hemiscyllium ocellatum, assembly GCF_020745735.1. NCBI lineage: Eukaryota > Metazoa > Chordata > Chondrichthyes > Orectolobiformes > Hemiscylliidae > Hemiscyllium > Hemiscyllium ocellatum. The sequence goes on from NC_083428.1 coordinate 2,742,572, forward strand.
TACGATGGGGGTATAGGCGGGGGGGGAATGTTATGGATGAGGGGGGTGATAGACACTGGGGGGGGTGGGGGTGGTCGGACATTGGGGAGGGCCCGTTGCGTACTGCAGCTGTCAAGTGCGCGTATGCTCATTCTGAGCGATGAGGCTTCCTCTGGCCGAATAGCAAGACCCCCTCTCCCCGCCCCCGCCCCCCCCCAATCAAATTGGGGCACGGGGTGGGGGCTGAAACCTCAGGTCTCTCCTCGGCCCTAAGCGGGTTTGAGCCCGAGGACACAGCGATGGGGGTGGGATGGCCTTACTTCGGGCCTCTATCTCTCCGAAGGCGCCGGCGCTGAGTACAGGGTTAGCCGCCGCGAAGGCTCGACTGAAGGAACAGGCCGCACTCACCATCCTCCATCCAGAGCGCGACCGGCTCAGGGACTTGCTCCTGTCAGCCGTCTGGTCCTCCTGCGACAGCGACATCTCAGGCCAGGCTGCGTTACTGCAGGCCAGGTTTGACCTCCCACAACAGCATAATCTCAGGCCAGGCTGCGTTATTGCAGGCCAGGTTTGACCTCCCACAACAGCATCATCTCAGGCCAAGCTGCGTTATTGCAGGCCAGGCTGGTCCTCCCACAACAGCATCAAAGCCGGTTATTGCAGCTGGATGAACATTAAAGATCATTGACGTTAAACTTAAATTTCTGATTTTCTCACCACAATTTCTGCCAGCATTTCGGTTTTCCCACCGCACTATTTTGCTTTTGTTCAATGTCTGAGAGCATAGTGGAAGCAGAATCAATTGTGGCTTATGAGAAGCATGTTGATAGTGGGCAGATCAGTGGCAGATGAAGTTTAATGCAGAGATATGTGAAATGGTAGGAAAAACATGGAGAGTGAATATAAAATAAAACATACTGTCATGAACCAATGGGTAGCATGCTGAAAATAAAATCGTCACAAAAGTTAAATAGTTTATGTTCATAAAATTCTCTAAGTTATTTGACTTTCAGATGCAGATTGATAGAAAGTACCTACCAGGTTTCTGTCCTTAACAAGAATGCATCTAATTACTTGCAACAATAGTCAAAGTACATGTAAACAACTATAAACTGTTAGCATTTGACATAACTAATTAAAACTCTAATCCCTGCTAACCTCTCCCTTACACACACACACACACACACAGACAAGGGGAAAAACAGTTCAGAAGTCTTTGTCACAAATTCTGTTGAGTTGATCAACAGATTTTTTTCGGGCTGGAGGAAGGTTTGTAGTGGAGTCCCTCAGGGGTCAGTATTGAGAGCCTTGCTTTTCCTGATATTTATGAATGATCTGGATCTTGGTATACTGGGACAATTTCCAAAGATTGCAAATGACATTAAACTTGGGAGAATTAGAAACTGGGAGGTGGACAGTGTGAAAGTCCAAAAGGATATTGACAGGTTGGTGGAGAGTGGATTGGTGGAAGACAGGGTTCAACAGAGAGAATGTGAGACAATGCACTTTGATAGGAAGAACATTTAAAGTCAAAAGACTAAATGGAGTGTGGGAGCAGAAGGATTGGATTGTATAGGTGCACAGGTCATTGAAGGTGGCAGAACAGGGAACGGAGGAGAAAGTGAGGACTGCAGATGCTGAAGATCAGAGTTGAGAGTGTGGTGCTGGAAAGACACAGCAGGTCAGGCAGCATCCGAGGAGCAGGAGAATCGACGTTTCAGGCATAAGCCTTCATTCCTGATGAAGGGATTATGCCCGAAATGTCAATTCTCCTACTCCTTGAATGCTGCCAGAACAGGGAAAGAGAACATTTAGAGAGCTGCACAACATGGAAACCTTTGCTGACCAAATATTCCCATTTGCCATCATTTGGCCCATATCCCTCTAAACTCTTCCTATTCATATACCCATCCAGGTGCCCTTTAAATACTGTAATTGTACCAGCTTCCACTACTTCCTCTGGCAGCCAATTCCATACATGTACCCCCCTCTGTGTGAAAAAGTTGCCCTTTGGGTCCCTTTTAAATCCTTCCCCTCTCACCTTAAACCTGTGCCTTCTAGTTTTGGGCTCCCCAACCTGGGGAAAAGACCTTGGCTATTCACTCTGTCCATGCCCCTCATGATTTTATAAACCTTTCTAAGGCCTCCCCTCAGCCCCTGACACTTCAGGTAAAATAGACCCATCCTATTCAGCCTCTCCTCTAAACTTTAAACCTGGCAACATCCTTGTAAATCTTTTCTGAATCCTTTCAAGTTTCACAACATGCTTTCTCTAGCAGGGAGATCAGAATTGAATGCAGAATTCCAAAAGTAGCCCAAATAATGTCCTGTACAGTTTCAACATGACCTCCTAACTCCTGTACTCAATGCACTGACCTATAAAGGAAAGCATACCAAACACCTTCACTATCCTATCTATTTGTGATTCCACTTTCAAGGAGCTAAGAACCTGCATTCCAAGGTATTTTTGTTCAGCAAAACTCTCCAGGAATTTACTATTAAGTATTAATAAAGCATACAATGGTTCTCAATTTTATGAACGGGCACAGAGTACAAGAGCAGGGAGGTGATGATGAACTTGTACAAGTCACTTGTTAAATCTCACCTGGAGGATTGTGTCCAGTTGTGGGTGCCACATTAAAGGAAAGATATAAATGCATTAGATGGAGTGAAGAAATAATTTACAAGAATGGTTCTGCGGATGAAAAACTTCAGTAGTGAGGATAGATTGAAGAAGCTGAACTGTTGTTTTTAGAGAGGAGATTTGATGGAGGTTTTCAAAATTATGAGTGGGCTGGAAAGAGTAGGTAGGGAGATGCTGATCCTGCTGAAAAAGAAAGAAAAAGGAATGAGAGTGCATAGAATGAAAGTGATGAGCAAATGAAGCAAGGATGATGTAAAAACAACATTTTCTTACAATGAGTACTTAGGGCCTGGAATACACTGACTGGAAACGTGACAGAGGCAGCTTGAATTGAGGCATTCAAGAGGGCACTGAATAGAAATGGTGTGTCAGGATAAGGTGAGAGACACTAGGTAATCAAACAGGCTCACACACAATGGACTGAATGGCCTCCTTCTGTGCTGGAATATTTCTGTAGTTCGGTCTTTCTTGCTGATCCAGAAGTTTCTTACTGGCCTCCCACTTCTGAATGCTTCCTCTGGTTTGCAAAAGGCACAGGGTGCTTGATTCATTGTATAATATTTCTAATGTGCTAATTGTGAGTCACAGCTTCCAGCAATTACTGAAGGAACGAGGAACTGTTTCTCTTCAGGATTAAAGTGAGTTTTGACTGCAGAGAACAGAGAGAGACTGCCCTTGGGCTGGTGGAAATCAAATCCCTTTTCAGTATCCCAGTCCCAGCTCCAAGCTGTTCAATTACCTGCCAACCGATTACATGGCTGTTGGCAGGCAAAAGGCTTTTGTCATTGACAACTGGTCACTCGTCCATACACCAATCAGTTTAGTACCATCCATAGCTGCATCTGAATGCAGAATCTCTCTGCTCCTGTTGTCTGCAAACACTTCAATTCCTGCTTGTTCAAACAGCTCACAATGCTAACCATGAATGTGAGCCTCTCAAACTATAGAGCAATATTTTCAAAACACTTTTTAAAAACAATTCCTCCACATATCAGTCCACAACTTTAAAAAAATGCAGAAACAGAAAGATGCAGTCATTGTCGTACTCTTCTATAGGATTCACTGGATATTGTCTGGGATGAAGCATTTCAACGAAGGAGAGGGGCTGGATAAGTTCGGGATTTTTTCTTTGAGCAGAAAGGGCTGAGGGGGTCCTGATAGAGAGGTGTAAGATTATGAGGGTCACGAACAGGGTGGTCAGAAAAGAACTGTTCCCCTTAAATCAAAGAATCAGTAATGAGGGGCAAAATTTTAAAGTGAAAGGCAGGAAGTTTAGAGGGGTTTGAGGAAGAACCATTTTAACCAGAGGGTGGTGGGCGTCTGGAATGCACTGTCTAGGAGGGGAGTTGAGACAGGAAACCTCACAACCTTCAAGATATACCTGTGTAAGCAGTTAATATCATAATATTCAAGGCTTTGGCCTGGTGCAGGAAAGTGGGACTAGTATAGATTGAAGATTAGTTATTGGTCAGCATGGATTCAATGGGTTGAAGAGCCTGTGTTCTGTGGGATTCTATACAAGAAACTAGTTCAGCCTCAGTTACAATAATACATTGAGAGGAGTGTGAATGCAAAAAACATTTACAGGGAATAGTGCTAAAAGATAAATTAACTTAAATCGCAGGCTTGCAGAAATTGTCACTATCTTTCCTTCTCCACCAAAAGCACAGAGACCTGACTGAACTACTCATGAGAAATGAGGGGTCTGGGATGATTAAATAGGAAGAAAGCATTCTCTCTCAAGAAATGATCGAGATTGAGAGAGCATATAATTAAAGTACTTGGTAAAATAAACAAAAAAAAGATTTTTTTTTCTAATTGCTGTACAGTGGGTCAAAACCCTGGAATCCCCTCCCTAAGGGCATTGTGGCTCTACCCACAGAATGTGGACTGCAGTGGTTCCAGAAGGCAGCTCTCCTCTTCGGGCGGCACGGTGGCACAGTGGTTAGCACTGCTGCCTCACAGCGCCTGAGACCCGGGTTCAATTCCCGACTCAGGCGACTGACTGTGTGGAGTTTGCACGTTCTCCCCGTGTCTGCGTGGGTTTCCTCCGGGTGCTCCGGTTTCCTCCCACAGTCCAAAGATGTGCGGGTCAGGTGAATTGGCCATGCTAAAAATTGCCCGTAGTGTTAGGTAAGGGGTAAATGTAGGGGTATGGGTGGGTTTCGCTTCGGCGGGTCGGTGTGGACTTGTTGGGCTGAAGGGCCTGTTTCCACCCTGTAAGTCTAATCTAATCTAAACCTTCTCAAGGGGCAACTAGGGACAAGCAATAAATGTTGGCCCAGTAAAAGATGCCCACAACCCTTGAGAATTTTTTAAAAATTACCCCACCCCGGCTGTAGAACTACAGCTCACCTCTTCATGTTCAAGAAGTCAAACAGGAATCCAGGTGCAGTTCTGCTCTTGGGTGATTATGTGTGGAGTTTGCACGTTCTCCCACTGTCTACATGGGTTTCCTCTGGTTGCTCCAGTTTCCTCCCACAGTCCAAAGATGTGCAAGTTAGGTGGATTAGCCATGGGAAAAACAGGGTAAAAAATGAGGTCTGCAGATGCTGGAGATCACAGCTGCAAATGTGTTGCTGGTCAAAGCACAGCAGGCCAGGCAGCATCTCAGGAATAGAGAATTCGACGTTTCGAGCATAAGCCCTTCATGCAGCATGGGAAAAACAGGGTTACATGGAGAGGGCAAGGGTGATTGGTCTGGGTGAGATGCTTTTTGGAGGGTTGGTGTGGACTCGATGGGTCTGTTTCCACAGGGATTCCATTCTGTTAGATGGATAAGACCAGGGGCGCACTACCTGAAAATCTAATTCCATTGGTATCTTCAAAAAGATGAATTGTGTATGTCCTTGAAGACAGTGAAGACCAGAATGGGCCAAGGGGCAGCACAAATTTCACAGAGAGTTCGCACAGGCGCACTGTGGGATTCTGTCCTGCTCTTCGACAGGATCCTGTCTTCAGAACAAAAACCACCGAAGCCAGCGTTGGTTTGCTGTTAGTTTTTGTTTATTGCTTGGTTGAGTGTACAGGCATGACCTCATAACAGGAGGCTGACCATCATCAATATTCACACAAAAGCACAGCTCACGGAACGGGGTCCCCCTTGGAATCTCAGAACCTCAGCCCCCAGGCCCAACTGGATTTCTTGAGGCAGAGACAGAGGCTGAGGTGGGGTGGAGATGGTGGGAGGGTGAGGGTGAGGGGAGGAGTGGGGTGGGGACATCTGTTGGTACAGTGAGAAATGGAGAAGCAAAAAACACACTCCAAAATGAAGGCTAATTCACAAAAGAAGCCCTGGCTAGTTTTCACATATATGTACATTTAATAATTATATAAATCAAAGATCTCTGAGGTTCCAAACCATCCAATAACACTAGGTGGGAGTGTGAAGTCACACATTACAGCAGGAACACCTCCCTGTTACTGTCTCTAACCTCTCTGATTATACCAACTTTGTCATGACATGACAACATTTTGTCAATAAAACTTTAAAAGGCAGTGTGTCGAGGGCAAGGAACACACCAAACACAACATATAATAGGAATGTTCTCGCATCCATAAACCCAGCTCCTGAACAGACACCCAGGTAAATACAAGTGCAAGCTATTGTACCCTTGATTCTATTTCCAAGAATGATCAAAGGTTTTATGTAGCCAAAACTTTCTGGGTGGGTATGGGGCATAGGGCAAGGAACTAAAATTAGTCCCAAAGTCTCCAACCACGTTGATCCTGTGTTGTATTGTTAACTGGGTTGAAGTGGCAATTTGAGAAACATCTCTGGCCACAACACATCGTCTCTAGGATCAGACCAATAGAAAGTCAGGATCAACTGCAGACTCATTCCTCTCAGATATCTTCAGGGCAATATTGCAATCAAAGTATCAGGGCAAAGTATAAATGAACCCTCACCCAGAGATCAGACAGGGTACAGTGTAAAATAAAACAATCTCCCTCACTGCTAAAGTTACCAGGCCTGCAAGACTGGCCTGGAGTTGAAAGCAACTGAAAATTACTTGGGGATTCAAAAACCCAGGAATCAAAGAGTTCACAGCTACATTCAAATATTGCACATTTTCTTTTGATCAAAATCAATGATTTGGAAAAAATCTTAGCCTGACTGATGGTGCAGATTCATTCAATCACATCATAATGGCTGGAGGATAGACCAGTATTTGGGGAGGGTTTGGTCAGGGTTTGAGGTGGGAATCACATGATTAAATCTCCAGGAACTCATCTGGTGAAAGTTGGCAACCCCAGCATCAGGACTAGTCCCAGTCGGAGTACACATTGGCAGGGCAAGGGATCTTGTCAGATATCCTGCCTGACCTCAAACCCCTGCTGTCCCTGAGTCGATCAAACTGAGAACTGAAATCTTTCCTTTTACAAAGCTCCTTCAAACACTTTAGGTGGCTCTAGGAATGATATGGACTGCTGGAATGATATAGACGCTGGAATGTTTGGACAATCCTGGTGGTTTCACCATGTGACCTGCCAATCTCCCTTCTCATTCAGTGATTGGTCACTAGACTTGCCAATAGGAATGCTGCTCCTCCCCAAATCAGATCATTCTTGATTGTCCAGATCCCTTCTGCAAGATCTCTACGTTGCCTGGAAACCACACCAGGAAATGAAGCTACAATTCTGAAAGCTTGACAACTTCTTCCTGCCCATAGTTTGTCCTATTCACACCAAACAACAACTAGAACCCTCCCTTTCACAGACAAAGAGCCTTAAAATCTAACCCAAGGACAAATTCAAGACCCATCTAGATCAGTTATTCCAGATCCTTAAATGGAAGTTCATGGTCTAAATGTGGAAACATTCCTAGCTGTACGTTTTTAACAATTTAGAGAATATAGAGATTAAACACTAGAAGATAATTAAAAATCTTCAAGAGTGACAGCACCTAGGACTGAGAACCTGATAGCGTTTATTGAACAAATTTTTAATAGAAAATTATTTCTTTCACTTTCTCCCCTGAAAGTGCTGACTCTTGCTGAAGCGCAGATATAAACTTGCCTCTCCAGTATTTTGCCCCCAGCTGCCATTAATCAACACACATGGCATAGTAACGGGACTCTTCAGCTATGAAGGCATCACCCCAGAGTTTGATGTTGTCTGAAAAGTGCTGTGCAGTCTGGCAGACTTTCTGGAAACAACAGTGACAGGATGAAAAACTCCAGGCAATTAGGTCAATGGGCTGCAGAAGGAGAAGAGGTCAGATGGTCTCCAACAGTTGTGACCCCCAGGTCAGACCAGTGACAGATGTGGACCTGCTAGTTCTCGCTGTCTCAGCCTGGCACAGAAGCAAACTAGACTCTATCAGCATACCACACAAACTGGTGAACTTAAACTCATTAGGTCTGGATACAATACTTCACTTTGAACTGACACTGCTTAAAAGATGTACAAAAAAACTCAACTGATTCCACTGAGAGTCTAGATTTATTACATCCAGAATTCCTAGCTTCTTGACTCCAAAATGACATTCACAAATCACTGCTCATTAAACAAGAGGGAACAAGGGTTGTTAACTCTCCAAGATTCTCATGGAGTCTTCAGCAATTCAGAAATTAAATCTCACAGCAAAATGAAGAGAAAACTCGCAGGAGATTCTGAAAATTAAAATGGAACTGTGAATCAGGTTCATCTCATCAGCTTCCTGTTAGTTTTGAACCTCACTCTAATGCTGTCATTGGTTTAAACCTTCTTGTCTGGAGTAAAATAAGCTTCAAATAGGCCAATCCTCAAAACCATTGCATTTCACGATGAGCTTCCCTGGAAATGTGGTCATCCAAAAGGGGGAGATGTGTCCCAGAGTCTCATTGGTGTTCTTCAGTTCATTTGTTTCAGGCAGCTCACTGAAGCTGGGAGCAGTCACTCAGCTCCTGCCAACTACAAAAAGAAACCCAAAGTTCCCAACATTGCATTTTCCACAAAAACAGAATGATTGCAGCAACTCTCATTATCCTCAAACTCTGCTGGAAGAGCCAGAGGTTAATAGAATCAGAACCACTTGTTCCAAAGTGCAATAAATACAGATTCAGGGTGTGGGGTTTGGGGAAACACTGCACATTGTGAATAAAAGCATTCATATTGTTCCTCCTGGTCCAGTAATAAGTTGCACAGGGCAAGAGCTAAGACTGACCTACAATTAAATTTGGAATGGGAACAATTCAAAATCACAATACAGGCAGAGTTTAGTTGAGAGATTTTCCATTTAGGAAGAGAAACATGCTGAATACCAAAACATTAAAAAAAATCACAGACCAAATCAGAGAGTGATTGAGGTAAACTGTTAGATACGTCAGAGTCCGTAACCACTCAAAACAGTGGAATCTCTCAAACAGTTCCCAGATGGACAACCAGTTGAGTGCACACACAAGTCTTCATCCAGTGGGAAAACTCCTCACTAGCATCCTGCAAAGTACTTGCCTAGGTAGAGAAAGCAAAACACAGAATTAGTGAGCTGACTAACTGGTTGTGATGAAAGACAAAGTAATTCAGCATCTCCTAAATGCTCACAAGCATCAGGACACTGAGTCAGTGTCACTGACTGAAGATTCACTGATGTGTCCTCAATTTCAATCACTTGGAGCATGTGAAATCTTACCTGTAACTAATTTCTTCTTCACCAGAGAGAGTCTGTATCCAGCCCCCACCAGACAGATATCAGCTCCCGACATTGTGTTCCCTTCGCTTGTAAACTGCAGGGCCACGGGGGATGGCTTACTGGGGCCATTCGTCACCTCCCAACTCGCAGACAGTGATCCTCTCCCTGAAGAAGCCAGACAGAAAGAGAGAGGGAGTTAGACAGAGAAAGAGAGAGAGAGAGAGAGAGAGAGAGAGAGAGAGAGAAAAACAGAGAGAGAGAGAGAGAGAGAGAGAGAGAGATGCACCCAGACAGAGAAAAGGGAAAAGTGGGAGAAGATGATGGCCACACCAGACAGAGGGAGAACAGAGAAAAACAAAGACACCTAGAGGGAGAGACAGAGAGACGAAGGGCAACGGAAAGACACACAGACAGATAGAGAAAGATAGACATACACACGCACACAGGAAGAGACAGAGCACCTCATTTGCAGGCTTACTGGGAAGGGAGGTGAGTGAAATTTATTGTTAAAAGGCTTCATACCCCACCCTTTCCAGTCTAGAGTGTCTGGAGAGAGTCAATTCTCATTCAAAACAGCAGCAGCATTAGGGAGTGAGGAGGTCACTGGGATCTGTGAAAGAAGAAACCCTTCAAACAAACAGTGGGAAGAGGTGGCTGCTCCCTCAGGGAAACCAGGGTGGGCAATAAAGAAAGGACAACTGAGCCAGTGACACTGGGTGGGGGTGGGGAAGGGGGAGGCCTCTGCCCCATGTATCCTGTGAAAGGGGTGGAGGGAATAGGGAGGGGGTGGAGAGAGAGGAGGCAGAGAGTTTGGGGAGGGGAAGACAGTCAATGAAGGTAGGCAGGGGACGGTGGGGGGGGAGAGAGTGTGGGGAGAGGGGTAGAGAGGATTGGGAAAGGCGGGGAGAAGGGCAGTGAAGGTGAGGGGGTAGCAAGTCCTCAGAGAGTGGCCTCCCAGTAGTTGCTCTCCGGTGAACAGCTCAGCACGTCTCAAGACAGGCAGGAGGTGGAGCCAGGACCAGAACCAGGTAGAAACAAACATTCTCCCACTCTCAGGGCGCCGGGAGGGGGAGGAGCAGGGGCCATGGGCCTAGTAATCCCCAGGTCCCCATACAGCGTAATGGTGCTGGGTCTAGCTTGTCCCTTTCAACATGAGTTACCTTCAGGTCCTGACTGGGTGCAGATATCTGGAAGCTTCCAGCACAGCCTCTTCTGTTTGGAGTTCCTTCAGGAAAAGAAGCAGAAAGTCAGTGCCTGGTTAGCCACAGCATCTGGGTTCCTATCCCCAACCCCCAACAACGGGCAGATCCTGGGGGCCTAACCCTCAGCCTTGTCTTCCACCACTCGCCCCAATAACTCCTCACCAGCCTCAGGGTCAATCCCTGTCCGGTTCTCACTGAAGCACCTGGAGGTGATTAGCCAACATACAGGAGCTGCAATAATATAAGGTGTTGTTGTTGTGGTAACGTGCCACCAGGGATAGGCATGGCCTCACCTCTGTTCTAATGTTCAGCTTTGGGGAGGGGGAAGAAGGGAGGGGCTGGGTGGGGAAGAGGGGAGGAAAGAGAGATGTTATCTTGGTGAAGGAGAGAGGGGCTCAGTCCTCCCAATATTGGTTAATATCACAACCAGAGTAACATACTGGTTACTCAACCAGCACCCTCTACCCACACTCACACTGCTCCTCCCCCCACCTCTGTTCCCTCTCCCCCTCCCCTCCCCTCCCCCATTTCCAGTAGCCAGTTCCCTCTGCTCACATCCACAGCTCAAGAGTTTCTGTGTCTTACCAGACAGCAGTGGGCTGGGACTGGATGTTACTGACATCTCCTTCCAGTGGTAGCAAGGTCTGCAGGTTTCTCAGCTCCTTCGCTGTGCTGCTTGGGTCAGGCTCATAATCCAGGGTGACCTCTGTGTAACCCAACTCACATTTCCAGTGAGCAGCAACTTTCAGAGGAATGGCTGAGCAGTCAAGAGTAGAAACCTATAAAACACAGAGACAGAGACAGGCATATGGACACACAAGCGCACACACACACACAGCCACAGAGACACATGCACAAAGAGATATCAGAATGAATCCATCACCAGGAATGTACTGTTTGGAATTACTGCTGCTCCACACTGACCCAAAGCCCCTCCAACCTCTCCCCCTATCCCAACCCAATCCTTCTCTCTCCTCTTGAACCCCTTGGAAGGGGTTGAAACTTTGACAGCATGGGAAGAGGCCATTCAGCCCATCATGATCTGAAGGATATATTGATTTGTTGGTTTCATAGTTAGGGGGACAGATAGGCGGTTTTGTGGGAACAAGAGAGACTCAATATTGGTGTGTTGCCTCCCAGGTGCCAGAGTCTGTGGTGTCTGTGATCGTGTTTTCAGGATCCTTGAGGGGGAGGGGGAGCCATCCTAAGTCGTGGTCCACATTGGCACCAATGACATAGGTAGGAAGAAAGCTGGGGATCTAAGGCAGAAATTCAGGGAGCAAGGGTGGAAGCTTAGAGCTAGAACAAACAGAGTTGTTATCTCTGGTTTGTTACCAGTGCCACGTGCCAGTGAAGAGAGGAACTGGGAGAGAGTGGAGCTGAATACATGGCTGCGAGGATGATGCAGGAGGGTGGGTTTTGGATTCTTGGAAGGTGGGACCTCTACGAACAGGATGGTCTTCACCTGAACCAGAGGGGTATCAATATCCTGGGGGGGAATTTGCTAATGTTCTTCGGGTGGGGGGGGGGGGGGATGGGAACCTGAATTGCAGTTCCAGTGTACAGGAAGTTGAGGACAGTGAGGTCAGGGATGGTTTTACAAGGTCACGAGGGGGCACCGGCAATTAGGATGTTAATTTGAAATGTGTGTGCGTCAATGCCAGGAGCATCCGGAATAAGGTGGGTGAACCTGCAGCATGGGTTGGTACCTGGGATTTCAATGTTGTGACCATTTCAGAGACATGGCTAGAGGGACAGGAATGGTTGTTACAAATTCTGGGATTTAGATGTTTCAGTAAGAACAGAGAAGATGGTAAAAGAGGTGGGGATGTGGCGTTGTTAATCAAGGGTAGTATTACAGCAGCTGAGAGAATGTTTGAGGACCCATCCACTGAGGGAGTTTGGGCTGAGGTTAGAAACAGGGAAGAAGAGGTCATCCTGTTGGGAGTTTTCCAAAGGCCTCTGAATTGTTCCAGGGATGTAGAGGAAAAGATAGTAAAGATGATTCTCGATAGGAGTGAGAGTAACAGGGCAGTTGTTATGGGGGACTTTCAATTCCCCAATATTGGCTGGGAATACTATAGTTCAGGTAGTTCTGATTGGTCAGTTTTTGTCCAGTGTGTGCAGGGGAGTTTTCTGGCACAGTATGTAGACAGGCCAACAAGGGAGATGCCATATGGATTTGGTGCTGGGGAACAAATGTGGCCAGGTATTAGATTTGGAGGTGGGTGAGCACTTTGGCGATAGTGACCATAATTTGTTTATGTTTACAATAGCAATGGGCAGGGATAGGTATATACTGCAGAGAAAGAGGTATAACTGGGGGAAAGTGAGGACTGCAGATGTTGGAGATCAGAGCTGAAAAATGTATTGCTGGAAAAGCGCAGCAGGTCAGACAGCATCAAAGGAGCAGGAGTATCGACGTTTCAGGCATAAGCCCTTCTTCAGGAATGAGGAGAGTGTGCCAAGCAGACTAAGATAAAAGGTAGTGCGGAGGGACTTGGGGGAGGGGCGTTGGGGTTGCGATAGGTGGAAGGAGGTTAAGGTGATGGTGCTAGGCCGCAGAGGGGGTGGGTGCAGAGAGGTCAGGAAGAAGATTGCAGATCAAGAAGGCGGTGCTGAGTCCGAGGGCTGGGACTGAGAAAAGGTGGGGGGAGGGGAAATGAGGAAGTTGGAGAAATCTACATTCATTCCTTGTAGTTGGAGGGTTCCTAGGGAGAAGATGAGGCGCTCTTCCTCCAGCCGTCGTGTTACCATGGTCTGGCGATGGAGGAGGCCAAGGACCTGCATGTCCTTGGTGAAGTGGGAGGGGGAGTTGAAGTGTTCAGCCACAGGGCGGTTGGGTTGGTTGGTGCGGGTGTCCCAGAGGTGTTCTCTGAAACGTTCCGCAAGTAGGCGGCCTGTCTGCCCAATATAGAGGAGGCCACATTGGGTGCAGCGGATGCAGTAAATGATGGGTGTGGAGGTGCAGGTGAATTTGTGGCGGATATGGAAGGATCCCTTGGGGCCTTGGAGGGAAGTGAGGGGTGGGGGGGCGGGTGGGGGGGGGCAGATGTGGACGCACGTTTTGCATTTCTTGCGGTTGCAGGGGAAGGTGCCGGGAGTGGAGGTTGGGTTGGTGGGGGGTGTGGATCTGACGAGGGAGTCACGGTGGGGTGGTCTTTCCGGAATGCTGATAGGGGAGGGGAGGGAAATATATCCCTGGTGGTGGGGTCTGTTTGGAGGTGGCAGAAATGATGAAGGATGATATGATGTATCTGAAGGATGGTGGGGTGGTAGGTAAGGACCACTGGGGTTCTGTTCTGGTGGCGATTGGAGGGGTGGGGCTCAAGGACAGAGGAACGGGAAGTAGAGGAGATGCGGTGGAGAGCATCGTCAACCACGTCTGAGGGGAAATTGTGGTCTTTGAAGAAGGAGGCCATCTGGGTTGTTTGGTATTGGAATTGGTACTCCTGGGAGCAGATGCGGCGGAGGCGAAGGAATTGGGAACATGGAATGGCGTTCTTACAGGGGACAGGGTGGGAGGAGGTGTAATCTAGGTAGCTGTGGGAATTGGTCGGTTTATAGTAAATGTCCATGTTGAGTCGGTCGTCCGAGATAGAAATGGAGAGGTCTAGGAAGGGGAGGGAGGAGTCTGAGACGGTCCAAGTAAATTTGAGGTTGGGGTGGAAGGTGTTAGTAAAGTGGATGAACTGTTCAACCTAGTCGTGGGAGCACGAGGCAGCGCCGATACAGTCATCGATGTAGCGGAGGAAAAGGTGGGGGGTGATGCCAGTGTAGCTGCGGAAGATGGACTGTTCCAACGAAGAGGCAGGCAGAGCTGGGGCCCATGGCTACTCCTTTGGTTTGGAGGGAGTGGGAGGATTAGAAAGAGAAGTTGTTCAGAGTGAGGACCAGTTCTGTCAGTCGAAGAAGGGTGTCAGTGGAAGGGTACTGGTTGGTTCGGCGGGAAAGGAAGAAGGGAGGGCTTTGAGGCCTTCGTGATGGGGGATGGAGGTGTATAGGGACTGGATGTCCATGGTGAAGATAAGGCATTGGGGGTCGGGGAAGCGAAAATCATGGAAGAGGTGGAGGGAGTGGGTGGTATCCCGAATGTAGGTGGGGAGTTGTTGGACTAAGGGGGACAGGACCGTGTCGAGGTATGCAGAGAGGAGTTTGGTGGCGCAGGAGCAGGCTGAGCAGGCTCCTCCGGCCCCCACGCCTTATCTTCACCATGGACATCCAGTCCTTATCTTCACCATGGACATCCAGTCCCTATACACCTCCACCCCCCATCACAAAGACCTCAAACCCCTCCGCTTCTTCCTTTCTCACTGACAGACAGGAGGCTTTAGCAATTTTGGAAGATCTGAAAATAGATAAGACCCCAGGCTGGATGGGATTTATCTTCGGATTCTCTGGGAAGCCGGGAGGAGTTTGCAGAGTCTTTGGCTTTGATCTTTATGTCATCATTGTTGACAGGTGTAGTGCCAGGAGACTGGAGGATAGCAAATGTTGTTCCCTTGTTAAAGAAGGGGAGTCGGGACAATCCTGGTAATTATAGGACAGTGAGCCTTACTTCTGTTGTGGGTAAGGTGTTGGAAAAGGTTCTAAGAGATAGGATTCATAATCATCTGGAAAGAAATAATTTGATTAGGGATAGTCACCACGGTTTTGTGAAGGGTAGGTCGTGCCTCACTAACCTTATTCAGTTCTTTGAGAAGGTGACAAAACAGGTGGATGAAGGTAAGGCAGTTGATGTGGTCTATCTGGGCTTCAGTAAGGCGTTTGATAAGGTTCCACACGATAGGCTATTGCACAAAATACGGAGTTTCGGGATTGAGGGTGATTTAGTGGTTTGGATCAGAAATCGGCAAGCTGAAAGAAGACAGGGTAGTGGTTGTTGGGAAATGTTCATCCTGGAGCTCAGTTACCAATGGTGTTCTGCAAGGATCTGTTTTGGGGCCACTGCAGTTTGTCATTTTCATAAATGATCTGGATATGGGTGGAGAAGGATGGGTTAGTCAATTTGCGGATGACACTAAGGTCGGTGGAGTTGTGGATAGTGCCGAAGGATGTTGTGGGTTACAGAGGGACATAGATAAGATGCAGAGCTGGGCTGAGAAGTGGTAAATGGGGTTTAATGCAGAAAAGTGTGAGGTAGTTCACTTTGGAAGTAGTAATAGGAATGCAGAGTACTGGGCTAATGGTAAAATTCTTGGCCGTGTAGATGAGCAGAGAGGTCTTGGTGTCCTGGTGCATAAATCCCTGCAAGTTGTCACCCAGGTTGATTGGGTTGTTATGAAGGCATATGGTGTGTTGGCGTTTATTGGTAAGGGGATTGAATTTTGGAGCCACAAGGTCATGCTTCAGCTGTACAAGACACTGGTACGGCCGCACTTGGAATATTGTGTACAGTTCTGGTAACTGCATTATAGGAAGGATGTGAAAGCTTTGGAAAGGGTTCAGAGGAGATTTACTAGGATGCTGCCTGGTATGGAGGGAAGGTTTTATGAGGAAGGGCTGAGAGAACGGAGGCTGTTTTCATTAGAGAGAAGAAGATTGAGAAGTGACTTAATTGAGACATATAAAATAGTCAGAGGGTTAGATAGGGTGGACAGTGAGAGCCTTTTTCCTCAGATGGTGATGGCTAACATGAGGGGACATAGCTTTAAATTGAGGGGTGATAGATTTAGGACAGCTATCAGGGGTAGTTTCTTTCCTCAGAGTGGTAGGGGCGTGGAATGGCCTGCCTACAACAGAATTAGACTCACTGATGTTAAGGACATTTAAATGGGCATTAGACATACATATGGATAATAATGGAACAGTGTAGGTTAGATGGGCATCAGATTATTTTCACAGGTCGGTGCAACATAGTGGGCCGAAGGGCCCGTATTGTGCTGTAACATTCTATGTTCTATAATGTGCAGCTATTTCTGAATGGGGGTGGGGTGGGGCCAGGAGGTAACGCTACAGGCAATGTCATTGATGTAACACCCAGTCTCAACAAAAAGCAAAACCAGCAACTCCTCTGAAAAATAAACTGGTTCATTGAGGAAGGAAACCCGTCACCTTTACCCAGCCTGGGTTGATACGTGACTCCAGATCCCATCAACCTGATACCTAAACCTTCCATCCACACCCATCCCTCCATCCACAGTGAGCCAATGGATAAAACCAGGTCTTTTAGACAATGATGGCCTCATCAGTAACATGTATGATTAAAAAACTGGTCAGTTAGTTGACTGACGTTACCCGGATCCTGCTGTGCTGCTTACATACATAACCATAGGAACAGGAGCCATTTAGTCCTTCGAACCTGTTCCATGTTTCGATTAGTTTGGGGTCAAACTGTACTTCAACTTATTCATTCCCCAGTAAAAGTGACCATGTATGATGAGCTCTGCACTGTGATAGGTGCTATGTAAACTAAAAGTCCATTTCAACAGTATTTCCGTTCTGCGTACCTGGTATTTGAGGAGGCTAATGTTGAAGTAGGAGGCACCAGGATTCTGCTTGGCTTGTTTCTGTAACTGGACAGTGAGTGCAGACATATTCAACCAGAAATCTTTCACATCGGAATCGCTCTGTGACAGGTCACTGCTCAGAGAGACAGAGGCAGTGATTAGATTCAAACCCCAGCAGAAACGGTGTCTGCAGAACTCCCTCAATCTTCAAGAACCTTCACCAGTTCCTGCAGACTTTCTGAAGCTGTCCTTAACCCTTACTGAGCAGAAGAGGCCAGACCCAACACTCAACCCTTTCCTGGTCATGGATCCTCACCCACAAATCCTCTGACACGGTCTTGTCTTGACATTTGGTTTGGTTTCAGAGCAGCAGTCCATCGAGACTCTGCTCTGTTCAGGAGGTCAGCGCTAACTGACCTCAGCAGCTCCAGCCAATCCCAGATACTCCCCAAAACCCTCAGTGTCTTTGCCCAACAGAAACTTATCAATCCCAGTCTCGAATGCTCCATCTGACCTCTCGCATTAACAGCTTTTTGACAGAGAAGCTTCGAGATTCCCATGCCACTTTGTGTAAAACACGTGCCTCCTGCCATCAACCTGATCAGCCTGGATTTTAAACCCCCACACCCCTCACCCCTACACCACCCTACCCCTGAGGAAATCCTTGCTCTCCATCAACCCATCCATTCCTTTATCATTTTAAACACCCAATTTAGGTTCCTGCTCAACTTCATAAATCCCAAGAAACACTAGGTTCTTTTGCGTGAACAGCCCTCCTCATCTAGGTCCAGTTTCATGGTGGTGAACCTGACCAGAGACCTCCCCCACAAAGAGTCTGACCAGACATCTGTACAACTGCAGCATCACTTTCACCTTCTTGGCATTCTGGCTACTTTGAGATAAAGTCCACTATTTCACTCACTTTGTTTTAGAACACAAGATTTACAGCACATAACAGACCATTCAGCCCAACTGAACCATACTAGCCTTTCTATTTCGAACAAGCCTTCTACTATCCCACCTTCACCCAAACACATGGACCTGTCAATATTTCCTTTGCCTCTTCTCTCCCTTGTGTTCACCTATCTTTTCCTCCAACCTATTGATACTATTCACCACAACCAGTCCCTGGGCGAGCCACTTCCACCTATTCCTCACTTTCTGATTGGATTATCCTGATATTCATATTCAGTGGGGAGGCAATGGCCTAGTGGCATTAATGGAGAGACTATTAATCTAGAAACCAGCCAACATTCGGGGGACAAAACAGAAATGGCTGGAAATGCTGAGCAGGTCTGGCAGCATCTGTAGAGAGATATCAGAGTTAACGTTTCAGATTGAGTGACCCTTCCTCGCAATCCCTCAAGTGAGGAAGGGTAACTCAACCTGAAAGGTGAACTCTGATTTCTCTCCACTGATGCTGCCAGACCTGCTAGCTTTTCCAGCAGTTTCTGTTTTGGATTCAGATTTGCACCATCCACAGTTCTTTCAGTTTTTAATTTAATGTCCTGGGGATCCTGGTTCAAATCCCACCAAGGCAAATGGTACAAGTTAATTCCAGATTTTTATTGATTTCAAAGAGTCTGATGATGACTATGAAACCATCACCAATTGTTGGAAAAACCCATCTGGTTCACTGATGTCCTTTAGGGAAGGAAACTGCCACCCTTACCTGGTCTGACCTATATGTGAGTCCAGACCCACAGCAATGCGGTTGACCCTTAACTACCCTCTGGGCGATTAAGGATGGGCATGAAATGCTGGCTCAGTCAGCGATGCCTACATCCTCATGAATGAACTTAATAAATTACCTCCAGTTCTGGCCTCCCCAACACTGGAAACATTTTCTCTAAATCCATCAGGTTATTGCCCAGCTTTTATTTAGCAAAGAGACTGCAATCTCCTTGGTCCTAGTTCCCTTCTATTGCAAGAATTCTCATACTCCGTCACAAACCCCTCCCTTACCTGGATACGGGCAAGAATTCCAGCTTTTTGAAGAAAAACATAACAGATGAATTGTGTCCCCTGCCATGTTAACACACTCTTCCTTCAGGAGGCTCACCTGTACAGTAGTTGTGAGTTGGACAGAAACTGTGAAATGCGATTAGCGTTCAAAATCCTGAAGCTGATGACAGCTGGTGATGGATTCCCACTGAAGATCCGAATGATTCCCGCTGGGAAGGACATGGTGAGATCTCCAGTCAGCTTCACAATCACACTGCAAAAGGAAGAAAGCTTCACCATTCCCAATAGGGAGCACAGACAAGCCAGAACAAAACTGCAGGATTCCAGGAGCTGGGAATCAACAGGATGCAGATCCTTTGTTACCTGTCACTCACCAATCCTCATCGAGACTGCTTGTCAGCCTTCTCATTCACATCATCATCTCTTAAACTCTGATGTCCCAAAACTAATTCTGACCAGGTCCTGTTTACCCATCACCTGTTGTGTTCATTCCTGAAGAAGGGCTGAGCGCAAAACGTGAACTCTCCTGCATCTCAGATGCTGCCTGACCTGCTGAGCTTTTCTAGTGTTACACGTTTAGACCCATCACCAGTTGTGCTTGCTGACGGATACTGGTGGCCGCTCTGACAGTGTCTCCATTTTATAATTCTCAATCGCGTTTTCAAATCTCACCGAGGCATCTTGAGCCTTCTCCAGTCTTGTAACTCTTGACACCCCTGCAATCTTTGCATTCTGTATCCTTCACATCCCTTGTCACTTCTGCATTGGTGACAGCGCCTTCAGCTGCCTTGACCCTAAGCACCCGATTCCCTCCTTAATCCACCCCTTCTCTTCCTTTAAAATGTTTTCCACAATCTCCCCTGAGCAAGAGTGACACGGTGGCACAGTGGTTAGCACTGCTGCCTCACAGCACCAGAGACCCGGGTTTAATTCCCGCCTCAGGTGACTGACTGTGTGGAGTTTGCACATTCTCGTGTCGGAATGGGTTTCCTCCGGTTTCCTCGCACAGTCCAAAATGTGCAGGCTAGGTGAATTGGCCATGCTAAATTGTCCATAGTGTTAGGTGAAGGGGTAAATGTAGAGGAATGGGTTTGGGTGAGTTTTAGATTAGATTAGATTACTCACAGTGTGGAAACAGGCTCTTCGGCCCAATAAGTCCACACCGACCCTCCAAAGCGCAACCCACCCATTCTCCTACATTTACCCCTTTACCTAACGCTACGGGCAATTTAGCATGGCCAATTCACCTGACCCGCACATCTTTGGACTGTGGTAGGAAACCAGAGCACCCGGAGGAAACCCACGCAGACACGGGGAGAACGTGCAAACTCCACACAGTCAGTCGCCCGAGTCAGGAATTGAACCCGGGTCTCTGGTGCTGTGAGGCAGCAGTGCTAACCAGTTGTGCTTCAGCAGGTCGGTATGGACTTGTTGGGCCAAAGGGCCTGTTTCCACACTAAGTAATCGAATCTAAGTAAGTAATCGAATCTAAGACTTTGATCACTGGCCTGAATATCAATTCTATTTTAAAAGTCTTTTCTGAGACATGCCTTTGGATCTTTTACCATCATGAAGGTGCTAAATCAATGCACATTATTTTCATAAATCAACACATAAAAGCAAAGTTCCTGATCAGTGTCAGACAGCAGATCATACAGACAAACACAGAATCACGGAGAGAAAATAGAGATTACATCAGCAAATGCTTCCCAAACTCAAATTGTGTCCCTTTTAAAGGTTTTTTTTGGGCCTGGATTTGTTAATATGATTTCCTTGTTCAAAACCAACATGCAACAAAGGAAAAGGGAAGCATTTGCATTTCTATATCACCTTACGCAAACTCAATGTCCCAATTTTCAGTGAGAGTGTAGCTGTCTCTTAAACAAGGTAGCCAATTTACACACAGTAGGATCCCACAAACAGCAGTGAGGAAAGGAACAGGTTATTGGCCTTACATCGTGGTTGAGGGATAAACATTAACCGACACACTGGAGAGAAATCTCCTGCTCTTCTTCAAAATAGTCCTGATGGAAACTTTCCCATCTGCCCAGACAGGGACATGGTTTAATGCCTCAGCGGAGTGTTTTCACAGAGCAGCATATTGAGACAGTGTGTGCCTGCACTGAATGTTGATTAAACCCTGGAGGGAAACTCAATCCCATAACCTTTAGATTCGGAGGTGGAAGAGACTGAACACGAGCCACTCCCCATGGTTGGCACCAACTGTTATTGTTGGATTGATTAAAGTTAAAAATCACACAACACCAGGTTATAGTCCAACGGGTTTAATTGGAAGCAAACTAGCTTTCGGAGCACCGCACCTTCATCAGGTGATTGTGGAGGGCTCGATCGTAACACAGAATTTATAGCAAAAATTCGCAGTGTGATGTAACTGAAATTATACATTGAAAAATTGATTGTCTGTTAAGCCTTTCATCTGTTAGAATACAGTGATAATTTCAATTCCTTCATGTGTAAATCACAAAACCCTTCTTTTTAAAGTTGCATTCTCGGGTTAGCTGTTAACAATGGTGATAGCTAGACAATATGTTCGCCCCCTGTGTTCTCTGTCTATGACCTGATGTTTAGATTGATTCTAATCTAATAAGTGAGATAACAGAGTTTTACATAAATTCCTGCAGTTTTTGAGCTCAGAGTTCTACATGAATGTATGCAGTTTTTGAGCAATGTGCAATGTAATTGTGCCATACAAATTCACCGCACAAAATATATGTGTGCATGTGGGTCTTTGTCTGTGTCTGTCAGTCTGGGGTGAGGGTTGTGAGTATGAGAATATGTGTGTGTGCGTCTGTGTGTACCTGTGTCTATATGTATGTGAGAGTGTGTATGTGTAGGAATGTGTGCATGTGGGTCTGTGCGTGTGTGTGCGTGTGTGTGCGTGTGCGTGCGTGCGTGTGTAGTGGGTGCAGAGTGTCTTAAGTCTGCACACATATATGTTGTGTGGTGAATTTGTATGGCACAGTTACATTGTATGTTGCTCAAAAACTGCATACATTCATGTAGCACTCTGAGCTCAAAACTGCAGGAATTTATGTAAAATACTGTTATCTCACTTATTAGATTAGAATCAATCTAAACATCAGGTCATAGACAGAGAACACAGGGGGCTAACACCTTCAACATATTGTCTAGCTATCACCATTGTTAACAGCTAACCCAAGAATGCAACTTTAAAAAGAAGGGTTTTGTGATTTACATGTGAAAGAAGTGAAACTATCACTGTATTCAGATAAACTGTATAACTGTATAACACTGTATAATAGATGAAAGGCTTAACAGGCAATCAATTTTTCAATGTATAATTTCAATTACATCACACTGCGAATTTTTGCTATAAATTCTGTGTTATGATCGAGCCCTTCACAATCACCTGATGAAGGAGCGTCGCTCCGAAAGCTAGTGTGCTTCCAATTAAACCTGTTGGACTATAACTGCTGTTGTGAGATTTTTAACTTTGTACACCCCAGTCCAACACCGGCATCTCCAAATCAGGATTGATTAAAGAAAGCCTAATGCCTGTAATGATGAAAACATCACCTTTTGAGACACTTGGCTCTGTATAAATCTCTGCTGACAGATTAGATTAGATTAGACTTACAGTGTGGAAACAGGCCCTTCGGCCCAACAAGTCCACACCGACCCGCCGAAGCGCAACCCACCCATACCCCTACATTTATCCCTTACCTAACACTACGGGCAATTTAGCACGGCCAATTCACCTGACCCGCACATCTTTGGACTGTGGGAGGAAACCGGAGCACCCGGAGGAAACCCACGCAGACACGGGGAGAACGTGCAAACTCCACACAGTCAGTCGCCTGAGTCGGGAATTGAACCCGGGTCTACAGGCGCTGTGAGGCAGCAGTGCTAACCACTGTGCCACAGTTAGCAGAGTTTTCTGTAGCTGACGATCACACTCACTTTGCAAAGTCTCCAGCCCTGAAGTAGGCATCAATACATTCTGTAAAAGCAGCTGCAATGGGCAAGGTGTCATGGCTGCCTACAGTCACTGGGCTTGGTCCTCGGGAAATACCTGAGAGTAAAAATAAATCATTCGTGTCACCACTTTCAGTTCTACTATTCCAAATGATCATGGCTGATCCTCGAGCTCAATACCCAAATTCACCATCCCACTCCCCACATCCCTCCATCCCTTTCGTTACAAGAGCTATGTCTATCTCTTTCTTGAAAACATTCAATGTTTTGGCCTCAACCACTTTCGGTGGCAGAGAATTCCATAGGCCTCCTGCTCTCTGGGTGAAGACATTTCTTCTCATCTCAATCTGAAATGGTCTACCCCGTATCCTTACACTATCTAGCTGGATTCGTACAGTTACGTCCACTTTAGGATCCACTGAGGGCTGTCCATTTCAGGCTGAACAGTTGCTGCTCAGTTTTCAATACCACAGAGATAGGGCTGGAGAGCAGGACGAGCTGGGTAGCTGTTCCTGGAGCCAGTACAGACACAATGGGCTGAATGGTCTCCTACTGTACTGGAAAATTCGATGATTCTATGAAGCTGCCTCCACTGCAGCTCGATGAAGTGCTTTCCACACTCAAACAACTCACTGTGTGAGAAAGTTTATTCTCAACTGGCATATACCCACACACACAAAGTTCTCAAAAAGATCAACCATACATTTGAGGAGGATTCTGACTTGAGGTCAGAGTAGATATAGTGAGTTGCTGTTCATTGAGCCACTAATTGGCCCCATCTCATAGATTGATATAAATAGTGAAAGAAAGACTTGCATTTTGGAATGTAGCTATCAAACCTCAGAATATCTTAAAGCATTTAGCAAATCCAGAATTACTTTAGAAGTACATTACTGCTGCAATGATGGAAATGTAGCAGTCCATTTGTGTACTCCAAGTTCCCACTAAAAGCAATATGATAATAATCACAATCTGTTTTAGATGTTGGTTGATGGAAAGATATTGCAGGGGCACCAGGGGTCCTTCCTAGCCCACCTTGGAATAACATACCCAACTCTGAGAACAGATTTAATGTCTGTTCCAAAACAGTACAACTCTCCCATACTGGGACTCTCATCCTGGGCTAAGGGCTCAGATTGCTGGGGTGAGACTGAGAGCGCTACCCTGTGAGACATGCTGGAAACACAGCGACATCATGGACACTCCCCAACATGAATCAAGTCTGACTGAGCACGTACACACACTCGAGGCTGGAGTCGTGGTTCGATTCTGGCTGGGATGTGTCGTGGTTGCTTCATCAACAGGACTCTGACTGGCTGCAGGGGATAGAACCGATGGGCTGACAGGCCTGGTCTGATGGGAACAAGGAATCAATTAGTTTATGAAAACATGCAGAGATCATCACAGCTATTCACAGATTGAAGTTTCTAACCAACTGCTGAGAGATTGGTGAATAAGTTACAACGAAGAGAAACAACATCTTCCACATCTTCAAGACAACCCAGGCGGCCTTACATTTAAAGTTCCTGTTGAAGTCTAGTCCCATATTAAATTAAGAGAATGGCTGTGGGACCTAATTACAGCTGTGGGAGCTTACTATGTACAAGATAAACAGTCAGGTTCTGTTTTTGTGATATTGGTTGTGGGGTTAATATTGGATTCCAGATCACTGGAGAAAACTCACCTGCTCTCTTTCAAATAACGGCTAGAGGATCCTTTACATCCACTTGACAGGGCAGGCAGGACCTAAGGAGAGTGTACCTTCTGAATGACAACAGTTCCAACAGAGCAGCATTCCCCTCAGAATCACATGGAGACCAACCAACCAATAGGGAGAGGCTGAACAGGCTGGGGCTGTTTTCCCTGGAGCGTTGGAGGCTGAGGGGTGACCTTGTAGAGGTTTATAAAATCATAAGGGGCATGGATAGGATAAATAGCCAAGGCCTTCTTCCTGTGTTGGGGTAAGTCCAGAACTAGAGGGCATAGGTTTAGGGTGAGAGGGAAAAGATATAAAAGGGATGTAAGGGCAACTTTTTTCACACAGAGGGTGGTAAGTGTATGGAGTCAGCTGCCAGAGGAAATGGTGGAGGCTGGTACATTTACAGCATTTAAAAGGCATCTGGATGGGTATATGAATAGGAAAGGTTTAAAGGGATATGGACCAAATGCTGGCAAATGGGACTAGGTTAATTTAGGATATCTCATCACCATGGACGAGTTGGACCGAAGAGTCTATCTCCACCACTTTCTCTGATAGGTGCACCACCCTCGGTGTGAAAACATTGTCCCTTTTAAATCTTTCTCCTCTCACCCTAAATCTATGCCCTCTAGCTCTGGACTCCCCCACCCCAGGGAAAAGACTTTGTCTATTTAGCCTATCCATGCTCATGATTTTATAAATCTTTATAAGGTCGCCTCTCAGCCTCTGATGCTCCAGGGAAAACAGCCCCAGCCTGTTTTGCCTCTCCCTTTAGCTCAGATCCTCCAACGCTGGCAACACCCCTGTAAATCTTTTCTGAACCCTTTCAAGTTTCATAATGTCCTTCTGATAGGAAGGAGATCAGAATTGTATGCAATATTCCAAAAGTAGAACATAGAACATAGAAAAATACAGCACAGTACAGGCCCTTTGGCCCTCGATGTTGCGCCGATCCAAGCCCACCTAACCTACACTAGCCTGCTATCCTCCATATGCCTATCCAATGCCCGTTTAAATGCCCATAAAGAGGGCATTCCATGAACTCACGATTCACTGAGTAAAGAATCTACCCCTAACATCTGTCCTATACCTACCTCCCCTTAATTTAAAGCTATGCCCCCTCGTAATAGCTAACTCCATACGTGGAAAAACCAATATGTAGCCTAACCAATGTCCTGTACAACCGCAATATGACCTCCCAACTCCTATACTCAATACTCTGACCAATAAAGCCTAGGACCATATATATCTTCCCAGATGCCAAGTTGCTATCACTTTCCTGAGTTTGAGACTGCTCACATTTGTGTTTTTGACTGGTGGGTGTGTTGGCGTCTTACACATTGTAAAAAGTTGTTGTTTTTGTCATGATTATCTTTCACATTTCCACTGTGAGTGTATCTTTGTGTTCTACACAGTTCTCCAAGTTTAATTCTGTTCCTCCTCGAATATGGCTGCACCTGGTGTTATGCCTTGCAGGATTTAGGCTCCTGGATACCTGGGAGTAACCAGCTCCCTGGAGTGGGATATCTGGCTCTGCCCATCTATCCTACAAACAACTGAGCCACTCTGTCGCTGTGTGTCTGTTGCGTATCACCCATTTGCTTTTGGTTTTAAAGAGGTTGTTCTGGGTTTAGGGAGAGCTAGGTGATGGCTAAGCAAGGCTGTTCGAAGTTGCCTTCCACATGGTCTCTGCTGGCAACAGTAATCCCACGTCCAGATCTATTAATCCTCAGTGTAACATCAGAATGTCAAAATCCTATTTTTCACCCTACACATCATGATCAAATGCTTTAGCAGCATGAACTACCCACTCGACAAGACCATCAAATTGGAGGCAATATGGTGAGGCTGTCCCACCTCCTTAAAAAGGGTCTTCCTGTAGACTGCTGTCAAAACAAACTGTTCTGAAGGGTCACTGGATCCAAAGCATTAACTTGGATTTCTCTCTCCCCAGATGCTGCCAGACCAGCTGAGATTTTCCAGCAATTTGTGATTTTGTTTCATTACAGTTCATATTGTACAGCCTGTTGTTGAAACTCTCGTGAACACTGTACTTTCTGGAAGGGTCCATTAACAGAATTCCATCCTCTTTGAGGTGTATTACTGTATCACCTTCGACATTTTCTGTGGTATCAAACGTGTCCGGGTACAATTGTTGCAAGACCTGGAGCATCAAGGTAATTATTTCTGGCCTCTCTGGCACGATTGGTGTCTTGGTGATCTCCTGAATAGACACACGCTGTTCTCTGTACTCACTGGCAGTCCTGCTATTGTGGTTCCACTCCTGTTCATCAGGGGTGGGGAGTACGGTTTCTATGGAGACTCACTATTACAGCTATCCATCATCAATGTACAAATGTGAGCAATGGCCATTCCATTACATGCAGTCAGTTTTATGGCTGTGGGTTGTACCATTGACTCCCAATGGTCCACGTTCACGTTCTTCTCCAGTCTGACTGGAAGACCGAGCTAGTGTGCCAGCTCCTGGGTTGACTTGAGCAGGTGTTGCCAATGTTGAGTGTAGAATGCTATTTGTCGGGGGTTACTGCGGTGAGGTGGCAATGTCCCTACCTCTGAGCCAAGGGTTCTTGGTTCAATCCTACCTGCTGCAGAGCTGTGTGATAACATCTCTGAATAGGCCAATTAAAAATATTTTGATCCGAATTGTGGCAAAAGCCTTGGTTTCACTTTGCTCGCGACTTTGTCTCAGACAGGATGTGGAAGGTTTGCTTGTCTTTTCATTGAATGATCTTCCATTCTGAAAATGGAGCCTTCTCAGGCTGGCTGAGAATGTGGTGTATGCACCAGGTTTATGGGTGAGGTCTCCAACATCACTATCCGTGTATTGCATCGGCCTCTTGTTCGGTTGAATCCTCTTATAGCCTCTGGTTGTCCTTCACAGGTCAGCCCAGTGTCCTTTTACACTGTATCACTTATCTACAGCGTGGGCCATGGGCTGTGGTTCCCACTTGGTGTGTCAGACCAAACCTCCCACATGGCTACTTTGCTTACAGTGCCACCTAATGTCTGCAGGTTTTGTTGCCTGGCTCCAGGGACTGGCTACAGTTTCAGGTAATGTGTGGTACACTATAAGAATTTCAGGCAGAAATGATATTAGTTACGGATGCTCTATGCCCCAAGGATTGGTAAATTATATCAAAAATTAGGTGACAACCAACGCGTGCTTGAAAAATTCAAAACACAGTCTCCAGCATGAGCTGTAGGCTGCTGTCAAATCACACCGTTCTGAAGGGTCATGGACCCAAAACATTAACTTAGATTTCTCTCTCCCCAGACGCTGCCAGACCAGCTGAGATTTTCCAGCAATTCTTTATTTTGTTTCATTACATTTCATATTGCCCAGCCTGTTGTTGAAACTCTCGTGAACACTGTACTTTCCAGGAGGGTCCATGAACAAAATTCCATTCTCTCTGAGGTGTATTACTGTATCACCTTTACATTTTTTGTGGTATCAAACCTGTCTGGGTACAATTGTTCAAAGCCTTGGATAACACTTGTTAAATAACCTTTTTTGTGCTAATAAATACACTAATAACCAATTTGGTAGAAGCTACTTATATTTGTTTCTGGGACTCTCTTGCAGACAGAAAGACCCTGCTTACATATGGCACCTGTTCCAACTCAACAAAATAGGGGACTGCCATTTCTCACAGCAACGCTTCGCCAAGCCAAGCTGCCAGGTTTAACTGGAATAAAACACAAACTTGGCAGTTAACTGTCAATCATAATCAATCTGCTGCGATCTCTAAGGCAACACCTCTACCAGAGTGCACTTAGAGTCATAGAGATGTACAGCATGGAAACAGACCCTTCGGTCCAACCTGTCCACGCCGACCAGATATCCCAACCCAATCTAGTTCCACCTGCCAGCACTCGGCCCATATCCCTCCAAACCCTTCCTATTCATATACCCATCCAGATGCCTCTTAAATGTTGCAAAATAGGCACACTCTTCTCACACTGTATTAAAACGCCATTTCCCTTTACACCAGTACTTCCTGCAAACTCTCCAGGGGAGTGCACGATGAAAATCTTTGACAAAAGATGGCCTTTTTCAGCATAACTGAAGCCCTGAACTACCAAACGGTGTTCACCAGACAGAGCCGGTTGTGAGACAGAAGTAGCCACACACCCTCCCATTAACACATAGCATCCTGGATGGACAATGGCTGCTGGTCACAAGTTCTACATCCTGGTCACTTGCTCTTTAATATGTTCCCTTCTTAAAAGGATATCGCAACACAGTTATTAGCCAATCACAGCTGAACAATTGGCATCGGGATGGATGGGGAGAAATTTGGTTCATTGGGATTTTGTAAAGCTGGGCGTGGATGGAGACAGTTTTAATCAATTGGGAATGACCAAACAGGAGTGAAAAGGAGGGGAGGTGGATCTTTGAGATTCTATACCTTAATTAGCTATTTTCTGAGTGAAAATGAGAAAATGATTGGAGTCCATACATACTGCGTCTGTCCCTTCGAGCGGAATGGTGAACAGTTTCTTTTTTGAGTGACGGCGTGGAGGAGCAACCAGTGTTGTCTCCCTGATGAAGGCCTCTGCTTGGACACTGGGAGCTGCTGTGAACACAACCAGACATATGAAAACAACCCAACTGCAAAATCTGCTGTCACAATGTCCTGGGAGTGATTGATGTGGACAACGGAAAGAGAGCTTTACTCTGTATCTAACCCCATGCTGTCCCTGTCCTGGGAGTGTTTGAAGGGGGACAGTGTAGAGAGAGCTTTACTCTGTATCTTAGCCTGTGCTGTCCCTGTCCTGGGAGTGTTTGATGCCGATGTTTTTGCCTGTAATTCAGAATATTGTAGTTTCAGCAATGGGCTTTGCTGAATTTACAGGCTTCCTTTACATTACAGGTCTCTGTTGACTGCACCCATGTCACCAGAAGAACACCAAGTCATCAACCTGCCTCCTTCTCAACCAGGAGATCTTTCCACTTCCTGAATGTGCAGATAGCGTACAGCCACATTAATGTGTTCTTGCATCCAGTTGCAGGAAGCTGCCACAACTTGCGGAGCCCGAGGAGTTCACAACTGCCTCATGGGTTTTTTTCCCTGTGGTTAGCTTCCCCTTATAAAACAATGCTGTTTAAGTGATGATTGATGATACCCTTTATTTAGCCACTAAAGGAACTCAAAAGGCCCTTCTACCACAACCACTTATTCTCCGGTGTGGAGCAAGCTACTGGCATCTTGAAGGTATATTTTATGTATTTTGACCATTCCGGAGATCTACTGAATTTCACTGCTAGGGTAGCCAAAATATTCATTGTGTGCTACATGCTACACAAGAGTGCAGTTGGAAAACTGACAAGCAGAAAGGCCAGAAGCCAGGCCTATAACATCTGAAGAGGTGGATGGTAAGGAATCAGGCAAGAGGCTCTGGAGGAGCAATGGGAAACCAACTAAGATTCACAGCCATGTAGCCATTGCTGCTTCTTTACTGGAAGGGTCATCACTAGAAGCCTGCTAATTCAGAGCAGATTCTCCTAGGCTCTTGAAAGGTCACAAGTCACATCAGCTAGTAGGTCGCAGAAAGCATCTTCCATTTAAAAAAGAAGCAACCCTTCCTTGAGGAAATGCTCATCTGCAACAAGAGAACCAGGAATGCACATGGAGCGACAGTGCCTCAATATGATCTCCACATAATTCACTAAAACAGCTTGAGAAGTTACTTCATAATCTGAACTATTTACATATTTGTTGGAGGTTGTCAATGAACTCGTGAAATGCCAACCTGTGCTAACTCAAACCAAGTCCACAATTCCAAGATTGCCAGAAGGAACCTGAACTTTACACCCATATCCCTCAGATATGATTCTTAAGCTAATCGTGTAGCAAATACTACAACTGTACAGTGATACTGGACATGTGTTATAAAAGGGCGGCACGATGGCTCAGTGGTTAGCACTGCTGCCTCATAGCTCCAGGGACCTGGATTCAATTCCTGTCTCGGGCAACTGTCTGTATGGGGTTTGCACATTCTCCCTGTGTTTATGTGGATTTCCTTCGGTTTTCTCCCACAGTCCAAAATGTGCAGGTCAGGTGAATTGGCCATGCTAAACTGCCTGTTGTGTTAGGTGCAAGGGTAAAACGTAGGTGAATAGGTCTGGGTGGATTGCTCTTCAGAGGGTCAGTGTGGACTTGTGGGCCGAAGGGCCTGTTTCCACACTGTAGGGAATCTAATCATCTAAAAAAAATTCTTAAGTCCCTTTCCCAATATCGATGTACACTGACATCCAATATCGGGAGGGATCCAGCTCCTCATCGCTGCCCTCCAGTGGCCCATCAAGGTTCTCACAATCAAACTTAGCTCATTGTGTTACTACACAGTGAGAATGAATGGAAAGGGGTTTGGACCATTGTCTGTGTCAAGAAAGCAACTCACCATGACCTCTCCTTGATAGGGAGTAGGAGGCAATAAACGCTAGTCTTGACGGTGATGCCCTCAGCCTGAAAATAAGGCATTCGTCAACAGCTCAGGTTAAATTTGAACTGGATCAAATACAGCCCGGAATCTCATACAAAAGACTGGCAGAGGAATGGAAATGCTCCCTTGCCCTTTCTGCTCCCAAACTCCATCCAGGCACCGTGCTAAGCAGACCAGCTGGGCAGAGGGTATCTGGGAGGCTGTTGGAGCTTTAATATGGCCACTGCCTTCCATATAGACTCCTGATTATCATTGTGCGCTCATCTGGACACTGGAGGTGACCAAGCCTGTAACTGTCCAACACTCAGGTCAATAAAGGGACAATACAGAGTTTTTTCCCCAAAGCAAACAAAACGAGAAGCAAACTAGAAACAGAACCTGTAGCTGAAGCGATGGCGTTAGTGGCCAGTCCCTGGGGAGTTTGAACCGAAGACTCAGTGTTTGAGCAGGTATCCACAGGAGACAGCTCTCTGTCTGTGCCACAGTGAAGATCCGTACTTGAGGGCCCCTCATTCGATAGGAGGTTACAAACAGGAACAGGGCGAGAGGAAGCTTCGTTGCAGGTTGGGGAGAAGCAGCTGTTAAGTGGTAGTGAGACTGGAGGGGTGACGGGCTGGGGGGTCCAAGGTCTAGATTCAGGAGATGGTGAGGAGGTGTCAGTAGTCGGGAAAGAAGGTGAATCGAGACCAGAGTCTTCCACAGTTTCTAGTGCACTGGAGCTGGTCGGAGCACTCAATGGCAGAGGATTCCCATCGAGCTGGTGGCACTGAGCTAGGGAGAGGAGGAAAGACTTTCAGCGAGATCATTGGCATCACAAAATGGAATCTCATTCTCAGCCTCTCCCCTTGCCTGAGGAGTAGCTGCCCTCAGGTCACACACACACACACACACACACACACACACACACACACACACACACACACACACACACACACACACACACACACACACCAACCCCATAGTCTGGTAAATCTGTAGCGACTTTACTTTCACAATTAATTTGTAATAATTTGGCAGGATAAAGATCATGCAGAAAGGATTTTATTCACGTTTGGGTGAAATATAATCCGATAAACATGAAAGTGGTGCAGAAGATGATCTTAGAACCCCCAATTTTTCACAGTCCCATAGATGTACAGCTATGTCATAATCACAGAAACAGGATGCACCCGCTGTCTTTCAGTCTTTCATACAAGATTCTGGACAGGGTAAAGATGGGAAGGGCTTATGCCTGAAACGTCCACTCTACTGCTCCTCAGATGCTGCCTGACCTGCTGTGCTTTTCCAGCACCACACTTTTTGACTCTAATTTTCAGCATCTGCAGTCCTCACTTTCTCCTGGGGTAGGCATAGGGAAGAGATTGTCTCTAGGTTGGGCAGAGACACAGAATAAGGGGACACTAGTTTCAAACCGATTTTTCTTCTCCCAGAGGATAGTGAAGGTCAGAATTCTCCCCAGCCCCCCAGGCAAATACGAAGGCAAGATCA
Source organism: Hemiscyllium ocellatum (assembly GCF_020745735.1). Taxonomy (NCBI): domain Eukaryota; kingdom Metazoa; phylum Chordata; class Chondrichthyes; order Orectolobiformes; family Hemiscylliidae; genus Hemiscyllium; species Hemiscyllium ocellatum. Next base: position 2,775,036 of record NC_083428.1, read on the forward strand.
CACACAGTGTTTAAACAAGATATCAATTTTATAATTTGAGGGCTATGAGAAGCTGCCATAAAAGAGCCAAGATTAGAGTGGTGCTGGAAATGCACAGCAGGTCAGATAGCATCTGGGGAACAGGAAAATTGATTTTTTGGACAGATTAGCCAAGATCTTATAGAATGGGTGAGGCTGGCTTGAGGGGCCGAATGCCTACTGCTGCTGTCACTTATGTTCTTACATGCTTCCACCCTTTCTTCATCTCTTCCGATCATCATATCCTTTGATCCCTTTCTCCTCCATGTCCTCTCCAGCTTCTGCTGAAATATATTCAGTACTATTCCTTCCTGTGGTAGGCAGTACCTTAACAGTTACGTGAATGTAGAAATAAAGTTTCTCTTGAATTTATTTCTGTTGGATTTATTAATGATTCTCTTACATAGACGGCCAATCGTTCTGTTCTCACCCACAAACAGAAACATCTCAATGTCAAAGTGAACATGAGGCAGAATGAGTGAGTGACACAGAATAAGCCAATCCCATTACCTCCAAGTTCTTGTTTCTCAAACATGGCGTCCAACGGAGGCCCAAATAGTGGATCCAGAAAGCTGTCACCATTCTGTGAGACAGTTGTCCTGCTGGAAGAGAATGGGAAAAGGGGACATAACACAGCAATAAATATCACAGTTAATAGGATCAGGTCATTTGCGGATCCAGACACAAAAGCGACAGCCTGAAACATCAGGGGTTACAGTTGGTAGAGAGCTATGTAAGGCAGAGAATCCCTGAGACCACAAACCATTAGACAGCTGACCTGAAGTAGGCCATTCAGCCCATCAACTCTGCTCTGTCATTCGATGAGATCATGGCTGATCTAATCATCCTCAACTCCACTTTCCTGCCTTTTCTCCATACCCCTGATTCCCTTCCTGGTTACAAATCCGTCTACCTCAGCCTTGAATATACCTAACAATCCAGCCTTGTCAGCCCCCTACAATAAGGAATACCATACATTCACTACCCTCACAAGGAGTTCCTCCTCATCCCTGTCCTCCAAAATGCCAATCCCTTATTCTGAGATGACATCCTTGGTCCTAGACTCTTCCACAATGGGAAGCTGGGTTACCATCTCTGTCGGATTGTTCTGGAGGATCCAGGAACAAAAGATGGAATTGTCAGGACATTGCCTAGAGCAAAGCCAGGAGAATAATCCCAGGACAAGTGCCAGATATGAATTGCTCTCCTGAAAACAAATTCCCAATATGAAGGTGCAGGAATGAAACTCCAAGACATTCCAAAATCCCTGGTGGATCCTCTCACTGAAGGGCGGATCACATACCTGCTGGTCTCGGAGCCTGGGCTGCTGCATTGGAACATAGTTGCCTCTGTATTTGGAGCAAACACAGAAATCAGAGTCGTCATGTGAAAAAAAGAATAATTTAGTGTCAAGATCAAGACCAGGAAGCAACAGAATTATATTCCATTAGGCTCACTAACACGTGCCAATCCAAGTTTCCTGAGGAAACCCTGTGCAGACTATCTAGGAGATCTGAAGCTGATGTGCAGAGCAGATGTGTGCAGGGAGGAACTGAAGTAGGAACTGTTGTGCATTGTCACCACTGAACACTGCAAAACTCACACATTTATTCATATGTTTTGGGTGAGGGGACTTTTCATCAACAGCTCTGTTAATAGGAGCCTGTAGATAAAAATGAGGAACTGAGATTTGCTCGAACACCTCATTACGAGAGATGTTAACTCTTTTGTACTGGTGCAGTTTCATAAGAAATCGAGTTGAGTTTGGGAAGGAACAAGGTCACACATGGTCAGTAGCTACCAACCAAAGACTGAATGATCCAGAAAACTAAATGGAGACCTTGAAACTGGTTCGTTACAGGCACTTTGTGAAATATTGGACATTACAGTAAGACAGGCTAGAAAGTTGGCAGCAATTGCCTGTTGTGATGGTTGTGTTAACACACATCTGACAGAGTCTCCAAAACATCACCTTACCTCTCATGTGAACAGCCTGGGAGTTCCCTTCCACTGCAAGTGGAGCCAGTTGGATTGAATGCCCTACAGGAGAGAGATAAGTCAAAGATAAAATGGACAGACAGCAAAGACAGTACCAGATAAAAACACGGTGGCACGGTGGCTCAATGGTTAGCACTGCTGCCTCACAGCACCAGGGACCCGGGTTCAATTCCTGCCTCGGGCAACTGTCTGTGTGGAGTTTGCACATTCTCCCTGTGTCTGCATGGATTTCCTCCGGGTGCTCCAGTTTCCTCCCACAGTCACAAAGATGTGCAGGGTAGGGTGAAGTGGCCATGCTAAATTGTCTGGAGTGTTAGGTGCATTAGTCAGGGGTTGAATGTAGGGGAATGGGTTTGGGTGGGTTGCTCTTCGGAAGGTCGGTTTGGATTTGTTGGGCTGAAGGACCTGTTTCCACACTGTATGGAACCTAATTTAATTATAATAAAAACATCCTGATGAAAGAGATTGTAGCTTTTAAGATCAGACATAGCAAGGGACACTGAGAAAGATCGGTCTACAATGACTATTAACCCTTACCTGGGTAAGTCCTTTAAATGTAGGTTCCTGTTTAACACAACAAACTCCTCTGTCTGGCTTCTCTTCCCAGACATAACCAAACCCAATCCAATCCTTAGCTCACATGGCTGCTGGCCACTCCAAATCCTGGGCCTCACTTTGTCCTTTCCCCATGACACAGACTTAAACACACACTAACCACACACAGAGCTGTACAACATAGGAGGCCATTTGGCCCACCTTACCCATGCCAGCTCTTCCAAAGAACTTTCTAATTATTCTCACTCCTCTGACAATTCAATCATGGTGATAGACATACAAATGGATTGACAGACACTTACGGGTGGAATTCCTTTTGGATGGAATCTGTAAAAGAATGGGAAGTAGAGGGTCAGTGCACTTATTACTTCGGACACTCCCAGAGTAAATGCCGGATTTGGGATTCTCCCTCCCCCAACTTCTCAGGGATTCCTGGTGAAGATTGCTCCGTTTGGTTGAGGAAAGTTCCTGACCGCTAGTGAGTGGAGCAAAGTATGAAACCCATACTTCCCAATGGACACTGCCTTCTCTGGCAGGTCACCCTGGGAATGGCCATCTCCTGGTAGGCCACTCTGAAAACTCTGTGTGTCTCTCTGTGTGTCTCTCTGTGTGTCTCTCTGTGTGTCTCTCTGTGTGTCTCTCTGTGATGGAGCTATGATCCTGGATGCTGGGCCCAAAATCTGTCCCACCCCGGAAACAATCACCTTACCAGAAATAGAATCTCCGACTTGCTGTGCTCAGTCTTGACTTGTTTAACACAAATTTGTAGCTTGCTTCAGGACTTGGTACTTGTACCACTAATCCCCCCTGCCCTCACTGAGCTCACCTCACAGCCTCAAAGCCTCTGCCCCAACCTTGGCGGACCCCTCCCTGAGTTACCACTGCCCGTGATTGGCTGTCACGCCCTCTCCTGCCCACAAAGCGACGGTCAGATGCTTACAGTCGGATTGGATGAGAGGACGATATTTCCGATGGAAGCCCGCAGCTGCTCCACCGATGTGGCTGGGTCAGGGGCCCAATCTCTCACCGTCACCGGCTTGATCTCCACGTGGAACTTTCGGGGTTCGTCATCATCGAAGTCTGAGTCACTGGAGGAGCAGGGCTGGGTCTCCCTCTCATGTTCGGAAAAGTCAAGGAATTTCCACCAGAACTGGGCAACTCCAGGGTGGGTCAGTTAAAACACACGGGGGTGAACCAACATCACCAACCCCCTGCCACCCTCGCACTCCTCTTTCACTGTTTCTTTTGTTATTCTCTTCCCATGTCCCCATTTCTTGGCCTCACTCCCAGCAGTGAACATTAGCTCTTGTTAAAGTCAAACTCAGTCTCTACTGGCCACTTTTTACCTCTCAAAATCAACCTTTCAATGTTTTCCTTAAATACCTCAAAATAAGGGGACTTTCTGGCTGCCATCCAATTTGAGGATGCAAGACATGTCTGTTTGAGGGGTGGGGAAGTTGGCAGTGAAGGGTTGGGGGGCTGGTGGGAGTTGACAGTGTAGAGTTGGGTGGGTCAGGGGGAGGTGGCAGTGAAGGTTTCCAGTCATGGGCCCAAGTATCACCGCACCGGTGACTGCATTTCTCCATTTCTGGACTGACCATCATGAACTTGCAGCCTCCATGTTGCCTTATTACCTCATGGTTACCGTAAACTCGAGATAACTTTTTCAATCTTGCCAACATTGCCCTGTGGCAAGTTCAGCCTGGACTCTGTCAGCAACCTGGTGGTGAGGGCTGAAGGCTCAGGGTTCAAGCCCCCACTTTATACACGAGGATAAACTCTAGGCGGACACTCTGGTGCAGGGCTGAGGGAGTGCTGCTGCACTACCAGAGATGCCTTCCTCTATACGAGTTGCTGTATGCAGGCTCAGTCAGTATGGTGGCTGGATGGCCAGTTTGTGATGCAGCGTAACACCAACAGTTCAACTCCCCACCAGCTAAGGTTACCATGGAAGACTCCCCTTCTCAATCTTTCCCCTCGCCTGAGGCATGGTGACCCTCAGGTTGAACCAATATCAGTCATCTCTCTGTAATATGGCCCTATGGCACTCTCAGACTTTGGAGAATTTAGCATTTACTGATAGCATTAAAAAACATGTCATTGGCGGAAAAACACTTTGGGATATCCCAAGAGTATGCAGGGTGCTATATAAATTCAAGACACTCTTGCTTCCTTTCAAGCACCAAGCAAATCGGCCAATCTCCCCAAGTGCTAGTTTCAACCCTGAACCAGAAAGCAGGCTGTGCATTTTTCTCTTCCCCTGTCAGATATTGACTGGAAATCAGTAACACGAGGGGCTAGGGCATAGATTTTAGAAGAGTTTTCCCATGGAACTTTATGTTGCAATGGAACAGCTAACCCGGAAAAAGGCACATAGAGGCAAGGATATCATTCCGGACAATATCAGGTCTGATGGTGTAACCTTCTTCATCCACCTCGGGAGAATTCTGTAAGACAATACATTTGCAAATGTACCTGCAACTACCAGTCCAAGAGAAGAAAAGATGTTTTCTCTGAGGGACATTGATTTTTTTGGTCTCTCTTCCCCAGGCAGTAGTGGTGGCTGGGTCAGTACGAGTTCGGAGTGTGATGGAATACTTGCCTAGATGGGCGCAACCCCAACAACATGAGAAGCTTGGCCCGAAGAAGGGCTCATGCCCGAAATGTCGATTCTCCTGCTCCTTTTCCAGCAACACATTTTCAGCTCTGATCTCCAGCATCTGCAGTTCTCACTTTCTCCTATCCAGGACAAAGCAGCCTGCTTGATTGGCACCACATCCACAAACATCCACTCACTCAACAAACACTCAGTAGCAGCAGTGTGTACTATCTACAAGATGCACTGCAGAAATTCACCAAAGATCCTTAGGCAGCCCCTTCCAAATCCTTGACACTTCCATCTAGAAGGACAAGAGTAGCAGATACATGGGAACACAGGACCTTCAACCATTCACTGTTCTGTCTTAGAGACGTATTGCTTTACCTTCAGTGTTGCTGGATCAAAATCCTGAAATTAAGATTAGAGTGGTGCTGGAAATGCAGGTCAGGCAGCATCTGAGGAGCAGGAAAATTGACGTTTTGGGCAAGAGCCCTTCATCAGGAATGCATTTCCAGCACGACTCTAATCTCCAGTAATCCTCACTTTCTCCAAAATCCTGGAATTCCCTCCCAAGAGCATTGTAGATAACCTACAGCACATGGACTGCAGCAGTTCAAAGCACCACCACCATCTCAAGGGGCAACTAGGGACAGGCAATAAAGACAGACCCAACCAATGATGCCCATCTCCCAAGATCTGTCATTAAAAAAAAGACTAAATTAAACTGATTTTTGACCAAAAGAGCCCAGGGTTCTGGGATGCAGGCAGGAATATGGAGTTGAGACAATAATGAGCTTGGTCACAATCTTATTAAGTATCACAGATGGCTGAATGGCCTGATCCTAATCCAAATCCATATTCTAACTCCCAATGCTTTAGAATGTCAGTTTTCCATTCTGTCTGTCCAGGGCCAAGCACAGGTTGTCCCAGTATTATGTTAAAGTTACTGAAGCCTAGGTGCAGAAACGTGCAACAGGGGATTTGCCCAGAGTGCACTGAGCTTGTGCAATTAAAGCAGGTTAAACGTTTATATTGGGGGTCACAGACAATGAAGGATCTTGACAGGGGAAGACATTCCAGCGACAACTCACACAATCCAAGATGCTCTCCAGTTTAATTACTACGATGGCCCAACATTGGCCTATCCCACAAACCTCACTACCCAGTCTCGAATATTAAGATGGCCACTCGAATAAGGTAATCCAGAACATTCCAACCAATCGTTCAATGACCACAGCAAGTCAATAGGCCTCACAGTCTAGTGATGGCTTACACACACCATTACTCATGAGGAGCAAAATATTTTACTACAACCTTCCCCCCGCCCCCCGTAAAAGAGATGGGAGCAAATTGTGAAAAGTCACCAGCTAAGGGTCGGGCTAATGATGGTTGGTTTACTCACAATGGAGTCAGCATCCGGAGAGCCCCTGCAACAGGAGAAAAGGCAATTGTTACAAGCAATGCAAATAGTCTCTGAACAACAGACAGCATCACACTTGCTCCTCTGACAGCCTCTCCACCTCTGTGAATTACACCCCATATTCCCACCCACTCCCCCAGGCTCTCACCAACCCCCCCCACTCCATGATCTTTACCCCCCTCCTCCAGGCTCTGACCCCCCCCCCCCCCATTCCGAGATCACAGTTTGTCAGCTGTGTGTGAGGTAAAGAACTCCCAGATTTACTATCCCAAGACAAAATTCCTGATCCTTTTTGTCTTAAAACCTGTCACCCCATATTCTGAGATGATGTCCTCTGGTCCTAGACTCTCTCACAAGGGGGAACAATCTCTCTACATCTCCCGTCAAGTGTCCCTATAAATCCTGTACATCTCAGTGAGACCCCCGCACATTTTTCTGAACTTCAGTGAGTTCAGACCCAAAAATAGAAATTTCTGGAGAAACTCAGCAGGTCTGATAGTATTAGTGGAGAGAAAGCAGAGAGTTAACATTTCAGAACCATTCTGAAGGGTTACTGGACCCAAAATTTTAACTGTTTTCTCTTCACAAATGCCTCCAGATCTGCTGAGTTTCTCCAGTAATTTCTGTTTAAGTTTCAGCTTTTCAGTACCTGCAGTTCTCTGAGTTTTGTTTTGCCCGATCCACCCAACCTCACCTCATAAGACAGTCCCTCTATACTTGGGAGCATTCTCTGGACTGCCTCCAATATCAATATATCTTTCCAAAGCTCTTCATAGTATTCCAGCTGTGATCCCTGGCATATTTACTTCAAGGCTTCTCTATGTTTATACCCCATTCCCTTTGGGAAAACAGCTCAGTTGCCTTCCCCATTACCCAGTGAACTTGGATGCGACTCTTGAAACCCTCTGTCCTGTGGCTTTCTGCAGTCTTCCTCCATTTAAATAACGTTCAGCTTCTCTTTTCCTCGTACCCAGGTGCATCATCCTTTATATCCCCACATCACATTCCATCAGCCAGGTTTTTTGCGTGCTCCTGTCTACATCCCTCTTGTTTTATCATCACCTTTTGTTCACCCTCCTGATTTTGCTCCAAAGCTGGTTTATTGGTTACACTGACTAACATCTTTCTGGGGATATGGAGCATACATGGGTAAATGGATCAGAGGGACAGGCTAACAGAGGTGGCAGGAGATTAACTAGATGGGGAAAATAGATGGCAAATTCTTTCGAGAATGGGGGTGCAGGTGGAGAAATATGAGAGATATTAGCATTTTGATAGATTTTTAATCAAACATTACAGGATTATTAGGAATTTCCTAAATATAATGAAATGGGTTAGTCTCCAAATGGAATGAGGGAAATGGACCGAGTGGCCTATTTCACGCTGCTGTTTATCATTAATTCTCTTGGAGTTGGAGTTGGAACAACGGGAAACTCACGTGGAATCGGTGTCCTTCTCTCTCTTGCCAAGTCCTGGGATCACAAATGATTTCCTCTTGCTTTTCTTTGGAGCTGTTTCACAAAAGATAACAAGTCACAATTCCCATTAAAGCCCTTTACTTTCCACAGCCTGGAGTCCTGATTGATAGAGGCACAACCTTTGTGTTGGCTAATCAGTTCCCCTGACCCTCGAGCCTCCCTGAGTGATTGTGTGCCCATGTGGTGCTGACTCAAACCAGCACACAGGATGGCACTGCACTCTGGCACATGCTGTCAACTTGAGCAAGGTGCCAAGGCTGTTCAAACAATCCCCGTTCTCTGTGCTAGGGAGAATGAGCTTTAAAACCCTGTAAATCTCCACGGAGAACTCCAGCCCAGCAGTAGCTGCTGGAATGTGGCTCTGGGAACACGGAGCAAACAGGAGTCAGGGCAGGAGAGAGGAAAGTTCTCAATCTAGTGAAGATCCTATGGATCTCATTACAGAGCCGCGGTGGGGCACAGAGAAAGCTTGGGAGATAAAAAGGTATTATTCCACTCCAAGTGTTGATGACAGAGAGCTGTAACACAGAGTCTCTCTGTGTAGCTCATTCCCTGACAGGAAGACAGCAGATCTGTGTCTATGTTGACAGTCAGTATCTTAGGGAACAGCAACACCAATGAGAAGCAGCTCACCTTCCAGCAGAACCTCTGGGTTACATTCCTCAAACTCAATTGGCCCTGGAAACAGGAGGACAGAGGCAGGAGTCAGACTGAGTCTCCCTACAACACTCTGAAACCAATATCATACTTTTCATGTCACTCACAATACCCACCCCCAGGGCAGGGTCAACACAACCCCCAGTCAGAACCCATCTCCCCAGAGTGGGCAGTTGGGGGAACACACCCACGTTACCTGGCTTCTCTTTGCCAGTCCCTTTGGTCAGGGCATACTTCTGGATCAGGTCTTGTACCCGAATATTCTCCACATTCTGTTTGAACTCTTCATGAACCTGGAGAAGGAAAAAAAACATATTGGGAATTGCGGGAGACTTACCTAGGCTCCTCTGATAGCTGGTTTGGAATGTCCGCTCTCCCTAATCAAGGAGGACAGCAGATACATGGGAACACCATTTCCCCTCCAAGCCACTCACCATCCTGACTTAGAAATATATCACTGTTCATTCAGTGTCACTGGGTCAAAATCCCAGAACTCCCTCTCTAAGGGTATTGTGGGTGCGACTGCACTGGTTCAGAAGTCAGTCCCCCCACAAACAGTATCCCATTTTCCCACCAAATACCCTAACTTTCCATTTTTAACATCAAATTGGTGTGAAAGCCCCTCATATTTTTGCTATCACTGCACTTCCTTATTTCTCCAGCATTTGAGCCCATTTCACTCCATCCCCCGACAGTCTCTATAGCATTGATTTTGACCATCTGTACAAAGAGCTCTCCTTCATTTATTTACTATTTTTCTCTCGAGTATCTAAAAATAAAAGAAAATCAAGTGTCAACCAATACTGGGAGCACCAGACAGTGACGATGCAATTAAAATGGTTACAATCAGGAGTAGGTCATTGATCCAGCAAACCTATTCCATCATTCAGTTCGATCACGGCTGTTCTATAAAATATCTCTTTCTATTGGCCTCTGCCGTGTAATCCCCAACTGTTACCATCTAAATATACCTGGAGTGATACTTGAATCCTAATGGTGCAAGGGAATTGGCGCTGGATTTATTAATTGAGTTAATTGAGTGATAATTGGTTGAATAAATATCAGAAGTTAGCAATCATGGGGAGTTTATTTTATGGAGTATAATTAACTGGAATAAAGCTCACACTAAAATTGTGGACTTGAACTCGGTTCATAAACAGTTACAACTTCCAGTGTATACTATAAAACCCTGTACCCAACAAGAATCTGTCAGTGTCAGGGGTGGGGGTGTTAGAAGGAAGTGCTTTCTGACATCATCTGAAAAGCCTGGTTCAGATTCTAAACTTCTCTCCCTTGCTCTGGACTCCCACAAAGAAGGAATAATTTCTTCAAATTGACTTCAATAACACCTTTAATCATAAACCACCTCAGTTTGATCGCCCCTTAAATCTTCTAACGAGGAATCCCATGTACTCCAGAGATGTATAATGACATCTCCGAATAGACTGATTGAAAAATATCTACAGTCTCAGGAACACAAGCCCAGTCTAAGCAACCACTTCTTGTCATTTAATTAATTCTCATTTGCACGTGGAAAGAACATTTCCAAACTGTAGCTCAGTCAGAGAGTGAGCTGCAGCTCTGAGACTCACCTGGCCCACCTGAACATGAGTGTCTTCAATGGAGTGGGAGTATGACTTGATTAACCCTTTCATGTGTCTCAGGTGAATCTCTTCAACTTGCTGGAATTTCTGCAGAGTCAGAAATCAGAGGATTGGGATCTCAGAATGACAAAAACCAAGGAGAAGAGATCTTGCAGGATCCTGGATAGAATCTGAAACCGCAGTAACCCTTTCAGAGCCAGTCCAAGAGCTGAAGCTCAGTATCACCTCCCCAGCCTTAGAATCCCCCTAACCCACATCATCGAATGATTTTTATTTTCTCATGTACTTTTCAAACTTTGCATTGTCCTGTAGACCTTGGGCAGTTTCTGGGATTTCTAAACTCACCCCACCCCACACTAAAATTACATTTCCTTTCTGTTTATTTTCAGTGTGGAGATAGATTCCCACTGTGTCTGGTCACAGAGTGCAATCCCACTGTGACAGAACCTTTGACAACAATGTTCCTATTGTGGACCTCCTAATGACTGCTGTGACACAGATCCATGCTCTCAGTCTAATACCTCCTTCAGAAGGAATGTCTATCCCTGAACTATTTCTCAAATGCAAGTAAAGTATTTGAGTTCTCCCTCCTCACTTGATCATTTGAATGAGGTTGAGGGACATGGCCTGTTTCTGCAAATTCCTGAAAGACAGGAACACACACACACACACACACACACACACACACACACCTCCCATCACAGTTACGTGCAGTCTCCAACACAAGCAAACTCCATGACATTACACTGGATATACATACCATTCGGCCCCACCGATCAATGCTGGTGTTTAAGTGACATTCGAGCCTCCCACCCATCTTTCCTCATCACAATCCTCTATTCTCCCAAATAACCTCTTGACTTTCTTGGGGATGGTCTTCTTTTGATGACCTCTCATTCTAGTCTTGCCCTCCCACCACATGAGAAAACATTCTCTTTGATATCATTCAAACACACCCTTCCCCATTTTAAGGATCTTGATTAGATTGCCCCTGTGAGAGAACAAAACGACAAGCCAGCCTGTTTATCAATTCTTGATGTTAAACCTTCACATTTCTGTGTTTTTTTTATCCTTGTAAATATATTCTGTCCTGTCGCCAATTCCTCAAAATCTTTTACAATACAGATTAGAACTGCACACATTGTCGAATGTGATCTAACCAAGTACGACATACGTACAGCAGTTATGTTGAATCTTTCAATTTGACATCTGCAGAAATAAAGCCTAGAGATGATTCTTTGTAAAATAATCCTGGAAATCCCCAGTGCATCTTGCAGCAATTAATGTATCTGTACTTTAAGACACTCAATTTCTTCTCCACATCCAGATGGACACCTTCAAAGTAATAAAGAATCTCCCTCCTAACTAACATTTTTGAACTTCATTTACCTAATCCATGCCAATTCTGGAGTTCATGTATGTATTCCTGTAATGGGTTACAGTTCACCTCATTATCGGCTATCCACCCATCCCCCAATTTGGTGTTATCAGCTCAAACCTGGGCAGCATCTGCCATCTTCAGCTGGTAGTCGGAGCGGGCAGTACGATATTTCTTGATGCTCGCCTTGTAAGATTCTGCAGCTTTCTTTGACTTGACTTCAGCCTGTGAGGAAAAGTCAGGGCTAGTGATTGAAGCAAAAAAGAAGAAAAAAAAATCGCACACACTCTCCCAGCCGAGGCAGGAGGCTCAGAACCCTCAATGGAGCAAGGCAGCTCACCAACAAACTGCACCCCACTGAGAGTCTGTGTGTGTGTGTGCCCATACACAAATGAGAGTCAGTGTGTGTGTGGGGGAGCCCGTACCCGAGTGAGTGAGTGTGTGTGTGTATATAAAGGGTTATGGGCATGGGTGGTTGTGTCTGTGTGGGGTGTGTTTGTCTGTACCCCAGTGAGAGTGAGTGAGTGAGTGAGTGAGTGTGAGTGTGAGTGTGAGGTGGGGAGGCTCTGTACCCCAGTGAGAGTCAGCCATATTGAAGTAGGAGTCAGTTCCCAAGAAACCCAGACACATTGGGCCCTGAAAGACTGGTACCTTATCAATCTCTTTCTGAGAAGCCCCATCCTTTTTCAGTCTGTCCCACTCCAGCCATTTGCTTTGATAATTGTCTTTATATTTCTGCAGGAGCTGGCCACTGGATTGGACATTCTGCACAGCTTCCAGTGTACCTGACACCTCCTCCTTTGTCTGCAGGAAGTGGGGGAGAGAGAGAGAGAGAGAGAGACACACTCATACAAGGGGAAATGAATTTGACAGGTCACATTTCAGATTTGTACCAAATTCCATTGAGGCAGCAAATGCAGTCTATCCCATCCAGCCAGAGCATGGAGTCGGAGAGAGATTATAAACTACCTGACCCCTGCACTGTTTGGATGTGAGCCTGACAATCGCTGACAGGGAGATGGTGATCAGTGCCTCATTACCTTCCTGTGCATTTTGACCTGCTCCTCGTTGAACCGATTCATTTCTTTGATCAAGTCGTTGAGTTTCCGCACTAACTCGAAATGGCAAAGTGCCAATTTATCAGCTGAGGTCCGGAACACATCCCACATTGGAGCGAAAGTCCTGAAAGATTCACTGTATTACACTCTGTGGAGCATCTTACTGGCTGCAGTTATAAACCAAGTGCAATTAGTTGGGAAGCACATCCTGCATTTGTCTCTCCATGAACCCCACCAAACAAAGATTCAGGGCACATTCACTCCAGCTCACAGTGCACAGTGAATGCTGACCCTGACCCTTGATGTGTATGGGCCTGAAAGGGTTAATACTTGATTGAACCCAATAAGCACCACCCACTGTGATGATGCTGTGGGTACCCTGTCAGAAAGGACGGACCTGAGCTTGCTGTGACCCTAAGAGTCTCTGTAATAATGTGGGCCATATTTGTGTAACCTGTAAATCATTACAAAAGTGCAATAAACATCCTATTACTTACTCAAAAAGACTCTTGTAGTTAGACTGGAGGGCGGATATTCTCATCCATGCTGTATCAGTATGAAAGTATTGACACCAACACACACACAGAAACGCAACATGGTGAGCTGTGCTATGCTGCAATATCAGCTTTCTGCTACAATTCAGTCTATAGCAGGGCTCGCTGCTGTTACTAAAATGGTCAATTTAAGGAAGTTACACTTTACAACAGGGAAGGGTAAAAAAAACACAAGCTGATGATTCAGAAGATACAGACACTGCCAATTGCTGAAGACAGTGAACCCCACAGACATTCTGATATCACTCAACACAGAAGAATACTCTAGACAGACACAGAGAAAGCATTGCAGAGCTGACAGAACAGGAGAAACCTGCAGCTTTCGGGCAGACAGACAGGCTGCTGCATCACAAGGTGGTGGTCAGCAGCTATAGTCCCAAGTCCAGGTTGAGCCTATAATCCAAGCAGACAGCGAGGTTGGAGTGATTCAAAGCATAAAATAAAACAATTTTTTTTTAAAATTGCTCACTCGAAAAGACGAAAATTAAAAATTAAGATGTGGATCTGATTGGATACTGCTGCCATAGCTAGAAGCTCCGAGCTCTCACTGCAGCCAGCTACCTCATCAACAAACCAGACTTCACTTCAATGGGGACCCCAGTGAGAGTCAGTTGGTATGTGTGTGTGTGTAACAGGAGACAGTGTGTGTGTGTGTGTATAACAGGAGACAGTGTGTGTGTGTGTGTATAACAGGAGACTGTGTGTGTGTGTGTGTGTGTGTGTGTGTGTGTGTGTGTGTGTGTGTGTGTGTAGGGGGGTGGGGGGTGTGTGCAGGGAGCCTGTACCCCTGTGAGTCAAGACGAAGGTGGAGTACCTCACTTAGTAAGAATTCATCTCCAGCTTGCACAGATGAGGAAGTGACATCTTTGTTTCACGCACTATTTGAATTGCTGAGAGAGGAGCAATCCCAAAATATTCCAGAAATTGAAATAAAAAGCCCTACCACTTCAGCTCAGATCTGTAGACAAAATGAATTAAAATAAAAAAAGTATAGAGATCCTGAAACAAGCTAAAACAGGAAGTGCTGGAATAAATTAAATTAGTCCATTTTCAAGTCCAGTGGCTAGTTCTAAAGAAGAGACTCAAAATGTTGACTGGGTTTGAGACAGGTGTTTACAGACTTAGAGTTTCTCCAGCAATTTGTGTTTTTGTTTGTTATGGACAGAATGGGTTCCACCGACACAGAATGAAGGAACAGTGCATACAACTCTGTAAGAGATACCACTAACAAGAGAGAAGGCAAGTAACATGCAACGATCCAAAGCACTGCACAATGAGGAAAAAAAATCATCCGCTATAGCAGGAAGCTGGAAAAAGGAGAGACTTAAATCAGGGCCATCCTCTGTAAAAGAATGACAAAAAGGCTAAAAGGTTATCCAGTTGAAAGGGAACTATAAAATCAGGTTGTTGGGAAGACAAAATAATTCAATTATCACCCACCCAACAAATTATCATTGTCCAACTCTGAAGAGATTGTGATTGGAGGAAACTAGTGAAACCTCCAGATTATCTGCATTTATAAATTATGATGAAAATTTACGATATATTTTTATTGCATTTATTTGGAAACTCAGGTTCTAACTTGAAGAGCAATGTATAGTTTGTAAGTTCAATGTATAGTTTGCAGGTTCTAACTTGAAGAGCAATGTATAGTTTGACTTTGATCTTTCTTTCTAGACTGTGCATTCAGAAGGGGTAAGACATAGAACTTAAGAATGAAATGGAGATGGAGTATGGTGAGGAGTTTCTGGAAGCTTAATTCCTTATGTGTACGTTAAGGCGGCTATTAATCCCTTGGAGACAGACAGTCCTGTGTTTGAGGAAAACAAAAAGGGAGAAAGCTGTTGCTATCAACAAGAGTCTAATATCACAGAAGGACAGATCCGGTTAAGTGAAGGTTGAGAAGGAAAGGGTCCATCTTAGTAGAACTGCTGTTGATAACAGCGTCCAAAGCAGCCAGGGCTAGAGAAAGATCCCCACAGTAAAGTCCAGAAGCAGAAAATGGTGTAAGTCTTGGGTTTAGGGAGCCCATGGTAAATCAACAAATGAGCAATGTTAGCAGACTATTTATGGGACCGAGGAAGATCTTAAATAAAGAAAATAGCAGAGAGAATACTGAAATACAATAAAAAGAAATCCATTATAGCTCTACCAACTGACCAAAGAACTTTAGTGTGAGGCCAGGTGACCCCTCACTGAGTGACCCCTCAGGTGACCAGGTGACCCCTCACTGAGGGGGTGTTTTCCTTGGGTGGTTAGAATTGTTTTTTTATATAGAAGTAAAGAAACTTGATCAGTGTTCTCGATTTACACAAATCCAGAGAGATTAAATTAAGGACTTTGCTAACTTTGACTATATCTTTAACTTTCATGACATTCAGGGAGTACGGAGACTTGTGCACTTTTGCAAGTGGGTCATGTCACTTGTCTAGAATAAAGAAGGATCCTGTGGGAAACAGACCTGAGGGTAATCTGCTCCTAACTGTCTCTGTTGTAACGTAGACCCTGTTCACATAATCTGTAAATAGTTGCCGCCTGCACTAAACTTCCAATTGTTGACTCAACAAGCCTCTTCTGGTGTGGTCACTTTAGGGTTGAAAGAAACCGTGCGAACACTGATACTGCAGCTCAATCCACACTGTCCAGACACTTCCAGCTCTGACAATCCTCCATCAGCTCACCAAATGAGGAAGCAGCTGTCAATGTTACCCCAGCCCCTGTAATGCTCTGAGAATCTGGGCATTTAGGAAATGGGAGAGTCAATTGGTTGAAGAGAATGCAACATTGACATCTCAGCCCGAGAGCGCTGGGGTCAACTCCAGCCCAGATAGAAGCAGCAATAGACTCCTGTCTCATACGGCACTTACCCCAGTGAACTGTTGCTCACCATCTTTGACAACTTGGACATTGATTTTGAATACGTTTCTTCAATCAGAGCTCTGCAAAATGAGACAGCAAAGTGTAAACACTAAAATTAATCAAAAATAAAATACTGCGGGCCAGAATCTTAGCAGTTAATGAATGGAGACAATCTTAAATGAGTTGATGTAGTTCGAACATGGAGGGCCAATCAGGTCACCTCCTCCCTCACCTCTATCCAAGGCCCTAAAGGAGCCTTCCACATCCATCAAAGTTTTACCTGCACATCCACTAATATCATTTATTGTATCCATTGCTCCTGATGCAGTCTCCTCTATGCTGGGGAGACTGGGCGCCTCCTAGCAGAGCGCTTTAGGGAACATCTCTGGGATACCCGCACCAATCAACCACACCGCCCCATGGCCCAACATTTCAACTCCCCCTCCCACTCTGTCGAGGACATGGAGGTCCTGGGTCTCCTTCATCGCCGCTCCCTCACCACCAGATGCCTGGAGGAAGAACGCCTCATCTTCTGCCTTGGAACACTTCGACCCCAGGGCATCAATGTGGACTTCAACAGCTTCCTCATTTCCCCTTCCCCCACCTCACCCTAGTTCCAAACTTCTGGCTTAGCACTGTCCCCATGACTTGTCCGGACTTGTCCTACCTGCCTATCTCCTTTTCCACCTATCCACTCCACCCTCTCCTCCCTGACCTATTACCTTCATCCCCTCCCCCATTCACCCATTGTACTCTATGCTACTTTCTCCCCACCCCCACCCCCCTCTAGCTTATCTCTCCACACTTCAGGCTCACTGCCTTTATTCCTGATGAAGGGCTTTTGCCCGAAACATCGATTTCGCTGCACTTTGGATGCTGCCTGAACTGCTGAGCTCTTCCAGCACCACTAATTCAGAAAATGGAGGGCCAATCAGTCAACCCACCTCAACCATCAGCTCAACTAACTCATGATCTACACAGGCAGCATCCCAGAGCCCAGCCCACTCCACACTCTACTCTCACTGTCTACCCCCGCCCGGTCCACACTGACACACACCACCTCCCCTGGGGTGGGAGAGATCCTTACCCAGTGACTCCGCCTGAATTGCACAGTCCCAGGGATTCACCCCGTGAAGGAAATCGTGCCACATTTACAGGAGGTGTGAATGTGAAAGCATTGTGGGATCCTTATGGTGTCTGCCTCTCTCAGCCCCATCCCTGCAGGAACCAGAGCTGACAGGGTTTAACACCAACAGAACTACAGATATCACCCGCTTTTCAAACGCTCGCTTTACACCAATTCACTTTTACTGAAGACCTATTTTTATGAAAAGCACGCACAGCAAGACTGACACCACCAAGCACCTTTTTGGAAGTATTAATAAATGACCCTCTTCCTCTCTCTCCTACACCCTAGTCTCATGTACCACCCAACACCCAAATCTCCAATGACTCAGTCTAACATACAATCACCACCACTACCCCTCAGCTTTCCAGTGTGCTCACTGCCTTCCTGATTCTACATCTATTATTACCATTGTATATTGTTGTGTATTTATCATATCATTTCTGCTTTTACTACATGTTGGTGTTATTTTAGGTTTTGTGTGTTACTTGTTTGGTTATTTTTTGGGAATGTTCAAAACTTTTTCCCGTCTAAGTTAATGGTAATTGCTTCTTTGCTTTACGCCATTTCGGCTTACGAAAGGTTTCATGGAAAGCTCTCCTTTTGGATAGCGGGGGATCCCTGTAACGGCAGCTCCCAGGGTAGGAATACCGGAGGAGGAGGAGGAAGCAGGGAGCACACTCACCTTTCCCTCACAAAGTCAGCCAGCTCTTTCACGGAGATCTGTCCGTGTTTCATGTTATGGTAAAGGATGTCAAAGCCATTGTTTTTCTCCCCCTGTTAGAGACAAGGAGGGGAGGATTAGTACAGCGCCCAACTGCCCAGAACACCACATCCAGCCCACACCCCACACGGAGCTGGGAAAGAAGATCAACTCAGTAATCCCAGAGCCATTCAACCACGGTGAAACACCACCTTCCCCTCCCCACCCTTTCTCCCACCAAAGGGAAATCATCCTCAGCCCTATGACACTGCCAAATGACCAGGGCTTGTGTTTTTAACATTGTGCTCTGAATGTAGGTAATAGGTGCTGTCCAAATGCTCTCGTGAAGTAACCAGGTTTTGTAGAATTGGACCCAGAAGGCAGACAGAGAGATGGTCAGAGGATTTCCAACACTGATGCCTTGTATTACTGCAGACATAATGTGGAGGATCTGGTGTCGGACCGGGGTGGACAAAGTTAAAAATCACACAACACCAGGTTATAGTCCAACAGGTTCATTTGGAAGCTCTAGCTTTCAGGGTACTGCTTGTGTGATTTTTAAAAAACTTACTGCAGACAGACAGTGAGCTCTGCTTTCATGGAAATCATAGATGCTGGGTTGCAGCCTGAGCTGGCAAGCCCAGATTTCACAGACTAAAACGACCAGAAATCACTGGAAAAGCTCAACAGGTCTGGCAGCAGCTGTGGAGAGAAATCAGAGTTAGTGTTTTGGGTCCAGTGATCCTTCTGAAATGTTAACTCTGATTTCTTTTTTTATAGATACTGCCAGGCCTGCTGAGATTTGGCAGCAATTTCATTTCTGCAACATGGTTTTTGTTTCAGATTTCCAGCATCTGTCCAGCTCTCAAAACCAGCTCCCCAGTAGGCAGTGCCAGGAAGTGCCCCACAATTGGCATTTCCTGGGTTCTGTGGTACGGTGCTTGTGGTGATGGAACATTCTTAACCGAGTCATTTGTCAGCAGTTATTGTTCACCACTAGAGACAAATTTACATTTATATAGCACCTTCCCCCCACCCCAAGATAGCCCAAATTGTTTCCAGCCAATGAAATACACTTAAAGTTTAGCAGCTGCCATATTAAAAAACCTGGTTTCCAAATTGCACACAACAAGATCCCAAAGTCAGCAATGGGATATTAGGGTGTAAGGCCTGAAATAGTTCATGCTGATGAGTGCATGAAGCAGCACCCAATATGATGCCATGTGGGTGATGGTGCTGACCAGTTTGGACCTTGAGAGCTGAAAGTGGCAGATGGAATAGGGCATGGGAAAGTGTGAGGTTATGCACTATGCAGGAAGAATAAAGGGTAGACTATTTTCAAAATGGGGAAAGGCTTTGGAAATCTGAACACAAAGAGACTCAGGAGCCCTTGTTCAGGATTATCTCAAGGTTAACATGCAGGTTCAGTTACAGTTAGGAAGGCAAATGGAACATTATCATTCATTTCAAGAGGTCTAGAGTACAAGAGCAGGGATATACAGCTGAGGCTTAATAAGGCTCTGGTCAGACTTTGGAATATTGTAGCAATTTTGGGCTCAGTATGTAAGGAAGGATATGGTAAAATTGGTGGGAGTCCAGAGGAGATTTACAAGAATGTTACTGGGGATGAAGAGCTTGTCATTTGAGGAATGGTTGAGGACTCTGGTCTGTACTCAGAGTTTAGAAGGATGGGGTGGGGGATCTGACTGAAACTTAGAGCATACTGAGAGATGTGGATAGAGTGGACATG
The DNA here is from genome assembly GCF_020745735.1 of Hemiscyllium ocellatum. Lineage (NCBI taxonomy): Eukaryota > Metazoa > Chordata > Chondrichthyes > Orectolobiformes > Hemiscylliidae > Hemiscyllium > Hemiscyllium ocellatum. Next base: position 2,794,793 of record NC_083428.1, read on the forward strand.
GAGATGATGTTTCCAATAGGAGGAGAGACTAGGACATGATGGCACAGCCTCAGAGTGAAAGAGCGACTCTTTAGAACTGAGATGAGGAGGAATTTCTTCACCCAGAGGGTGGTGAATCTGTGGAACTCATTGCTGCAGAGAGCTGTGGAGGCCAAGTCACTTGGTGTCTTTAAGACAGAGATAGATAGGTTGGATTAGATTACCTACAGTATGGAAACAGGCCCTTTGGCCCAACAAGTCCATACCAACCCTCTGAAGAGCAACCCATCCAGACCCATTCCCCTACACCTTACACTATGAGCAGTTTAGCATGGCCAATTCACCTAACCCGCACATTTTTGGACTGTGGGAGGAAACCCACGCAGACACGGGGAGAATGTGCAAACTCCACACACACAGTTGCCTGAGGCGGGAATTGAACCTGGGTCCCTGGCGCTGTGAGGCAGCAGTGCTAACCACTGTGACACCGTGCCGCCCACACGGTTCTTGATTAATAAGGGGATCAAAGGTCATGGAGAGAAGGCAGGAGGATGAGGTTGAGAAATACATCTGCTTTGATCGAATAGCAGAACCGATTTAGATTAGATTAGATTACTTACAGTGTGGAAACAGGCCCTTCGGCCCAACAAGTCCACACCGACCCGCCGAAGTGCAACCCACCCATACCCCTACATTTACCCCTTACCTAACACTATGGGTAATTTAGCATGGCCAATTCACCTGACCCGCACATCTTTGGACTGTGGGAGGAAACCGGAGCACCCGGAGGAAACCCACGCAGACACAGGGAGAATGTGCAAACTCCACACAGTCAGTCGCCTGAGGCGGGAATTGAACCCGGGTCACAGGCGCTGTGAGGCAGTAGTGCTAACCACTGTGCCGCCCACAAATTGATAGGCCAAAGGGCCTAAAGCTGCTCTTGTGATCTTACAGTCAAGATGCAACTAAGTGGATCACTTTAGTTACTGGCATTTTCTGATTCTGGCTTTTTCACTTGAGCACCGAGGGTCTGCAGACCTTCTGGTGTAGTTGCAGTTCTGGTTTTGTTTTATTAAAAAAAAACACCAAAAAAATTACCACAAAAACTCACTTCCTCCCAGGTGCAGTGACTCAGATTAAGGAAATCACAACTGTGCGCGTCTCTATTTTTAACCCTTCAGTCACAAAGTCTTCTTTTTCCCTCAGTTTACCATTTATTGTTGGGAACTTGCATGTGGGTGATTGCCTGGGAATTGGATTCAAATTCTATTCATAATGGAAAGGCCTTTCCTTTCCTGGCCATGCTGATCAATGGGTTACAGTCCTGGGCATCAATAGAAATAGAGGCTATGGATTAGAAAATGGAGCATGGAAAATGCAGATACATTGGTGGTGAGGCCTACTCCTGCCTCACTGCCTGGACCTGAATTTCATTCCTTTCCCCACACACAGGTGACAGTCTACCTCCTTGATCCTCTACTTGCCATTACCCCATCATTAAGTTGTTACAGAAACATCGTAAGTGACTAGAGTTTCTAGCTTAGCTTCTGCTATGAAATCCTGCAATCCACGCATCAGAACAAATATTGATAACTTGCATTTGTGGACCCTCTTTAATGCAATAAATAACCCAGGAAGTTTTGCAGGAATGACTGACACAGCAAATTTGACATGAGCCACAAATGACAACATAGGGCAGACAACAAAAAGCTAGCTCAGAGAGTTAGCCAAAACGAGGAGACAGAGATGGAAACGGTTATGGAGGAAATCCCTGAGCCTGGGCTCGAGCAGTTGAAAGCACAGTTGCCAACGGCAAGGGATAGAAAATGGAGGTGCACAAGAGGCCAAAATTGAAGCAGTGCAGACATCTTAGTGGGTTACAGACTCAAATAGGTTAAGAGATAGGGAGGTGGTGATGGGATAAAGAACGAGAAGAAAAACAGGAGCAGAGTTTAAAAATTGAAGCATTGCTGGACGAGCAGCCTATACAACTCCATAGGCTGAGAGGGAATGGGTAAATGGGAAAATGGGACTTGGTATGAACTAAAGATATAACAGGTAAACTTTTGGATCAACCGACCGTTATGGAAGGTGGGAACAAGACACGAGCCTGGAAACCATTGAAACAGTCAAGTCTATTGGTAACAATATTGGGAAAAACATGGATAGACCATAAGATATTGGATGAAGGGCGGATGAAGGGCTTTTGCCCAAAACGTCGATTTTCCTGCTCTTCTGATGCTGCCTGACCTGCTGTGCTTTTCCAGCATCACTCTAATCTAGACATAAGATATTGGAGCAGAACGATCATGATTGATAAGTTTCTCAACCCCCATTCTCCTGCCTTAACCCTGTAACCCTTGATCCTCTTATTAATCAAGAACCTATCCATCTCTGTCTTAAATACATTCAATGACTTGGCCTCTACATCCCTCGGTGGCGACGTGTTCCACAGATTAACCACCCTCTGCCTGAAGAAACTACCCCATTTCACTTTTAAAGGGTTGTCCCTTCATTCAGAGGCTGTGCTGTTGAGTCTGCATCTCTCTTACTAATGGAAACATCTTCTCCATATTCACTCTATACAGACCTCTTAGTATTCTGTAAGCTTCAAATCAGATCCCCCTCATCTTTCTAAACCCTATAAAGTACAGACCCAATGTCTTCAACAGTTCTTCATACAATAAATGTTAGCACAGACTAGGTCCCAACAGCATTATGGGATTTCCCACAGCAGATGGACTGCAGCAGTTCATTACCATCTCCTGAAGAACAGTTCAGGATGGGTAACATCTGCTGGGCCCACAATACTCACCCCTGTGGAAATAAAAATGATGAGCCAATGCAGGGACTGAGACTGGCAAGGTTACAAAGTAGGTATTCTTGCTGAAGGAGATGGTTTGGGATCTGAAGATTAGGTCATGTCAAACAGGCAGCAAGATTGTGAACGGTCCTGATCATTATCAGACAGTGACCAGGGGATTGGTGGCATTACACAGACACAGACCCTCAACATAATGCATCTAGGAACCAAGAGACTGCTGCTCAACCTGCAACACTCTAATATGCCTTCCATTCTGGTCTTATTGCTGGTGACTAGAATGGGCATGGCCATTAAGGTGGATCTGACCAAAATACTGTCCAGTTCGAGCAGACGTTGTAGTCTCCTGTTTTAACAGGACATTGCAATGCTGCCAATTCTATTGTTTGATGTTCTGTGTTAGCTGGATACGTCAATTATTAGGCTTCACAGAGATATAGCATAGAAGGTTATGGGGCATGTGCTGGAAAATGGGATTGGAATAGATGGATGTTTGATGACTGGTGCAGGCATGAAGGACTGAAGGACCCCTTTCCATGCTGTAACAATTCTATAACTTTGTGACAGTCCAGTTGTCCTTTGATATATTAACATCACACACAAAGATGCCCATATCACCTTCTCACAAATATCACTGCACACCATCTGAATAATAGCTGATGGAATGGAGTACAATGTACAGACTTTGGCCAAGACTGAGTTACCACTTTGGATTTCATTGTCAGTTTTAGTTTGGTATAATCTGTGACTTGGTGTCGAGTTTGTGACCCCAGGATAACTGCAATGAATTAGTCTCAAGCATAGGTCCCACTCAAAAGTCCTGAGGCAACACCACCAGACTGGCCCCAGATCCCCAAGGTTCACAACATGGAGCATGCAGGTAAGACTGTGGATCACAACAATGTAAATCACAACTTCTCCCAACACGTTACTGAGAATTGATTTCATCCCTGCCGGACTTGTGCTTTATTTCCCACAGTTCAAACTGGTAAACACATTCCTGGAAACAGTGCAATTATGCACTTGATTACAAATAAAAGCTTTTGAAATACAATTAGAAGGCAGAGTGCAGAGAGAATCAGCCATTAATTATTTTACAATTCTTTAATCTTTTTCCTGGTGTGCGATTGGAAGGCTTTTGTGCATCAGGGATACTCAAACCGGTAACTGACGTTATTTAACAATGACAGCAGTGACTGTCGGTTCAAGTCTGGATTAAGTTAACCTCCAAGGTAAGTTTGCACTGCCTTGACTTGTACTCTTTGGACTTTTGAAGCTTAAGGGATGATCTCATTGATGCAATTAAGATGATCATAGGACAGGATTGGGTAGAGTGTAAGCGAGGGAAAAAACTATTTCCACTGGGGGGGCAAGTGCAGAACCTTTAAACATGAGCCAGGCCACTGGGAGGTGGGGCTTGCCAGGAAGCATTTCCTCCCAGCATAAGAAGGAAAATCTGGAAAACTGTCCACCAGATCAATTGGGTCAATGGGCCAAAGAGGTGGCAAATGGAGTTTAATTTGGATAAATGTGAAGTATTGCATTTTGATAAAACAAACAAAGACAAGGCTTCTACAAATAGAGGTACGGCCTTGGCTAGTCTTACAGAACAGAGATACCTCAGGGTTCAGGTACATAATTCTTTGATGGTTGCAGTGCTAGGTCTAGCAGATAAACAACAAAGAGGACATGCCACAACCTAACACACTAGCTACGCTACTTTATATGTTACCAAAAAAATCTTGGAACTAATAGCCAGAGGTCTTTGAGTACTCAGATTCATGCCAGCCCATAAACCGACAACCACGCTCAGATAACTCACCAGTACAAAAGACACAATACCCATCATGTGCAAGACAAATGTAATTTACAAGATTCCACACAAAGACCGAACACTCCATAGAGCAAAGAGGCAGACAACTCGCAATCCACATTAATGAACACCCAACTAGTAACACCACAACCAGATGTCCCTAGTAGCCATACACACAGATGACAGGGACCACAAATTCAACTGGGACAACGATGATCATAGGACAGGCTACACAGAGGACAGGTAAAAAATGAGGTCTGCAGATGCTGGAGATCACAGCTGCAAATGTGTTGCTGGTCAAAGCACAGCAGGCCAGGCAGCATCTCAGGAATAGAGAATTCGACATTTCGAGCATAAGCCCCATCATCCTTCACAGAGGACAGCCAGAGAATCTCTAGAATGGCACTCATCCACTAACTCCATTACCAAGCACATTGACCTCGACCCAATATTCCGTCCATTACAACAAACTACTGGAACCGACAACCAGAAGCAGCAGGAACGGAACCAAATAAATGCCATAAGACACAGTACAACAGTGCTTTACAGGAGGCTTCAAAGCACTGAAGATCTGACCTGGAAATGTCTGCAAATCAACTTTCCAGCTTGGTGAATATAACCACGGCAACCAGCACCTGAGCTACAAATCTTTACGCAAATGTTTGAAGTTTGCATCACATTTGGCTGGGGTGATAAAGAAGCTGTTTAGCATGCATGCCTTCATTGCTCAGATCTGAGTATAGGAGTTGGGATGTTACGTCGAGGTTGTACAGGCGGCCTCTTCTGGAGTACTGTGCCCGGTTATAGTCTCCTAGTTATCAGAAGGATGTTATTAACTGAAGAGGGTTCAGAAGAGATTTACCAGGATGTTGCCGGATATAGATGCTTTGAGTTAGAGAACAAGCTGGATAGGCTGGGAATTTTTTCATGGAGTATAGAAGATTGAGAGATGAACTCATATAGGTTTATAAAGTCAAAGAGATATCTGGTGAATGGTAGATGTGGGGGATTTCAAGGCAGGGGGTATATTTTTAAGTTTAGATTAGAGTGGTGCTGGAAAAGCACAGCCAATCAGGCAGCATCCGAGGAGCAGGAAAATCAACGTTTCGGGCTAAAGCCCCCATCAGGAATTCCTGATGCTGCCTGACCGGCTGTGCTTTTCCAGCTCCACTCTAATTTAGACTTTGATTTCCAGCATCTGTAGCCGGGCATATTTTTAAATGGGAGAGGAAAACAGTTTAAGTAAAAGACATGGGGTGCAATTTTTTTTAAACAGTGAGTGGTTTATGTGTGGAATGAACTACTAGACGAAGTGGTGGGTGAGGGTACAGTTACAATGTTTAGAAGGCTATTTGGAAAGATACATGAATAGGAAAGGTTTGGATGGATATAAGCAAAGTGCAGGCAGGTGGAACTAGTTTAGTTTGAGATTTTGGTTAGCGTGGACCCAAGGGTCTGTTTCCATGCTGTACGACTTTAAATACCCATTATGTTTGCAGAGTCCACAAGGTCTCCGAAGTCTGAGATTGTTAGATAAGGAGATTAAAGGTTTCAGCATGTCTGGATGGTAAAGTACAGATATGTCTTATCTCATTGAGTGGTGGAATAGATTGGATGGGCTGAATGATCTTCTCTTAACTCCCCTTTAAGCTCCATTTTCTTCTCCACCTGTCCATGCATTCTTTCCCATCAAGAACTTCTGTTGGCATTTTCCTGCTGACCCACCCAACATTCCTGTGTGTCCCAATCTGAGATCAACATATCCAATACCTTCAACATCTACTTCCTCAGCCACCACAAGCTGAGTATACATTGCGACTACGACTACTACTATCTACAAGATGCACTGCAGGAATTTACCAAAGAGATTCTCAGACAGCCCCTTCCAAACTCATAGTCATTTCCATCTAGAAGGACAAGGGCAGCAGATACATGGGAACAATACCCCCTGCAAGATCCCTTCGAAGCCATATACCACCCTGACTTGGAAATATATCGCTATTCCTTCACTGTCAATGGGTCAAACACCTGGAACTCCCCACTAAAGGCATTGTGTGTCTATCTATAGCACATGGACTGCAGTGGTTCAAGGCAGCAGCTCACCCCCACTTTCTCAAGGGGCAACTAGAGTTGGGGACTAAATGCTGGGCCAGCCATCAACGTCCATATCATATAAGTGAATAAAAAAAGCATTAACATCTCTCCAAAATCTTGCATTAACAGAGGCCCAATACTAAAATACTGTGAGATAGGAGAGTTGGAGGATGAGGGGAATGGGAATTGAAGTGAACGAGCTAGGGGCTGGAGGAATGGGCTGCATTGTTGAGGGAATATGAAACTGGGGTCAATTTTGACTCTGTAAAGTTGTCAGTCTCTTGACCAATGCCATTCTATTTTTCCATCAGTTAATCGGAGCTTGTAAACTGAACTCTGTCAGCCCAAGGAATAACTGCCACATGATCCACCATCATCAACATTTAATGAAACACAACACAAAGGAAATACACTCAAACTCAGGGCTGACAGCTGTCCCCTGACACAGCTCAGACACAATGAAGTCAATTGTCACCTCCAGATCAGAAACCACCCTTCACCACTCTCCATCTCGCCCCCAACTCTTGTCTAACAGCAGCCTGTTAGAAACACTGAGGCTAGGAAATCATACATACCCTTCACCTGCTCCCGTCAGGTACAGAATCTCTGCTGAAATACACACTACCTTGGGTAGGAACAATGTACTCAATACCTCACCCAGTTCCAAGCGATCAGGACAAAAGAGACTTCAACGTGTGAAAGTCCTGGGGAAGTGGCACAGTCTCAGAAGCTAAATCCCACTTTCCCAAACTCAGTCTGTTTACAATCTTCAAAGGACACACTTGGGAAGTTGGTGGGAAGGAACTGCCCAGGAAAGGAGCTCTGACCCAGAGAGACTGACATGCCAATGCCCTTCTCTGAAGCCTGGCATAATTCAGACAGGAACTAGCACATTCTGATCCTTATGATGCCAACCTGGGCAACAGTATCTGTCGTCCAGTTGAAGGAACAAGGAGAAGAAACAAGACCGATTCAATGTTGGTCCAATCAAACTCATCGGGCCAACTCCAACTGAAACTAAGTGGCCCACATTTTATTGTGGGAGCCCTGGACTACACTCCAACACTCCTTCAGTGAAAATACTTTGCCAATAAATGCCTCTGTGGAAGTGCCCAGATCACGCCCTCAATAAGCAGAATATCACAATAGCAAAGGAAGAAACAAAATGGCAGCTCCCAGTGTCTGTCTGTCCAGTACCATAACCTTCCCACTTGAGCTCACATGTGTGTTATGGAATGATGTAATATTTTGTGTGGCAGACTTTTCAAACATTTATTGTGATTCTCCCTTAGGGATGCTGTTTGGGTGATGTTCCCCTTCTCCCATCGTCACTAACACGCTACTCATATAGTCATAGAGATGTACAGCATGGAAACAGACCCTTTGGTTCAACCCATCTATGCTGACCAGATATCCGAATTAAATCTAGTCCCATTTGCCAGTATTTGGCCCACCTGCCTCTAAACTCTTTCTGTTCATATACATCCAGATGCCTTTTAAACATTATAATTGTACCAGTCTCTACCACTTCCTCCGGGAGCTCATTCTATACATGCCCCACCCTCTGTGTGAAAATGTTGTCCTTTAGGTGCCTTTTATATCTTTCCCCAGTCACCCTAAACTTGCGTACCCGGCTATTCAGAGGCAGTGGTGTGGAGCTGCTCTGGGAGCTTTCACCCAATCACTGAGCAAGGGCTGATGGTAAGGGACAGTGAAGAGATCACCTCCAACTTGAAAGAAATGGAACATCTCGCACAGAGATTGCCACCTCAAAATCATTAGCAGTGTCCATTGTAGCTCAGGGGTGAGTGATCTCCCCTCGGTGTCAGTAGGGTGTTGGTTTGAGGCCCACTCCAAGGATTCAGTCTGGAGTGAACGCCTGGTGCAGTGCTGAGGGAGAGCAGCCCCTTGAGGTGCCATGGTTTGGAGGAGAGGTTAAACTAAGGCTCCTCTACAGGTGTTAAAAATTCCAAGGCCTCTAATCTGAACAGAGGGTGAGGACTACATCCCCACCTCCACCAAGGACCAAGTCAATATTCATCGCTCAACCAACATTGCACAGAAATAACCATGATGTTCTGGTCATTTAATATGTTGTTGTTTGTGGGATCTTGCTGTCTGTAAACTGGCTGCTACCTTTCTTACAACAGTGCTTACATTTCAAGGAGTTCTTCAATTGTACTACATTTTAGAATGTCCATGGGCTGTGATGGGTGATAAAAGAATAAAACATTCTCTTTGATAGTGTACTATTACAAAGTAAACCTCTTTAATTCAACAGCAAAATCCCACAGATGGTCACTACTCTTGATGTTGCCAAATGCTGGGAGAATGGCCCCTCTTCCTCCTCTAACCAGGTTGATGGAGAGGGCCATTCAGCCCTTCATTCCTACCCCACCTTTCCACTGTGACTAATCTTCTGTTGAGCTCTGTCTGTACCATCCCCATTTTCTTTCATTCCACTAATACCAACAATTCTATCAACCTCTGTCTTGAATATACTCAACAAGCGAGCATCCACTCTCTGCAGTTGGGAATTCCAAAGATTCACAGTTCTTTGAGTGAAGAAATTTCTCCTCATGTCAGTCTGAAACAGCCAACCCCGTCATGTCCACAGTCACCGAGAGATGGAGGGGCAGGGAGTCGACTCAGCATCTAATCTGAAACGGCCGGAGTGAGGGACAAAGACCAGAATCGGGAAGGTTCCGCCAACAGCTCATCATTTCGCCACGATCCTGAAGGAACTCAGAGAAATCCGCTTTCTTGAAGGTGGCTTTTGGTGTTTCTGGGGGTGGGGGCAGTAGATGTCCACGTGCAGCCGGGGGTGGGGGAGCTGCAGCATCTAACAGACTTTCCATTGTGCCCCAGGAACAGTAGCTGCAGTGACAGTGGGGAGAGGGCTGGGCAGAAGTGGAGGGAGGGATGGGGGTGGGGGTGGGGGGAAACTGGCACACTCCAACACAACACTGCTATTCTACCAGGCCCGGTTGCCAGGCAGCCCTGGGTTGCCTGGCGACTGGTATTATCCCAGTGGATGCAAGGCGAGCCAGCTGTGAAACACGAAGCTCTGTTCGTCACTGGGCAAGAGGCGACTTTCATCACAGAGACCGAGGTAAACACATGCGGACTCCGAGTGCACAGGCTGCAGCCAGTGTTAAAGAGCCCTCGCCAGTCACTGTAGCTCAGACTCTTCCCTTTTCTCCAAATGTACTTGTGCCTTTCCCCAGGTCAGTAAGTCCCACTAAAAACATCTAACAGTTACAGTACAGGAGATGGCTAATCTCTGGGAGACTGTCTGGTCAAATCTCCACCTCGTAAATCCCACACTCCTGCATTTTCCCCACAGCCTGCAAAACCCTCTCTGTATAATTATCCAATTCTGCTTTGAAAGCCACAGTAGAATCTCCCTCCATCGCACTCTCTCAGAGAGTATTCCCTATCGGAACCACTCACTGTGCAAAAATGTTGTTCCTCATGTGGTCTCTGGGGCTCTTACTAATTACCTCAAATCCATGAGTTCTGGTTCTTAACCTTTCCAACAGGAGGGGTAGTTTCCCACTTTCTATTCCATCCTGATCTCTCAACTTTGAACAGTTCTCATGAAACTACCCTGCAAGGAGAAGAGTTCCGGCTTCTTCAATCTATCCATGTAGCTGCTGTCTCTCAGATCATTCTTAGAAATCCTAATGGCATTCTCTGTATAGCCTTACATCCTTCCTAAAGTGCCCAAACCAAAATAGACAATGGTCTACTAGAGGCCAAGCCAGTGAAAAGGTTCATTGTAAAACACATTGCTTTTCCTCCTATGCCACTATTTATAAAGGACAGGGTGCCATGTGCCTTGTTAATTGCTTTCTCAACCTGTTCTGCCACCTATAATAATTTGTTAACATAAACCCTTAGCTCTTTTTGCTCCTTTACTGCATCATTTAATGGATCTTGGCACCAGGGGCACGGGCTTGCTAAACTGCCTTCAATATTTTACCAAAATGCCAACCCTCACACTGCTGGGCATGAACGGCAAGTGCAACTGCTAAAGTGCCTGAGAGGAACCACATCTGAGCCCAAACCTGTTCTCCTTCCACACGTGTACACAAACCAATGTCCCGATCACTGGCTGGGACTGGGTGAGAGGGATAATTTTAAATACCTATAGTGTGACAACAATCTGTTCAATCTCTCCTGGAGTGTGGGGAGCAGGTTTTTACATCTCCCTATGCACTGAATGTTCCCTGGGAAATAAAAAGAGCGCTCCAGGAATTACACAGCAGCTTGTTCAGGAAGGTCCATTTCTGGGCTGGGTGGTAATGTCACTGGGGGGGGGGGGGTGAGTAATTCAGAACCCATGTCCCCAGAACAAGTCCCACCACAGCAAATGGTGACATTGTATTTCAATAAAAATCTAGGATTAAAATGCTTGTCCAATGGCGACCATGTAACCACTGTCAATTGTTGAAGAGAATCCATCTGGTCACTAATGTCCTTTAGGGAGGGAGGTCCACGGTCCTTACCCAGTCTGGCTTACATTTGGCTCCAGACCCACAGCAATGTGGTTGATGTTTGCTCTTCTCTTTCAAAAGTACCTTTTAATAAAGCTGCTATTATCAACTGGAGTGAATTACCCACTAACTGACAGCAGCCATTGACTTTAAATAGCTCCACAGTGCTGCACACCCAGTGTAGGGTTAATACAACCTTTGCTTAATGCATGTCAACTGTGGGAGAGCAATGGGACAAATCCTCTGGTCAATTAGGGATAGGTAATACCACGTCAGTGATACCCAGAGACAAAAGTAAAATCAACTGTACAGAATCACTATTTAATCACTGGGGTAGAAGGGTTAACTATTTTGGTAATTTCACCAATTAAGGCAAAATTTGATGATCTGTAACTGACTCTTTGGCAGCAGTGAATGGTCATGGATTAAATTTGCAAAGTTAAAACAGAAGGTGGTGTTGTAACCAATCCAAAGGCAGCAGGTGCAGAACAAGAAGCTGCTTATCACTGGTCCATCTTAACGTTGGGGTTTGCCTCTCCCTCGCTCTCTTCTCGCTCTCTCCTTCGGTTTCCACATCTTGCCAAAGCATCAATATCTCAGAACAATCTACACATCATTATTTTAACCTCTTGGATAAAGTTAGGATACTTGAAACTGAGTAAAATGCTTGGACAGGAAATACAACTATCAGAACCACCGAATGCCTCAAAGAGACCTGGATGTCTCTGTGGGATTTAATCGATTTTGTGTTGACCTGGACAGATAGTTTGTAAAGACCCACAGCAAGAACAACCCAACCCTCACAGACAGGGGCCTTCAGAGGAGGCCCTTTAACTGAAATGCCTTGGCTGGTGGCACTCCCGTCTCCGAGTCACGAGATTCCAGTTCAAGCCCCACTCCAGGACCAAGCACCGTTACCCCAGTGGTGTGCTGAGGGGGTGCTGCTCGGACACTGTGTTCTCTTTCAGAGGAGATGCTGAACCAGGTCAACACCAACAGTGGAATGTGGAAGATTCCAAGACATTGCTTTAAGAAAGAGCAGGTAAGTGGGGGCTGGAGCAGAGGGAGGGAGGATTCTGGCTAATATTCATCTCTGAAACAACATAACTAAAATAGATCATTCAATCATTACCTGCTTGTAAATTGGATCCTACTGTGAATCATTTGGCTGCCATGTTTCTACATTAAAACAGCACCATTACAACATCAACATCATTTCATTGACTGTAAAGCCTACTGAGACGTTGTCTGATGCACTATAAATGTAAGGATTCACTCCGCCCGGGTGTGGGAAACCGACATGCCCAGTGCCCAACTCCTACCGCACAATGGAGAACATGCCAGGGCAGTGAGGCTGGAGTCAGGGCCTGCAGTATCTAAAGGGAGGATGCTCTACTCACATCCTCAAGCCCTAATTCTGTATAAACCAGCTGATCTTTGTTAAAAAGATACAGTCTCAGTCTAGCTATTTTTAATCAAGATATGTTATGACACACCTTCGGAGCAGCTGTGACCTGAGCCCAGACCTCGCCCAGATGTAGGGGCACTGCCACTGCACCAAACAACCTCATTCTCCGTAGGTCAGCATAACAGATTCAGGTGAGTATTCAATTACCTGGGCTTCGAGGTGTCTATTAAAACTCTGGTTGCTTAAAGGACAGGGCACATTTTTTCTGAACAAACCTGAACTACATTTCATTTACTCAGTCATTCATTCAGTCATTCAATCTGCAACACAACTGACAACAATAGGATTCCTTTCGTGAATGCCATTACAGAATCCAGTCTGGCTGGTGAAGGAACAGAAGGTGGGGGATGGGATTGAGCTACAGGCCTGCAGTGAGCTAATGGAATAGACCAGACTGGAGGGGCTGAATGGCCTCCTCTTATTCCGAATGTACTATTCAAGCTAGTGAGAACAAAAATGAACTTTTTGTAGACATAGTCCTCTGCTTCTCTAGTCCCATACACTTCGGGATTAATCTCTGCTAGTCCTTTACCATGTCCTATCTCTGTCACCTCCTCCAGCCCCAACGCTCCCTCCCTATCAGTTACCTCCTCAGGCCCCTACACCCCCCCTCCTTCTCTCTATGCTCTTCCAATTCTGAAGCTTTGACCAATGTTGATTTTAGTCACTCCATCAAGTGGCTGTGCCTTCAGCTTACAAATTCGCTTCCAAAATCCCTTCACCTCTCCCATGCCACTGCCTCTAGATATTCCCTCAAATCTACCTTTCTAGCTAAATCTTTGTTCATCAAGTGTCCTAATATTTCTTATTTGTTTTAGTGTCAATGTCTAAATATAAATCAGACTGTGAAATATCTTGTATTGTTTATGACATTGAAGGTAAATGAACATTACCATTATAGAGGGGTATAACTTTACCTCCCTCACAGGCCTGTGTGATGGTGTACCAAGACATCAACTAGGCACATTTATGTGGTACATTTAGGTTAAGAAAGGCTGGAAAGGGGTGTGTGTGTGTGTGTGTGTGTGTGTGTGTGTGTGTGTATACGTAGATAGAGAAAATGAAAGGGAATGAGAGTGAGCAAGAGAGAGGGAGTGAGTGTACGTGAGGAATGGGAGCACAGCTGTTCAGACATTAGAGAAGACAGTAGCACTGGTCAAACTGGCAGATAATCACAAGAGCTGGACCAGCTGCTTTTGCACAGAGTTAACCACTTCTTTTCATGTTCTACCTTTATCTGAAGAACTGAGAATGACTGGAGCATCAGCTGCGGTATCTAGAAATCCTTGAAGTGTATTTAAAATTTTTTTTTGAAAACCCAGAAAGAGTCTAGTCATAGAGAGGTACAGCATGCAAACAGTCCCTTCGGTCCAACTTGTCCATGCCAACCAGATATCCTAAATTAATCTAGCTCCATTTGCCAGCACTTGGCCCATATCCCTCTAAACCCTTCCTATTCATATACCCATCCAGATGCCCTTTAAAATGTTATAATTGTACCAGCCTCCACCACATCCTCTGGCAGCTCATTCCATACATGCATCACCCTCTGCATGTGCAGATTCACTGCTGCATCAGTTAGCAGTGCAGGTTTCTTTCTCTCTCTCCCTCAGTGACCATGTGCTCGTTGTCTTTGTCTGTCTTTCTCCCTTTTAAAAGTGCCATTGTTTTGACTTTTTTCCTCCAAAGGTTCCAAAACAATGCAACAAGTCAGGTGGTTTGTTCAAGCAGCATAGACACAGAGAGAGATGAGACTCTGTCCTCCAATACAAAACTCCCAACTGAGGAACATTACAAGGTAAACCAAACTCAAGAATAATTAAAAGCCAAAAGAACTGTGAATGCTAGAAATCAGAAACAAAACAGAAGAGCTCACAGGTCTAGCAGCATCTGCGGAGAGAAATCAAAGTTAACATTTCGGGTCCACTGACTTGGAGTCCGTTCCAAAGAAGGGTCACTGGACCCAAAATGGTAACTCTGATTTCTCACCACAGATGCTGCCAGACCTGCTGAGCTTTTCCAGCAATTTCTGTTTTCACTGAATAATAATTAAAACACTTTTAAGAATGCATTCAGCCAGATTGGTGAGGAGAGCCAATCAGCTCACAATAGCCTCACACTTCTCCTGCCCTCTAAAACTAGCACACACACTTTGACCCTGCAGCAAGTCGACATATCTCTCGTTTCAACAGCAGTTAAAAGAACAGTTTCCTCTTACATTTATAGCAAGATCAAAAACATTAGATTAGGGTGTGGTAACCATTCTGCAGTTAACGCAGAGTTAGAAACAGATTAAAGCCCCCTCTGAAAGTAATGTGCCTTCAGTTCTTAAACTGAAAATAAAGCTCCATCTTCACGGTCTCTATCAGATGCTACATTCAGGGACAACACAGGGTTAGATAGAGTCAAGCTCTTTCTGCTCTTTTAAACTGAAAGTAAAGCTTCTTCTATTCTTTTTCAATTGAATGTAATCCCTCTTTACAGTTTTGTTGTCTCCATCAAACACTCCCAGGACAGAGACAGCACAAAGTTAGATACAGAATAAAGCTTCTTCTACATTGTCCCCCTCAAACACTCTCAGGACAGCGACAGCACAAGGTTAGATACAGAATAAAGCTTCTTCTACATTGTCCCCATCAAACACTCTCAGGACAGCGACAGTATGGAGTTAGATACAGAGCAAAGTAGGTGTTTTAAAAAAAAAATCAATCCATTCTCTTATTTGAACGCTCATGCCTCAAACCCTATCAATGGGAAATGGAAGGTCAGTTTGCAATATTCCAGCAGTGAAAACCCACTAGCTTGGCTCATGATTCCAAACCTTTTCTGAAATATTGGAGAGAGTAGTGATGCTGTTGATAGATTAGCAACAAATTGTCAATGTTTGGAGCTACTGCTGGAGAGCTTTTGTTGAACAAGGACATTTTTCTAAATTTGTTTTTGTTGCAATGCTAGATAAATAGAATCTTTTTTTCTTTAAAATACATTTTCCAAAGGATTGTATTGCCTGTCAGGCATTTTGGGAATCACCAGGAGGCCATTCAACCCATTGTATCAGTGCAGACCCTCTGAAAAACCAATGAACCTAATGTCTCTCCCCTACATCCCTGCAAATGCCTTCTTTTTATTAGATAACGATCCAAATCCCTATTCAGTATCTTAATTGAACCGGTTTCCAGGAATGTTCCGCCAGAGAGTAACAACTCACTAACTGTAGACGTTTTCCTCAAAATTGCCTTGACCTTAATGCCCAAGGCCTCTGGTCCTTGATTTTTTTCACCAGATTTTCCTAAACTCCTTTATCCAAACCACTTGTGATTTCAAACATCTCCACAAAATCTCATTTCCAATCTGTTCATGGATCTGTACTCTCTCATCCCTGGAACAATTCTTGTGAATCTTCTTTGCACTGTCTCCAGTGCCCTCACCAATGTTGCAAGTACAGTTCCCAGGATTGGACACAATACTTTAGTTGAGGCTGAAACAGTGTTTTACACAAAGTCTTTGCCGTATGAATGCCACTATCGATCAAGCTTAGGATGCAGGTATGATTTAATAACTAGGCTCTCTTACTTTAATAGCTAGGTTGTCCAACCAACTTCAGTGATTTATGTACATGCACATTGACATCCCTCTGCTCCTACACCCCCTTTAGAAATGCACCTTTTACTTTATATTGTCTCTCCATGTTCTTTCTACTAAAATTAATGATTTTACACTCCTCTGAATTAAATTGCGTCTGTCACTTTTCTGCCTGTTCCATCAACCTACTTACATTCTTTGGAATTTTTACTCTCCTTACAGTTCCTCAAATCAAATTCTGTAAAATTTGCAAATGTTGAAATTGCTTCCTGTACATCAAGGCCCAAGTCATTAATATATATCCAAAAGATCCTGACACCAGTCCCTGGGGGATTTTTGTTAAATTCCTTCCTCCAGTTTGAGAGAGCAATTGCTCATCTCTGTTCTGAACCATTCTGAAGAAGGGTCCCTGATTCCAAATGTTAACTCTGCCTTCTTACCCTACCTGCTGAGTTTTTCCAGAATGTCTGTTTTTGTGTGATTTTCAGCATCTGCAGTTCTTTGGCCTTTTGGTTCATCTCTGCTCTCTGTTTGCAGTCATTCAACAAATGTAATGTTCATGTAGATACTGACCCTTTTATTCCATGGGCTATAACTTTGCTCATAAATTCACTAGTTTGCATTTCATCAAATGCTTTTGGCAGTCCACATTTCAAAGGCATTACCCTCATCAACCTTAAGAATTTAAAAATAATTTGTCCTTAACTTTAACTGGCTTTCCCTATCAACCCACATTCACTCAAATGACTAGTTAAGTTAATCCATAATTATTTTTAAAAGCTTCCCAGTCAACAAAATTAACCTAACTATAGATTTATCTTTACATGGTTTTCGGAAAGAGGATGTAACATTTCTAATTCTCCAGTTCTCGGACTCCACCCTGTGCTGAAAGAAACTTGAAACTTTTCAGCTGGTGTTTCCACAGTTTTCTTCAGAATCCTTGGATGTACCTCATCTGGTCCTGACACTTTATGAACTTTCAGATCAAGCAACCGATTCAATATCTCATCAATTTTAAACTCTCGGTTGTCTGAATCTTTTCTTCTTTCACCATAACCCGGGTTCAGTCATCTCCCTTGGTGCAACGTTTTCATTTATTTCCTCCTGTTGCAAATCCCCTTTTGGTCCGTCATTGGCTCCTTGCCTCCTTTTACCATCCTTTTAACACTTCTAATAATTTTAAAGGTGATTGGAGGAAGGTTTAGGGGAGACATCAGAAGTTGGTTCTTTTACACAGAGGGTGAATGCGTGAAATGCACTGCCAGCATCGATAGTAGAGTCAGAGACATTAGGGGCATTTAAGTAACTCATGGATAGGCACATGGAAGATGGTACAATGAAGGGTATGTAGGTTAGTCTGATCTTAGAGTAGAATAAAAGGTCAGCACAATGTAGAAGGCCGAAAGACCTATACTGTGCTGTACTGTTCTATGATCTATCGCAGTGGAACTCTTTTGGATTTACTTTTATGTTAACTGTCAGTTTCTTTCATATTCTGTTTATTTTGTTTTCTTTTCCAATTCCACTCTGAACATTTAGCATTCAGCCTTGTTCATCACTGCATCATGCCTCTGATATACATCATACTTTTGCTGCTTCGCCTTAATCTCTATCTGTTCGGTCATTCAGGGAGATCTGGATATAATTATCCAACCTTTCCCCTTCTTAAAAGGGATATACCGTGACAATGCCTGAACCATCTTGTCTTTAAAGGTAGCCCATTGTTCAGGGACCAGTTTGCCTATTGTTTGATTTCTCTACATGTGGACCAGACCCACTCTTACCCCACTGAAGTTGCATTCCCTTCAGTTAATTATTCTTACTTTGGTTGCTCTATGTTCTTTTCCACAACCCAGACCTGATGATACAATAATCACCAGACTCACTCATTCCACCTCAGTCCCAAGAACTAGTTGTAGCAGTGGCTCCTCTCTCACTGGGATGGACACACACTGCTGTAGAACATTCTCCTGAGCACACTGTTAGGACTCAGGCTCTGTTCTCCCTTTACACTGCTATACTCCGATAATTAAAAATTCCCTGTAATAACTATTCTAATTCTTGCACTTCTCGATAATGCTTTTGCAAATCCCAGGATCATGAAGGATGGTAAAAAAATGCTAATCATCCTTTGAAAAAAAAATCTTTGCTGTGAAATTTAGTTTTGGGGAAAAAAAGCATCTTTTGAAATTGTGGTGTTTATTTTGGAGTCTCTAAAGCTTCCCCTCTCCTCCAATAAAACCCACTTCCCTCAGTTCCCCTCCCCTCAAGCCCATGACCAACCTGCCTGAGTGGGCAGCATTCTCTCCACTGAGACAGACAGAGGACAAGAAGGAACTGAAGGAGAAACCAAGGCCAATATTCAACTCTGCAGTACGTAGAGAGTCAGTGCTGCACTGTGAGAGGTGTTGCATTTTGGACAAGAGCTATATTCCATCTCAGCTGGATGTAGAAAATCTGATGGAAGAGTGTGGGAGCTCTCTCATACACCCTTCAAAAACATTGGCATAAAACCAGTTGTGATACAGGAACCTGGAGATGGTCGGTCTTTGACTTTTTTTGTTTGCAGGACCTTGCTGTGTATAAATTGGCTCCCACGTATCCTTCATTACAACAATGACTACACTTTGGGAAATTGTTTCAGTAGCTGTAAAGCACTTCATGTAGTTCCAAAGTCATGGAAGGTGCTACAGAAATGCAAATCTTTCATTGTTTCTATAGTCACGGGAAGAATAGCATTTGGGGGCCCCTTGTTGGATGGAATAAAATGGGTGAAAATCGGCAAACAAGCAAAATTAAAATGTCACAGAGACCAACACAGCAAGAGAATAAATGCTCACAATCAACATTTCTCTGTTTAAAACCTTTTCTTTTCCCATAAACTGGTAATATGTGCGAGTTTTCTTCTGGGATTAGGACCCTGCTGAATATGCTGAGGAATATTTAAGGAAACAAGGGCAGGTGTACAGGGAGTTGCGAAGGAAATCATTCACAGCTCCTTAAATACCACAGTTCCACTTTAGTTATTTCTCAGCGTTGTAATCCTGTTAATTACATGCCTGTTAGTTTAATGCCTGGAGCTGGGACACACAAACACTCAAATAATCAGCTGTGATAGATGCTTCGACAATGACATGCCATTTGAGGTCAATAGGCTGAGGAGGAGAGGTGGCGTTTCACTAGCTCAGAGACCATTCTCAATCTATCCACTGATAGTCACCAGGAATAATTACCCCCCCACATTACCAGTCAACTCTGAATAACCTTTCATCTTTTTGTTTATCAAGATGCAGTCTACTCATGCATTAAAAAGATTCACCATCCCCTTTTCAGGAAGGGGGGTTTTAAAGCCTTACCACCCTCAAAAGGGAAGAAATTACGCTCAGCCCTGATTTTTAAAGAGTGACTTCAAGTTTACAGTTCATCCACATTCACCCTGTCCAGACCCCTCAGGATTTTATGCTTCAATTAAATCGCATTTACTGTTGCAAACTCCAACAGATACAGCCCTGACCTGCCCAACCTTTCCTCATGAGCAACTCACCCATTCTAGGTAGGAATGGAGATAGCCATTCAGTCTCTCTAGATTAGAATGGTGCTGGAAAAGCACAGCAGGTCAGGCAGCATCTGAGGAGCAGGAAAATCGACGTTTTGGGCAACAGCCCTTCATCAGGAATGAAGAAGTGCTTTGGCCCAAAACGTCGATTTTCCTGCTCCTCAGATACTGCCTGACCTGCTGTGCTTTTCCAGCACCACTCTAATCTAGACTCTGGTTTCCAGCAGCTGCAATCCTTGTTTTTACCTATTCAGTCCCTCTAGCCTTGTTTGCTATTCTACTGGTTTAGGGTGTTTGTGTCCCAACTCCCATTACTAGCCCTAATTCCCTCACCCCAGCCCTTGCGTTGAGTGACACAGTTCTAGATTTCCACTCCTCTGAGTGAAGAAGTGCTTCCAGAGATTGCTCCTGAACAGCCTCTCTTCTTGTACAAGGTGGTGGAGAATCTTTGCTTATTTTTAAGGCAGGCTTAGTCAGAATCTTCATAAACAAGAGGGTGAAAGGTTATCAGGAGTAGACGGTAATGTGGGGTAATAAGATCAATCACAACTTATTAAAAAGCAGAGCTGGTTTAAAGGTTCAAATAAAATACAGCCGGCTCCAATGTGAAAATTCTGCCCTCGTGTTCTAGACCTTCTCCACTGGATCAATTACTTCCTGTTTCACCCTAATAATATTCCAATCACCTGTATGACTGGACAGGACAGGACTTACTCAGTGTAGTCATTTTGGCAAAGAACTATTGGGAAGCTGGTAACACCCCAAGAAAGAGGGTCCACAGTGAATGTGACCCAGACAGTGGCATCATACCAACCCCACCACCCCACTGTGCAACTCCCCTCAAACCCAACTCCCATCTTCCAACTGACAGGCCACTTATGGCTACTGACCATATGTCAAGTTTGATCTTCTCCTAGGAACCTTGGGAGAGAAGTGCAATCTGGAGACACCCCAATTTGTCCTGCACTTATCCCCCTCCCCATGTGGCCATATTACTTATTCCTCAACTATACTTTTACTCAGCACTCACACTCCTCAAAGACATGATTAACCTCATCATACCACACTATATACCTGGGTTCGAGAAGCTCATTTACACATTTATCTGATCTCAGCTACTCCTTAAAACCCATGGCTTTGACTATACTTTCTTGCTTCGGCCATGATCTTGTTTAGTCTCAGTGTCCATTTTCTGTGGAGTATTACAGCACAGGAGGTGACCATTCAACCCATCATGCCAGTGCCAGCTCTTTGAAAGATCTATCCAATTAGTCCCACTCCCCAGGATCTTTCTCCATTATTTGGCAAACTCTTCATTTTCAACATTTATACCAGTCACTTTAGAATGTTATTATTGAACTTGCTTCCCCCATCTCCTGCCCTTCCAGGCAGAACGTTCCAAATCGCAACCACTCAATGTGTAAATAAACTAGCATTCTCCTTGATGCCCCCCTGCTTCTTTTTCTGACCATCTTAAATCTGTGTCCCTCTGGCTATTAACCTTCAGGCCATTGGGAAATGTGTGCCCAATTTATTCAGTTGAAACTGCTGAGTCTTGTGTGGTTTGGTCTCTTTACAGAGAGTGAAATCAAGGACTGTCTTCAGATTTATATTTCAAAGTAACATTATTCATTGTACATTAGTGTTAAATAATACAGTATATGGCAATCATAGATATATCAGGCACTGACTTATTGTTACATGAGGCAAGGACAAATCTATTATCTTCACACATTCATGTCTACATGCTTTTGAGTCTTCCTGTCTAGGGTGTTTTAATGCTACCCACACTGTGGTTTTTATACCCAGTGTTGTGCAGCTCCGTGATATCGTCCCAAGGTTGCTTCGGGTTCCTAAAGTCCTTACACAGCTCAGGATTTTAAATACATTGATTAAATCTACCCTTAACCTTCTCGACTCCAGGGAGGACCTCAGCTTCTTCAATCCCTCCACATGATTGGAAGTTCCTCACACTCAGCCCCATCTCATCTGCCCACAATAGAAGACAATACTCGAGTTGAGGCCTAAGCTATGGTTTGTAAAGGTTCAGTGCTACTCCCCTGCATCTGGTACTCTATACCTCTATTTACAAAACCCAGGATCCCGCATATTATTTTAAAAAAAGAACACAAAAATAGAAAGATTTGTGCCCATGTACCCCAATTTAAAAATGTCATGTTTAGTTCATACTTTTGTCTGTTTAAGTTTCTGTAACAAAGCTGGAATATTCTTTTCCATTAAAGGTGCTCGGAGTCACGGTTGGAATGAACCCAGTCACTGAGTAATAGAAGACTATCTTACTACAGAGGGCATCACAGCTGAGTAGTAAGCACAGTCTTGTCTGGAGGTAGAGCATAGTTACTGGGGAGAGGTGGAGAGCACAATCCTCAGCCCATTCCCCCCACCCGCCTTCTCACTGAAGCCAAATGTTATTTTTTGTGGGGAAGGGGAAGGGGAAAGGGACGGGGGGAATCACTGATTTCAGTCTCCTCCAGATTTCCGCTCCCACTTTGTGTAAGGATGTGATTCCTGAAATCCCCTGCATGACTGGCTCGGATTTCAAGATGCTACTCCCTTGCAAGGGGCTAGTTTCTCTCCACCGACCCTACCAACTCCTTTAACATCTCGGTCTGGTCACCTGTTAATCTTCTAGAGAATTTATCAGCCTCACTAGGCAGGGTCAGCCATCGGGTCAACCCAGAAAGGCAATAACCTCCACTTCTCACACAGAACTGTCACTACACCCAAGGGGTCTTTACCCTCCCCTGAACAACTACTCACCAAAAGGGTTATCCCTTCCCCATCCTTTCCCCAAAATATGGAGAAAAGATGCAATATACATTGCCAAATATTTCATTCTGAAATTTAAATTACTTCGCTATTTACAACGGTATCTACTGCAGATATTACACAGAGCTTTAATTACCCGGCACCACACAGAGACAGAGAGAATGAGAGGGAGACACCGCCGGCGAGAGAAAGAGAGTCAGATACACACACACACTTAGCGTTCAGAAATTCTGATGTGTATTAATGGTATCAGTGAAACAGGCGACAGCCGGTCACTGTCCCTGCATTCCGGATAAACACGCGGTGTCGAGCTGAGCATCAAAGCGGGTGACAGTGTATCCGCGGGGTGCACACGGTTCCTGCTCCTCACCTTCTGCAGGTTTCGCTATTACACACTCGCCTTGCCAACATGCGCTGCAGCCTCTACCCAGCTCAGGCAGGTTAGACAAGGTGCCTGCAAACCCAGCCTGGCTCTGTGGCTGCCCAGTTCCCCCATCTCCCCTCTCCCCCTCTGCAGCACAATTAGCCACTTACCCAGAAATTACTCCCAAAATGTTGCATCGCGAGTCCCAGGAGCAGCTCCTGAAACTGATACAGCTCCCGAAACTGACACACGGCGGGACACGCCCCCACTTCCACATAGGCTCAGACAACTGTCAATCAAACTCAACGCGCCCACCTTACACAAACAAGCCAGTCGTTTGAGCAACTATTGGCTGTTCACCATGTCACTCATAGAGATCCGAATGCTAATTGGTTATTTTTCACTTAGTAAGCTTTGATTGGCCAGCAGCGCACATATCATGGTCAGCCTCGTCTCCTACCTTTCCTGCTGAAAATAGAAACACAACTCTCTGAGTGAAGTTGACTAATTTACAACCGAGAGACAGCACAATCAATGAAGAGGTAAAAACAATGACTGCAGATGCTGGAAACCAGATTCTGGATCAGTGGTGCTGGAAGAGCACAGCATCCTTGGGTGCTGCCTGAACTGCTGTGCTGTTCCAGCACCACTGATCCACAGTCAATGAAGGGACCTGTCAGATATTGGAACTGTTACTGTTCCTGAGAAAGCGCAGAGAAAGCGTTTTCAAATACTATGCAAGGTTTTAGTAAAGCAGACATAGAGAAAATGTTTGCGAGAGGTTTCCATCAACATATAAAAGAAGTAAGAAACATTCAAATAATATTATCTTTAGCCACAACCTGGTGAGAATGTGGAACTCGCTTCTGCTGGAACCGGCAAAGGGTGTGAATATGTTTAAGGGGAAGCTCGAGAACCACACGAGGGAGAAACGAATGGAAGGAAATGTTTTCGGCTAAGATAAGGCAGGTTGGGGGGAGGTTCTGGTACAGCATAAGCGCTAGCAGAAACTTCTTGGGCTGAATGGCCTGTAATAAAGAGTTGTCAGCCCAGAATTTTCTGAAATAGACAGGCAGGAGGCTGGAAGAACACAGCAAACCAGGCAGCATCAGGAGATGGGAGAAATCAACATTTCAGGTGTACCCCACCTTCAGGACTGGGGGTGAGTGTAGAAAGGGTTGCAGGTAAAGGGGTGGTGGTGGCAGGGTGGTGAAGTGGAGATAAGCTGAAGACAGCAGAAGGTACACAAAGAGCTGGAGGGCTGAGGAGGTCACAATGTTGTGGCAGTGAGGAGGGGTCTCACTAAGTGCATGTCTGAGGGAGGCAGAAAACTTCCTCAAAATGGGCATCCTTTGAAGAGACTTTGCAGTGGAACAAACCTGGTTAGAGTAAAAAAAACTACAAATGCTGGGGGAAAAAAAACACACAACACCAGATTATAGTCCAACAGGTTTATTTAAAATCTTGTTTTTGGAGCAACACTTCCACATCAGAATTTTCTGAGTTGGGCCATCTCACTTCCTACCAATATCAATATCTTCTGAAGCACCAACTCAAAAAAAATGTTTGTTCCACATGTTTCTGGGAATGCAAGTTGGTGAAGGCATGGCAATGTGGCACCTAGCACCTTGTTGAACAATGGGATCAACAGCTCAAGGTTTATAGATACTGTCTGAGTTACATGGGAATCAGAGAATCATAAAACCATACCAGTACAGTCAAAGGCCATTCAGCCTACAGTACCCGTGCCAGCTCTTTGTGAGAAAATCTACTGTTCTGTCTTTTCCCCATAGTGCTGACATTTTTTTCCTCTTCCAAATGCCCTTTTCAAAGACATAATGGAATCTGTCTCCCAAACACCATCAGGCAGTGTTTACCAGGTGTGAACTGGTCGCTGTGTAACAATGATTTTCTTCATGTCACCTCCAGATCATTTGCCAGTCATCTTAAACCAGTGCCCTCTAGTTCTTAATCCTTCCATCATGAGAACTGTGACTCCACTGTGATATTGAACACCTCTATCAAATCTCCTCTCAACTTTGAATCTATAATGGGTTAATAGCTTCCATCCTGTTGACTCTACATATAAAATCCAGGACCTCGTGCATTGCTCTCAACCCGCTCGAATACATTTATCCCCAGGGTCCCTCTACTCAATACTTTTCATTTCCTGTCTCTCAGTGAACTTTGCCTCCATGCTGCTATTGACCCTTCCATTCCATGGACCTCAGCCCTGTTATGTGTGGCACTTTGCCAAGCACCTAATGGAATTCCACCTGCACTGCACCTTTCCAACTCTCTCTATAATGTTATCAAAACATTCAGCCAAATGTATTGAGCACAAATTGCCCTTAACTTGTCCAAATCATGCCAACACCTTAATAAAACCATATTTGTCAAAGTCACTGTTCATTTTTTCCCCCAGATCATTAATTCTAAAAAAAATTCCCACCACTAAGATTCAGCTGGCTGGCCCATAGTTATTGGGCTTATCCACCCTTTTTGAACAAGAATGTAACATTTGTAATTCTCTGTATTTAAAGAGTATGGAATCTTATGGCCAGTGCCTCCACAATTTCTACACTTCCTTCCCTGAGTCTCCTTGGGTGTTGGGAGAAAGTGAGGACTGCAGATGCTGGAGATTAGAGTTAAGAGTGTGGTGCTGGAAAAGCACAGCAGGTCAGGCAGCATCCGAGGAGCAGAAGAGTTGATGTTTAGGGCATAAGCCCTTCATGAGTTTGGCTGTTCTTCATTTGATTTTTGTGACATATTAACTGTAAGCGAAGGGCTTATGCCCGAAACATCGATTCTCCTGCTCCTCAGATGCTGCCTGACCTGCTGTGCTTTTCCAGCACCACACTCTTGACTCTGATCTCCAGCACCTGCAGTCCTCACTTTCTCCTAACCTTTCTAATATGTCATCTTTATCAAATTTGAGCCAATGCAGTGTCTTAACTACTTTCTCTTTCATTACGACTTTGGCAGAATCTTCTTCCTCGGTGAAGATAGGAGCTTAATATTCCTTTTGTAATTTGACTATAATCCTCAGCCTCAATGTGTAAATCCCTTTATGGTCTCTAATGCACTCTACTCCATCTTTTCTATCCAGTTTCTATGTATATGTCTACACAAGACTTCTCATATTCCTCTTATCTTGTCACACTCACATCTTTGCTTCTTTTATTTTTTTCTTTAGTTTCCTGCCGAATGTTTGAGATTGGGTCTTGTGTTAAAATTGGGACAGTTGGCCTGCAGCCCTGGGAGTTACCAACATTGACTCCAGAGCCCATGAAGTCTCATGACAATAGAGCACACATGGGCAAGGAAACCTCCTGCTGATCACTACCTACCACCCTGTCTTTTGCTGGTGAAATCAGTACTCCTCCATGTTGAACATCACTCGTTGAAATATTGGGGTCGTCTAGATACAGGTAGCAGGTGGCTATACAAAATGAGCAACTGAGAGAAATAAAGACAGAAATGTGTTTGGTAATTTTTAGAAATGAAGAGAATTTGTGATTTGATAAAAGATCAAACCCCAAATGTCCAGGATGTAATGATTTGCTGTTTCAGGTGCAACCCAAAGTACCATTTGTGATGACGCTGCCCCTTTAACAATGTTATTTTGTCCTTTTTTTTTCAAGAGGTGTCATAAAATGTCTGAACTGGCTACTTTAATAATGACCAACAGACACTGCCTAAGTCAACAATCAGATTAGGCCTTCTGTGCTTTTTTTAGATATAGTTGTACAATGACAGGCGAGTGGCCAGTTCTCCTAGTTCAGGATTTTCTTTCTAGTCTTTTAGTTTGAAACTGCTGATCAAAGAAATCTGCTAGGGGGAAAGGTTCTCGGATTCAACAGCGATTTTCTGGCTGACTCTCTCTGTAACATCTCTCTTGTAAGAACCTGTGTCTGAATTTACCTTTTTGTCACAGCGAGGCACTGGCCTAGTGATATTATCGCTCGTCTATCAATCCAGAAATCCAGAATAGTGTTCTGAGGACCTGGGTTTGAATCTTGCAATGGGCAGAGGGTGGAATTTGAATTCAATTTTTAAAAAATCAGGAATTAAGAGTCAACTGATGACCATGAAACCATTGCCAATTGTCTGAAAAACCCATCTGGTTCACTAACGTCCTTTAGGGAAGGAAATCTGCCATCCTTCCCTGGTCTGGCCTCCATGTGACTACAGAGCCACAACAATGTGGTTGACTCCCAGCTGCCCTCTGAAATGGCCCAGCAAGCCACTCAGCTGTATCAACGACTAGAAAGTCACAACAAAGAAATGAAACCGGACGGACCACCTGGCATTGACCTTGGAACTGGAAAAGACAACAGTAAAACCACAAACAGCCCTGTCAATCATGCAAAGTCCTTCTTACCAAAATTCGGGGACTAGGGCCAAAGCTGGGGGAGCTGTCTCACAGACTAGTCAAGCAACTGCCTGACATTGTCATTCTTATGGAATCATACCTTGCAGGTAACACCCCAGACACACCACCATTACCATCCCTGGATAGGTCCTGTCCCACCAGCAGGACGTGGCATAGCGGGATACAGTTGGAAGCAAGTTGCCCTGGGAGTCCTTGACATCTCCTCCAGACCTCATGAGGTTAAACATGGGCAAGGAAATCTCTTACCATGTACCATCCTTCTTCAGCTGATGAATCCATACTCCTCCATGTTGAACAAACTTGGAAAAGCACTGAGGGTGGCAAGGGCACAGAATGTGCTCTGGGTGGGGGATTTCAATGTCCACCACCAAGAGTGGCTTGGCAGTAACATTACTGATCGAGCTGGTCGGGTCCGAAGGGATATAACTGCTAGACGTGGATCTGCAACAAGTGGTGAAAAAACCAACAAGAGGAAGAAAACCCATACTTAACCTCATCCTTCCTAATCTGCCGGCTACAGAAGCATCTGTCTGTGACAGTATTGGTAAAAGTGATCACCACACTGTCCTTGTGGAGACATAGTTCTGCCTTCACTTTGAGAATAACCTCCGTCATGTTGTGTGGCACCATTGCCATGCTAAATGGGACAGACTTTGAACCGATCTAGCAGCTCATGACTGGGTGTCCATGAGGTGCTGTAGGGCGTCAATAGCAGGGGAATTGTACTCCAGTACAATCTGCAACATCATGGCCTGGCATATCTGCCACTTAACCATTACTAACCCTGATTCAATGGAGAGTGCAGGAGGATATTCCAGGAGCAGCACCAGACAGACCTGAAAATAGGGCGTCAAGCTATGAAACAGGTGAAGCTATGAAACAGGATTACTTGTGTGCCAAAAGGCATAAACAGCAAGTGATAGACAGAGCTAAGTGATCCCTGAACCAATGGATCAGATCTAAGCTCTGCAGTTCTTCCATATACAGTTGTGAATGGTGGTGGACAATTAAACAACTCAGTAGAGGAAGAGGCTCCACAAATATTCCCATCCTCAATGATGGTGGAGACCAGCACATCAGTGCAAAAGATAAGGCTGATGCATTTGCATCAATCTTCAGTCAGAAACGTCGAGTGGATGATCCATCACAGTCTCCTCCAGTGGTCCCCAGCATCACAGATACCAGTCTCTAACCAATTCGATTCACTCCACATGACATCAAGAACTGGCTGGAGGCACTGGATAATGCAAAGGCAGTGGGTCCTGATAACATGCCAGCAATAGGACTGAAGACGTGTGCTCCAGAACCTGCTGCTCCCTTAGCCAAGCTGTTCCAGTACAGGTACAACACTGACATCTACCCAACAATGTGGAAAATTGCCCAGGTATGTACTGTACATAAAAAGCAGGACAAATTCAACCCAGCCAATTACCGCCCAATCAGTCTACTCTAGATCATCAGTAACATGATGGAAGGGGTCATTAACAGTGCTATCCAGTACACTTGCTCAGCAATAGCCTGCTCAGTGACGCCCAGTTTGGGTTCAATCAGGACCACACAGCTCCTGACCTCATTACAAACATGGACAAAGGAGCTGGATTCCAGAGGGGAGGGGAGAGTGGCAGTCCTTGACATCAAGGCCGCATTTGACCGAGTGTAGCATCAAGGAGCCCTGGCAAAACTGGAATTAACGGGTATCATGTGGGCAAATACACTGCTGGTTAGAGTCATACTGGCACAAATGAAGATGGTTGTGGTTGTGGAGGGTCAGTCATCTCAGCTCCAGGACATCTCTGCAGGAGTCCCTCAGGGTAGTGTCCTAGGCTCAACTATCTTCAGCTGCTTCATCAATGACCTTCCTCCGTCATAAGATCAGAAGTGGGGATGTTCGCCAATGATTGTGCAATGTTCAGCATCATTCGCATCTCCTCAGATACTGAAGCAGTCCGTGCTCAATTGCAACAAGATCTGGACAATATCCAGGCTTGGGCCAACAAGTGCCAAGTAAACTTTGCACCACACAAGTGCCAGACAATGACCATCACCAATAACAGACACTCTAAC
Source organism: Hemiscyllium ocellatum (assembly GCF_020745735.1). Taxonomy (NCBI): domain Eukaryota; kingdom Metazoa; phylum Chordata; class Chondrichthyes; order Orectolobiformes; family Hemiscylliidae; genus Hemiscyllium; species Hemiscyllium ocellatum. The sequence goes on from NC_083428.1 coordinate 2,824,219, forward strand.
AACCGCCCCTTGACATTCAATGGTATTACTATCACTGAATCCCCCAATGTCAACATCCTTGGCATTACCTTTGACTAGAAACACAGCTGGACTCACCAGATAAACACAATAGCTACAAGAGCAGGCCAAAGACTAGGGATGCTGAGGCGAGTAACACCCCAAGCCTATCTACCATCTACAAGGCACAAGTCAGGAGTGTGATGGAATACACCCCACTTGCCTGGAGGGGGGCAGCTCCAACAATACTCAAGAAATTTGACACCATCCAGGCCAAAGCAACTTGCTCGACTGGCACTACATCTACACACACTCAATCCCTCCACCACTGATGTTCAGTAGCACTGTGTATTATCTACACGATGCACTGCAGAAATTCACCAAAGATCCTTAGACAGTACCTTCCAAACCCACAACCACTTCCATCTGGAAGAACAAGGGAAGCAGGTACTTAGGAACACCACCATCTGCAAGTTCCACCCCAAGCCACTCACCACCCTGACTTGGAAATAAACCACTGTTCCTTCACAGTTGTTGGGTCAAAATCCTGGAATTCCCTCCCTACTGGCATTGTGGATCAACCTAAAGTAAGTGGACTGCAGTGATTCAAGAAGGTAGCTCACCACCATAGGCAAATGGGGATGGACTATCATTGCTGACCAGCCAGCAATGCTCAAGTCCCATAAATGAATAAAAAAAGGGGGTGTTTATGGGATGTTGCAGGAAATTGGAAATTGGAACAGCATCATTAGGTTGTGAGAGAGTTAGTTGGGTTTTCAGATAGATTAAGTTTTTCTATATCCTGTTTTCTTTTGTTTGTATTTCATTCAGTAGTCCCTAAATGAATTGTTTTGTTTAAAACTGAGTGGTTGCATCACTCCTGGAATATCTGCTTTATACCTGCTTAAAATAACGCAAAAGGTTAGGGTCTGGGCTACCTTCTTGAAATGTTTTGAGGGGTCTGGCCTGGTCCATAACACACAATGCCATAAATGCTGTAATAATATATTTGAAACTAAATATGAAACCAAGAAAGAGTATGATGATATGGATCAAAGAAATGGCATTGCATTGTTCACAAGAAGCTTCAGTCCGGTGATGAAGGCATTGGTGGCAGAATCTTTCAATTGTGCAGTATCGGACTGTGGATCTGTCTGCAGAATAGACTGGCTAAAATGCTAGCTCGACACTAAGTAATAAAAATCAGAACATAGTTAAAGAATTTGCAAGTTACACCAATTTCAGATTTGGGGACATTGAGTAGTCATTCTGTGCAAAATAGCCCAAATCAATCATTTTGGCAGCTCAGATGTAGTAGAGCTGAAAATGTGTTGCTGGAAAAGCGCAGCAGGTCAGGCAGCATCCAAGGAACAGGAGATTTGATGTTTTGGGCATAAGCCCTTCTTCCTGAAGAAGGGCTTATGTCTGAAACATCAAATCTCCTGTTCCTTGGATGCTGCCTGACCTGCTGCGCTTTTCCAGCAACACACTTTCAGCTCTGATCTCCAGCATCTGCAGTCCTCACTTTCTCCAGCTCAGATGTAATATCCAGTGAAGGACAGGTATTATAAAGTATTATAAAGTAATTTATCAATGAAGAAAGCACAGATAAAACTGCATACAGAAAATGACAAAGCAATTGTATTTGGAAAATCTTTGACTTTGCAGTTTACATAATTGGGACACACTACTGTATTCTTGTAGTATCATAGAATCCCACCGGTACAGAAGGAAGCCTGTTGGCTCGTTGAGACTGCACCACCCAGCCCCTGCCTTATATCATATCCCTGTAACTACACATCTTCCATGGCTATCCACCCAGCCCATACATCCCTGAACACTACAGGGCAATTCAGCATGGCAAAGTCACCTTAACCTGCATATCTCTGTATTGTGGGAGAAAATCGGAGCACCCAGAGGAAATGCAGACATGGGGAGAATGTTCCAAATCCACACAGATAGATGCCTGAGGCTGGAATTGAATCTGGGTCTCTGGCGCTGTGAGGTGTAATGAAACATAATTTCTCTACTAATTAATGAGTTGTTATTAACATCAGGGAACAGAAATTTAGAAGACTAAAATCAATTGTGTCAAAACTGTATCAGCAATTTGCTTTCCATTCTCCAACTTTTAAAAATAATTCAGTACATATTTAGCAAGGATGCAGAGTATGATAATCTTATAGAAAAGGAAAGGGATAGATGTGTGTTTTGTAAGAAATATTGAAGGACAACCATTACAGCATTACAGCAAGGGATTTCAAGGAAGTGTTGGCCACAGATTTAAAGGTGTGGGATAAAGAGAATGACATTGTTATTTTAAAGTTTATCCATCTAGCAAATATATTTTTTCAATTGGCAGTAGTACACCATGTCCCACAGAGGAGGGGAGTGAATGGGATTCCCAGAGTGGCGGCAGAGTGAGTCCTGGAAGGAGTCTGGCACATGGAGGCAGCTCTGGGGCTGTGCTCTGGGGCTGTGGTTTGCAAATGATGTATTTAGAGATGTGTGTGCAAATGTGAGCATAATAGTTGTGCATACGACAGCAGAAAACCCTCTTATCAATGGGTTGTGTGTAAGGAACCATGTAATAACAGATAAAATGGTTCATCACTGTTTTCCGATCAGCCAAACTATAATTTATTATCTGCGTTAACATGGACTGTCCATGCAAAAACATTTGCTGTAGATTATTGGCGATATAGTCTGTATCAATTAGACTTTGGGAGAAATCCTAAAATTCTGTAGTAAGAAGTTTTCAGTCCTCAGCTTGGGTAGAAATGACAATTCATTCTATTTTATCGGGAAATTTGAATGCACTGCATGCAGACAGAAAGGCTTTTGTTAAAATCAAATCTTCAAAAGAATTCATTGCCCCTTCAGATATAATTTAAGGTAATGAGAAACCAGCTTCAATCAGGGAGAGAGGGAAATACAGAAAATAAAAGCAGAAGTAGGGGTGGCACGGTGGCACAGTGGTTAGCACTGCTGCCTCACAGCACCAGAGACCCGGGTTCAATTCCCACCTTGGGCGACTGTCTGTGTGGAGTTTGCACGTTCTCCCCGTGTCTGCGTGGGTTTCCTCCGGGTGCTCCGGTTTCCTCCCACAATCACAAAGATGTACGGGCCAGGTGAATTGGCTATGCTAAAAATTGCCCGTACTGTTAGGTAAGGGGTAAATCTAGGGGTTTGGGTGGGTTGCACTTCGGCGGGTTGGTGTGGACTTGTTGGGCCGAAGGGCCTGTTTCCACACTGTAAGTAATCTAAAGTAAGCCATTTAGCCCTTCAGGCCTGTTCTGCCAGTCACTATGATCATGGTTGATCATCCAACTGAATGGCCTGTTCCTGCTTTGCCGCCATATCTTTTCGCCCCTTTCGCCCCAAGTGTTACATCCAACTCTTTCCTGAAATTATACAGGGTTTTGGCCTCAACTGCATTCCACAGGCTCATACCTCTCTGGGTGAAAACATTTCTCGTCACTTCAGTCCTAAGTATCCTTAGGCCAATATAAAGGACATATAAGTTCTAACAATCAAAATGAGACCATTGATTCCACAGAACAACAACCAAAAGTGGATATGAAAGCTGTATCTTTACTATAAGGAGCTAGTCAATAGAGAAATGTGTCAAAAGTAAGTAGAATGGGGAAAGACACTGGAAAATATATTAACGAAGAATGTACAGATTGAATGGTTAGGCTCATGGATTGGAAATACAAAGATGGAAAGAAAGAAAATGCAGTATAAGCTCAGATAGCGGGTCAGAGAGTAATCATGCCCTGAGAAAAGAGATCACAAACCTTGGATTAAATCTTATTAATAGGAGGAAGAGGTCAAACGGTTACACTCCAGGTAGAGACAGAAGACAGGGGACGGAGTATGGTTTAACGAGGACAAGAAATGTAGTACAAATCAGGAATATCATCAAAAGCTGAAACTCAAGTGAACAAGAACTCCTGGTGGCCATGAACAAACTCGTAGTGATACCAAAGGACAAGAATTGCAAAGCAGAAGACAACTTGGGGTGTACAGGGAGAGTCTAGATTAGAGTGGTGCTGGAAAAGCACAGCTGGTCAGGCAGCATCCGAGGAGCAGGAAAATTGATTTTTTTGGGCAAAAATCCTTCATCAGGAATAGAGGCATCTGCAGTCCTTGTTTTTACCGTGTACAGGGAGGTGCCAGACCTCCCACAGGAGGTGGATTGGGACTAAGAAGGTGTCCCTGGTGGGACTTTGATCATTAAAGCAAGGCCAGTGCACAATATTCTGAAATAAAACCTGGCAATCAAAATATAAGGGTAGATTCACCAATGGCAGGAAAAGCAATTCTGATTTAGTTTTGACTTCATTACCAACAAATGCTTGGGAATGTAGATCAAGTGATATGAAAGCTGTCTTTCTGCAGAGGGACCAGCTCAGGAGGCAAATGTTTCATTATCCTCTGAAAGAGGCTGCAAAACAAACACAGTTTAGAAAAGTGTACTCTCCAATTTCCAGTTCTGGGTCACCCAAAGGGAATGGAATTAGTCATTTTTATTGACATCTCACATGCTAATCTTCCTGATGACTTTTCAGCACAATTCATTCATCAGAAGAAATTATAAATATAGCCCATTAGCTGAGGAATTGAAATAAAAATCAACTAAAGCACTTTAACAGCAGAGACACAAGCTTCGCTAAAAGGAACAAATATTTATTTATCTTAAATTTGAAAGTAACTCCTAAGTAAGGACCAATCATGAAAAGTATGCCTGTGAAATGGTTTATTTCATTTGTTCAGGAGATTCTTTTTCTAACTCACTGCAGTGGGTAAATGCTTGGTCCTTTAGTTGAAGCAACCATACATTTTAAAGACTGGACAAGTTTTTTGTAAATGGTAAACCATTATGGAGCAAGTGTTGCAGCTATGTAGTTTAGAAAATCTGTTGCATGTCATGTACGTTCAGAAAAGATTTTCAAGGATATTGCCTGGGCTGGAGGATTTGAGCTATAAGGAGAGGTTGAATAGGCTGGGGCTGTTTTCTCTGGAGCGTCGGAGGCTGAGGGGTGATCTTACAGAGATTTATAAAATCATGAGGGGCATGGATAGGGTAAATAGACAAAGTCTTTTCGTTGGGGTCAGGGAGTCCAGAACGAGAGGGCATAGGTTTAGGGTGAGAGGGGAAAGATATAAAAGAGACCTAATGGGCAACTTTTTCACGCAGAGGGTGGTGCGTGTATGGAATGAGCTGCCAGAGGAAGTGGTGGAGGCTGGTACAATTACAACATTTAAAAGACATCTGGATGGTTTATGAATAGGAAGGGTTTGGAGGGATATGGACCAGGTGCTGGCAGGTGGGACTAGATTGGATTGGGATATCTGGTCAGCATGGATGGGTTGGACCGAAGGGTCTGTTTCTGTGCTGTCCATTTCTATGACTCTATGACTCTATCTGGCAATTGTGGACTTAGAGGGCAGAGGGCAGTTAACTGTCAATACTTTGTTACTGGTCTAGAGTGCCATGTAGACCAGATCAGATAAAGATGGCAGATTTCCTTCCATCCTTACGTATTTGCTATTAGGTTAGCTTTAATTCCAAACTTCTAACACTTGAATTCAAACTTCATCATCTGCCACAATGGGATTTGAATGCACGTCCACAGAACAGCAGCCTGCAGTCATTACCACTATGTCACTGCCTTGATCGTTGTGGGACACTATCCACTCAATGAAAAGTGTTGCGGAAAAGAGATTGAGATTGCTCTCATTATAACAAGGGGTGCCTTGTTCTAACAATTATGTTGTTTTGTGTTGTTATAACGAATTGAGAACAAAGAAATATTCATGTTGTAAAGTTATTGAATTTTGTTCAAGATGAAATGTAACATAATTTGTTGGAGATTCTACAAGAATATAACATATTTGTATATCTTTTAAGCATTATTTTTGTTTTTAAAGGGACAAATTTGATGGCATCTATATCTGTTAATGAGATGCTAAATATTTGGGAGATAAAGGTAACAAAGTGAAGGAGGCTATTTAATTGCACTGATATCTCAGGGGCCTGCATTGTACTGTGGTAATGTCCCTACCTCTGCGTCAGGAGGCCTGGGTTCAAGTATCACCTGCTTCCAAGGTGCATCATAATAACTCTGAACGGGTTCATTCTTACTTCTTAAGACTTTCATTTCTATTCTTCCTTGGGATGTGGATTTTACTGGTTGGGCCAAGGATTGTTGCCATTCCCTAATTTCCCTGGAAAGTTTGGGATTGAGCTGCTGTTTTGAACATCTGCAATCCCACTTGAGATAAGGATATCGTTACAATATCGTTAGAGAGAGAATTCCAGGATTTTAAGCCAGTGACACTGAAGGAATGGTGATAATTTTCCGAGTCAGGATGACTTGGAGGGAACTTGCCGAGGGTAATGTTTTCATGTATCTGCTACCCTTGACCTTTTAGATGGAAGTGGTTGTAGGTTTGGAAGGTACAGCCTGAGGATCTTTGGTGAATTTCTGCAGTGCATCTTGTACATGGTACACACTGCTGCTACTGAGCGTGGGTGGTGGAGGGAGGGGATGTTTGGGAATGTGGTGCCAACCAAGCAGCTGCTTTGTCCTGGATGGTGTCAAGTTCTTTAGGGTTGTTGGTGGTGCATCCATCCAGACAAATGGAGAATATTCCATCACACTCCTGCCTTGTGCCCTGTCGACGGTGGACAGGCTTTGGTGGTCAGGAGGGGAGTTACTCACTGCAGGGGTCCCAGCTTCTGACCTGCTCTTTATGTTCATATTATGCATCCAGTTCAGCTTCTGGTTAATGATTTTTATTGACTTGAAGTGAAATGCTTTTAGACAAAATCCAGGCACACACTTTCCTGTTGGAGTTTTACTTCAACCAATCCACACCATCAAACCCTGCAGCCTCCTGCAAACGGACGCTTCCTGACCTACATTGCAAAGGCCACTTGGAGGGTAAACAAGCAACTCAACAGGGCATTAAACAACCCGGGAAATCGTTTTTAATATTGAAAGGTGGGGTAAAACAAGACACTTAGCACCCCCTCACCCCACCCTGGCAGCAACCTCTAAAACCTCTGCATGTGTTAATGACCAGTGTGTGCTCTGTCTCTGAGGACACCTGGATACATATCTAATCTTAGAGAAGGGGCAGTCAGTCCCCTCTATCACTCCCTGTCTGGATTTATTAACAGCTACTTTAGCCAGGACCAGAGGAGGCGATGGCCTAGTGACATTATTGTTGAACTGTTAATATTGGCCAGAGATCCAAGCAATATTTTTGGGAGGACCAAATTACTGCAGATGCTGGAATCTTTGCTGAAAGCAACGAATGCTGGAGATTACAGTGGGTCAGGCAGTATCCATGGAGAGAGAGAGAGAGAGAGCAAGTTCATGTTTCGAGTCTAGACAACTCTTCATCAGAGCTGAAGTGAAGTGTGGAGAGGACAGCATTTATGCTATTGTGGGGCTCAGGGACTGCTGGGGGAGGAAGGATGTTGATGGTTCAGATTAAGTGATTGGAATGGGAGAAAGACTGAACAATGGTGTGTCTAACAGTCAGACTAGAAAGAACACAGTCCCATTAGGGTGGAGAGAGAGGAATGGAGAAAGGATGACAGAATGTAACAAGTAAAGCTAAAGGAAAGGGAAGGAATGGGACTGGGTTCACAGTTTGAAGGTGTTGTACTTAATATTAAGTCCAGAAAGCTAGAAAGCGCCCAGTCTGATGATGGGATGTTGTTCCTCCAGTTTGTGCTGGGATTCACTGGAACACTGCAGCATGCCGAGGACAGATGGGTATGTGAGCAGGACGCTGTGTTAAAATGGTCGGCTATGGGAGGGTCCTACTTCTGAAGGCAAAGCAATCACCCAGTCTGCCTTTGGTTTCTCCAATGTAGAGGAGGCCACATTGGGTGGAGCATATACGAAACACAAGATTGGAAGAGGTACAGGTGACACGCTGCTTCACCTGGAAAGACTGTTTCGACCCTTGGCTGGTGAGCAGGGAGCAGGGGAAGGGGCGGGTGTTGCACCTTCAGCGGTTACGTGGGAAGGTGCTGTGGGAATGGAGGGTGGTGTTGGTGGTCATGGAATGGACTAGGGTGTCCCAAGGAAACAATCCCTGCAAAAAGCAAATGGGGGAATGAGGGGAAAGATGTGTTTGGTGGTAGTGTCCTCTTGGAGTTGTTTGAAATGGCGGAAAATGATCTTTTGAATGTGGAGGCGATGGGAAGGGGCAAGGGTGGAAGCATGGGTGATAGGTCGGATGCAGTTGTGGGCCCTGTCAACCACAGTGGTTGGGAAACCATGGTTATGGAAGAAGCAAGCCAAGTCAGGAGCGGTGTTTTGGAAGGTGGCACCATCTGAACAGATATGACATAGGTGAAGGAACTGGGAGAATGGGATGGAGTCCTTGCAGGATGTGGGGTGTCAAGAGCTGTAGCTATGGGAGTCCGTGGCTTTATAGTGGATTGTAGTCTACAGCTTATTCCCTGAAATGGAGACAAAGAGATCAAGGAAGGGAAGGGAAGAGTCAGAAATGGACCAAGTGAAAGTTATTGAAGGTTAGGAATTGGAGGCAAAATGAACACATTTTTCAAGGTCCAGGCAGGAGCATGAAGTAGCACAGAAACAGTGGTTGATGTACTGAGAAAGGAGGTGTGGGAGGGGCTGGTGTAGGACTGAAGCAAGGATTGTTCTACATACCCCATAATGAGGCAGGTATAACTGAGGCCTGTACAGGTGTCCACAGCCTCCCGTCTGACTTGGCAGAAGTGAGATAAATTAGAGGAGAAATTATTCAGTGAGAAAACAAGTTCAGACAGATGGAGGAGGGTGGTGGATGGAGATTGTTCAGGCTCTGGTCGAGGAAGAAACCGAGAGCTCTCAGACTGTCCTGGTGGGGGATGGAAGTATGGAGGGATTGGACAGCCATGGTGAACAGGAGGCAGTTAGGGCCAGGGAGCTGGGAATTGTCACTATGGGGGAGGGCTTCAGAGGAATCGCGGATGTAGGTGGACAAGGTCTGGATAAAGGGACAGAGGATGGAGTCAAGGTAGGAGGAAATGAGCTCAGTGGGACAGGAATAGGCTGATATGATGGGCCTACCAGGAAGGAGGTAGAAATGGGCTGTCTTGGGTTGGGAGACTGGAGTAAAAAAGTCTGGAATGAAGAGTCTAATATGACCATGAATTTGTTGTCAATTGTCAGTAAAACTCACTAATGTCCTTCAGGGGAGAAAACTGCCATCCTCACCTGGTCTTGACTACATGTGACTCCAGACCCACAGCTGTGTGGTTGACTCTTAACTGCCCTCTGGGCAATTAGGGGTGGGTAATAAATGCTGGCCTGGCCAGCGATGCCCTCATCCTGTGAGTGAATGGAAAAAAAGACATATAAGAAAGGTCTTTTAATTTAAATACACTTTTGGCAAAAACAAAAAACAAATTCATTCAAATTAATAAAAACTCAAGCAGCCCTTAGCCTGGTCTGCCAGATCACTTCAGCTAGCTCAGCTTTCATGGTCACATAGATGCTCCTTATTAAGTTCAAGACAGACCCTCTCTTCTCCCTTTTGAATTGGATGGACCTAGAGGTTCTTTTACTCATTCATGAATCTTGTCTCATCACATAGTATCAAGTCCCATACGAAGCATTCTCTGGATGGTTCCAGAACATGCTGCTTTCAGATACTCTCTCAAAAACATTCTACGGACCTCTCATCTGCCAACCTGATTTATCCAGTTTATATGTAAATTGAAGTCACCCATCATGCAATAACCATCTCACCAGACACTCCTTTTAAGACTCGTGGGTGACGTCCAACAGAAAGTGAGGATGTGTCTGCCCACAGCTCCAACAATTTGCTCAGCCCCACTTCCTCTGGTGATTAAAATTCTCCTGAGTTCCTCCTTCTTTTCTACTTACAGTGATTTCTATATTGTTTCCTGTATTATTGATGGTGAAATTGATGCAAAATACCTGTTCAATCCATCTCCCATTTCCTTATTTACCCATTATTAATTCTCCAAACTCACTTTCTGTAGAACCAACTCTCATTTCATCAATTCTTTCTTAGAAAAATATATAGAGACCTCTTACCATCTATTTTTATGCTGCTAGCCATAAAATTATTGAGTTACAGAGATGTACAGCATAAAAAACAGATCTTTTGCTTTGATTCATCCAAGACGACCAGATTTCCCAAATTAATACAAAGACCAAAGAACATTACAGCACAGGAATAGGCCCTTCGGCCCTCTAAGCCTGAGCCGATCCAGATCCTCTATCTAAATCTGTCGCCTATTTTCTAAGGATCTGTGTCCCTCTGCTCCCTGCCCACTCCTGTATCTGTCTAGATACATCTTAAATGACACTATCATTCCTGCCCCTACCACCTCCGCTGGCAATACATTCCAGATTACCACTAATCTCTGTGTGAAGAACTTTCCACATATATCTCCCTTAAACTTTTCCCCTCTCAACTTGAACTCGTGACCCCTAATAATTGAGTCCCCCGCTCTGGGAAAAAGCTTCTTGCTATCCACCCTGTCTGTACTTCTCATGATTTTGTAGACCTCAGTCGGGATCCCCCCCCAATCTTGTCTTCCTAATGAAAATAATCCTAATCTACTCAACCTCTCTTCATAGCTAGCACCCTCCATACCAGGCAACATCCTGGTGAACCTCCTCTGCACCCTCTCCAAAGCATCCACATCCTTTTGGTAACGTGGTGACCAGAACTGTACGCAGTATTCCAAATGCGGCCGAACTAAAGTCTTATATAACTGTATCATGACCTACCAACTCTTGTACTCAATACCCCGTCCAATGAAGGAAAGCATGCTGTATGTCTTCTTGACCACTCTACTGAACTGCGTTGCCACCTTCAGGGAACAATGGACCTGAACACCCAAACCTCGCTGTACATTAATTTTCCCCAGGACTTTTCTATTTATTATATAGTTCGCTCTGGAATTGCATCGTCCAAAATGCATCACTTCACATTTGTCCGGATTGAACTCCATCTGCCATTTCCCTGCCCAAAGCTCCAATCTATCTATATTCTGCTGCATTCTCTGACAGTCTCCTTCACTATCTGCTCTCCACCAAACTTAGTGACATCTGAAAACTTGCTAATCAGACCACCTATACCTTCCTCCAGATCATTGATGAGTATCACAAACAGCAGTGGTCCCAGCACGGATCCCTGAGGAACACCACTGCTCACAGCTCTCCATTTTGAGAAACTCCCTTCCACTACTACTCTCTGTCTCCTGTTGCCCAGCCAGTTCTCTGTCCACCTAGCTAGAACACCCTGGACCTCATGTGACTTCACCTTCTTCATCAGCCTACCATGGGGAACCTTATCAAATGCCTTACTAAAGTCCATGTATATGACATCTACATCCCTTCCCTCATCAATCAACTTTGTCACCTCGTCGAAGACTTCTATTACGTTTGTAAGACATGACCTTCCCTGCATAAAACCATCCTGCCTATCACTGATAAGCCCATTTTCTTCCAAATGGGTATATATTCTATCCCTTAGTATCTTCTCCAGTAGCTTTCCTACCACTGATGTTAGGCTCACAGGTCTGTAATTACCTGGATTATCCCTGTTACCCTCCTTAAAACAAAGGGATAACATTAGCAATTCTCCAGTCCATTGGGACCTCACCTGTGTTCAAGAATGCTGCAAAGATATCTGTTAAAGCTCCAGCTATTTCCTCTCTTGCTTCCCTCAGTAACCTGGGAGAGATCTCATCTCGACCTGGGGACATGTCCACCTTAATGCCTTTTAGAATATACAACACTTCCTCCCTCCTTATGCCGAATTGACTGAAAGTACTCAAACATCTATCTCTAACCTCAAAATCTGCCATGTCCCTCCCCTCAGTGAATACCAATGCACAGTCCTCATTAAGAATCTCACCCATTTTTTCTGACTCCATACATATTTTTCCTCCTTTGTCCTTGAGTGGGCCAACCCTTTCCTTCCTTACCCTCTTCCGCCTTATATATGAATAAAAGGCTTTGGTGTTTTCCTTAACCCTGCTCGCTACGGATATCTCATGACCCCTTTTAGCCCTCTTCATTCCTTGTTTCAGATTGGTCCTATATTCATGGTATTTGTCCAAAGCTTCGTCTGTCTTCAGTAGCTTTGACCTTATGTACACATCCTTCTTCCTCTTCACTAGTCTCACAATTTCATCTGTCATCTCTGGTTCCCTAATCTTGCCATTTCTATCCCTCATTTTCACTGAGGCATGTCTCTCCTGCACTCTCACCAACCTCTCTTTAAAAGCCTCCCAGACATCAAATGTGGATTTACCCTCAAACAGCTGCTTCCAAACCACATTCCCCAGCTCCTGCCAAATTTTGCTATAGTTGGCCTTTCCCCCAATTTAGCACTCTTCCTTTAGGACCACTCTAGTCTTTGTCCAGAAATATTCTAAACTTACGGAATTGTGATCACTGTTGCCAAAGTAATCCCCTCTTGAAACTTCAACCACCTGGCCAGACACATTCCCCAACACCAGGTCCAGTGTGGCCCCTTCCTGAGTTGGACTATTTACATACTGCTCTGTAAAACCCTCCTGAATGCTCCTTACAAATTCTGTTCCACCTAAGCCTCTAACACTAAGTGAATCCCAGTCAATGTTGGGAAAATTAAGATCTCCCATCACCATCCTGTTGTTCCTACATCTTTCCATAATCTATCTCCCATTCGTTGTTGGGAGGCCTGTAGTACACCTCCAACATTGTTACCACACCCTTCCTATTTCTGAGCTTTGCCTATATTGCCTCACTGCTCAAGTCCTCCATAGTGCCCTCTTTCAGCACAGCTGCTATATCCTCTGTCCAGTAACGCAACTCCTGCTCCTCTTTTACCCCCATCTCTATCCACTGGAAGCATCCATATCCTGGAATGGAGAGGTGCCAATCATGCCCTTCCCTCAACCACGTCTCAGTAATAGCAATATCATGCTCCCAGGTACTAATCCAAGCCCTAAGTTCACCTGCCTTACCTACTACACATTAAAACAAATGCACCTCAGACTGCTAGTTCCTCTGTGTTCATCCTCCGCTTCCTGCCTACTCTTCCCGTTAGTCACGCTGACTTCATCATCTAGTTCCTTACAGGTTTTAGTTACTACCTCCTTACTGTTCACTAACCTCCTCGTTTGGTTCCTATTCCCCTGCCGCATTAGTTTAAACCCTCCCCACCAGCATTAGCAAAGGTGTCGACCGAGTGATTTGTAATAGTCCTATCTCCCCCAGAACCGGTCCCAATGTCCCAAAAATCTGAATCTCTTCTTCCTGCACCATCTCTCAAGCCATTCATTCATCATGACTATTCTATATTCCTACTCTGACTAGCATATGGCACTGGTAGCAATTTTGAGATTATTACCTTTGAGGTCTTTTTAACTTGGAGAATTTAGGCAGTTAGGACCCTTGTCCTCATTTTAATCTAGTCCCATTTGCCAGCATTTGGCCTATGTCCCTCCAAAACCTTCCTATCCATATACCCATCCAGATGACTTTTAAATGTTGCAATTATTGCTGCCTCAATCGTTTTCTCTGGCAGCTCATTCCATACACGAACCACCTTCTGGTGAAAACGTTGCCCCTTAGGTCCCTTTTAAGCCTTTTCCCTCTCAACTTAAACCTATGGCCTCTAGTTTTGAACTCTCGTACTCTGGGGAAAAGACCTTGGCTATTAACCCTATCCATGCCCCTAATGATTTTATACACCTCTAAAAGGTCACCCCTCAGCCTCCGATGCTCCAGGGAAAACAGCCTATTCAGCCTCTCCCTATAGTTCAAACCCTCCAGTCCCTTCCTTGTAAGTCTTTTCTGAACCCATTCAAATTTAACAACATCCTTCCTGTAGCAGGGAGACCAGAACTGAATGTAATATTCCGAAAGTGACCTAACCAATGTCCTGAACAGCTGTAACATGACCTCCCAACTCCTATACTCAGTGCTCTATCTCATAAAGGCAAACATACGAAATGCCTTCTTCGCTATCCTAGCTCCTGCGACTCCACGCAGCAGGGCGGCATGGTGGCACAGTGGTTAGTACTGCTGCCTCACAGCGCCTGAGACCCAGGTTCAATTCCTGACTCAGGCGACTGACTGTGTGGAGTTTGCACGTTCTCCCCGTGTCTGCGTGGGTTTGCTCTGGTTTCCTCCCACAGTCCAAAGATGTGCGGGTCAGGTGAATTGGCCATGCTAAATTGCCCGTAGTGGTAGGTAAGAGGTAAATGTATGGGTGGGTTGCGGGTTGGGGTGGACTTGTTGGGCTGAAGGGCCTGTTTCCACACTGTAAGTAATCTAATCTAATCCACTTTCAAGGAATTATGAACCTGCACCCCAAGATCTCTTTGTTTTGCAACAATCCCCAGGCCCAGCCCTTAAGTGTGTAAATCCTGCTCTGATTTGACCTACTGTAATGCCCTTATACTCTAATTTTTCTCTTATTAATCTTTTAGTCATTCTTTGCTTCTTTTTATATTCTTTCCAATCTTCTGATCCACCAATTATATTTGCACAATTATGTGCACTTTCCATAACTTTAATGCTATCTTGAACTTTCTTAGTTAAGTACTGAGGTGTTTCCCCCCACCTGCTGGAATTGTTGTTTCTCAATGGAATGTATCTAATCTGTATATTCTGACATATCCCTTAAATATTTACCTGTCTCACCACTTTTCTGTCATTAGTAAATTTGGGAATATTATTTTTCATACCAATATTTAAATTCACAATGTAGATTGTGAATATGTTTGATGCTGAGCCTTGTGGTCCCCCACTGGAAGCAGTCTTCCGGCCTGAGGATAATTTTATTTAATCCTTCAATCTGCTTTCTGTCCATTAACCAATTCTCAATCCATTACTGTACATTACCACAATCCTGTGCAGCCTTTTTTTTAAAACTATCCTTCTGTGTGGGACAAATGCTTTCTGAAAATCCAAATGAACCACAGCAACTAATTCTTCTTTATCTGTGCTACAGTTGACATCCTCGGAATTCCCGATAGGTTTGTCAGACATGATTTCCCTTCATAAATATCCAGTCAGATGCTCATTTTTCAACTACCCCCTGTATTTTGTACCACATCCCTAATAATAAATTCTAGAATTTAACTGACTATTAATGCTATCTAACAAGTCTGTAAACTTCTATTTCCACTCTCCCTCTCTTAAATAGTCCAATTACATTTGCTACTTTGCAATCTACAGAACCCTTTGCAGCATCGATAGAGTATTGAAAGATAATCACCAATGTATCAGCTATCTCTACAGCTACATCCTTAACTCTCTGGGACATAGGGCTCCCCTGGCCTGGAGCTTTGCCCACAGGGGTGGCACGGTGGCTAGCACTGCTGCCTCACAGCACCAGGGTCCCAGGTTTGGTTCCAGCCTCGGGCAACTGTCTATGTGGAGTTTGCACATTCTCCCCGTGTCTGTGTGGGTTTCCTCCGGTTTCCTTCCACAGTCACAAAGAAATGCAGGCCAGGTGAATTGGCTATGCTAAATTGCCCTTAGTGTCAGTTGCATTAGGCAGAGGGAAATGGGTCTGTGCGGGTTACTGTTCGGATGGTCGGTGTGGACTTGTTGGGCCGAAGGGCCTGTTTCCATGCTGTAGGTAATCTATTCACTGCAGGCTTTTTTTGAGTAATAACTGTTTATTAATACAAATTTATATTAGTTCCTTATCTTCCCAATATTTCTGGGAGATTTTCTATATCTTTCTTTGTAAAAACAGACACATACCAATTGTATAGTTTCTAGACCATTTCTCTCCCGTCCTGTGAAAGGGGAAACATCGATTCTCCTGCTCCTCGGATGCTGCCTGACTTGCTGTACTTTTCCAGTGCCACACTTTTCAGCTGTGAATGGGACGGGGCAAATTAACATAGAAACAGCAGAGGTTTGGATGAGCTGAAGTTTATGGAGGACAGAGGATGGGTAAAAGGGCAAGGAGTGTGCTGGAATAAACAAATCTGGGGGTAACAAAAATGGAGCAGCTTTTCAACAGCAGATGAGGTGATGGCAAAGACGGTAATAATTTTCTGGTCTAAATTAAGCTCTTTTCTTGCTGACCGGAGGTAAGATTGCTGTTTGCAGGAGACCAGAGGAGGTCTCAGTGTCAGTTCACATCCACAGCAGCTGCCGGACACTCACCAAAACTGAGAGCAGGTGGCGAAATTGCACCACAACATCCAGCAAACAAAGACAGGTAAGGGTGAACAGGAGCAAAGCTTCATTTGTGGAAAATCAGCCTCCAAACTGTCCTCCTTTTCAGAGGAATTTTGTTTTGCATGTTCACTCAAACTCATTTGCATAACATCAAATGGAAAACTTGTCATACGGCACTGTGATTTGGTATTTGTTCAAAAGGTCATTTGGAAAATGTTGATCTAAATAAAATTCTTGACATGTTGCAGTGGGGGATTTCTTTGGGAACAGTGACCACAATTCTGTAATTTTAGAATACTCATAGATAAAGATGAGAGTGGTCCTAAGGAACCAGTACTAAACTGGGCCAGGGCCAATTATATCAAAATTAGGTAGGAGCTGGGAAATGTGGATTGGACACAGCTATTTGAAGGAAAGTCCACATTTGAGATGTGGAAGACTTTCAAAGATACGTTAAAGATAGTGCAGGATTGGCATGTCCTGTTGAAGGCAAAGGATAGGAAGGGCAAGATTCATGAACCGTGGATGACAGGAGAAATTGTACGACCATCCAAGAGGAAAAGGAAAGTGTACATAAGGTCCAGGCAGCTAAGAACAGAATGGACCCTGGAGGAATATCGGAAGAGTAGGACAAGTCTTAAACAAGGAATCAAGTGGCTAAAAGGGTTCATGAAATAGCTTTAGTGAGCAGAATTAAGGAGAATCCCAAAGCATTTTATTCTTATATAAGAAACAAGCAGGTAACTAGAGAAAGGATTGTTCCACTAAAAGATAACGAAGGAAGGCTATGTGTTGAACCTGAGAGAATGGGTGAGATTCTGAATGATTACTTTGCATCAGTGTTCACTGAGGAGAGGAATACAATGAATCTTGAGATTAGAGATAGAAGTTTGATTAGTCTGGATCACGTTGGCATAAGTAGGGCAGATGTGTTGGGTAGGCTAGAGGTAATTAAGGTGGACAAATCCCCAGGACCGGATGGGATCTATCCCAGGTTGCTGAGAGAGGCGAGAGAGGAAATAGCTGGAGTCCTGACATATATCTTTGTGGCATCCTTAAATACAGGTGAGGTGCTGGAGGACTGGAAGGTTGCTCATGTTGTCTCCCTGTACAAGAAGGGTAGTAGGGATATTGCAGGTAACTACAGACCAGTGAGTCTGACATCAGGGTGGTGGGGAAGTTGCTGGAGAGGTTACTGAGATAGGATCTATTTATATTTAGAAAAGAATGAGCTTATCAGTAAGAGGCAACATGGTTTTGTGTGGTGGAGATCATGCCTCACCAACTTAGTAGAGTTCTTCAAGGAAGTGACCAAGTTGATAGATGAAGGAAAGGCTATTGATGTCATGTACATGGACTTTAGTAAGGCATTTGATAAGGTTCCCCATGGTAGACTAATGGAGAAAGTGAAGTCACATGGTGTGCAGGGTGTTCTAGCTAGGTGGATAAAGAACTGGTTGAGCAAAAGGAGACAGAGAGTAGTAGTTGAAGGGAGTTTCTCGAAATGGAGAAAGGTGACCAATGGTGTTCCACAGGGGTCAGTGTTGGGGTCATTGTTGTTAGTAATATACATAAATGATCTGGAAGAGGGCACTGTTGGTAAGATCAGCAAGTTTGCAGATGACACAAAGATTGGTGGAGTAGCAGAAAGCATAAGGGACTGTCAGAGAATACAGGAGGATATAGATAGACTGGAGAGTTGGGCAGAGATGTGGCAGATGGAGATCAATCCAGACAAATGTGAGGTGATGCATTTAGGGAAGTCTAATTCTAGAGCGAATTATACAATGAATGGAAGAGCCTTGGGAAAAGTTGATGGGCAGAGATATTGTGGGAGTGCATTGTACGCTGAAGGTTGCTGCACAGGTGGATGGAGTGGCCAAGCAGGCTTATAGTATGCTTGTCTTCATTGGACAGGGTATTGAGTATAAGAGCTGGCAAGTCATGTTAACATTGTACAAGATGTTGGTTCGGCTGCATTTAGAATACTGTGTACAGTTCTGGTCGCCACATTACCAAAGAGATGTGGACACTTTGGAGAGGGTGCAGAGAAGGTTTACGAAGATGTTGCCTGGTATGGAGGGTGCTAGCTATGAAGAGAGGTTGAGTAGGTTAGGTTTATTTTCACTAGAAAAGAGGAGATTGAGGGACGAACCTGATTGAGGTTTACAAAATCATGAAGGGTATAGACAGGGGGGATAGAGACAAGCTTTTTCCCCAGGGTGAAGGATTCAATAACAAGTGGTCATTCTTTCAAGGTGCGAGGTGGAAAGTTTAAGGGGGATACACGTGGTAAGTACTTCACACAGAGGGTGGTGGGCGTTTGGAACGCGTTGCCAGCAGAGGTGGTAGAGGCAGGCACGGTAGATTCATTTAAAATGCGTCTGGATAAATGCATGAGTAGGTGGGGGGGGGGGGGGGGGGCAGTGGGATACAGATGCTTAGGAGTTGGCGATAGGTTTAGACAGTACATTTGGATCAGCTGAGGCTTGGAGGGCCGAAGGGCCTGTTCCTGGGCTGTAAATTTTCTTTGTTCTATACTGAAGTGTGGTAACAGGACATTTTAGTTTATTTGTAGCTGGGAATTGGATTATCACAAAAATAAACATTTGTGCTTGGTGTCCCAGTCCTCAATTACAGAAATTACTTAAAGATCCACAGAAGCATTGTTCCAGTTACACTAGGGGTAGAGTCATTAGTTCCTGAGTAATTTTTTCAAAGTTCAAAATTTTCAAAGTTTAAAGTTTTTTAAAATTTCTGTGTTCATGTAGGCAAATGGTCCAGTCTATAAAATCATAAAAATTAGGAACAGGAGCAGAACACAAGACCATAAGACATAGGAGTGGAAGTAAGGCCATTCGGCCCATTGAGACCACTCTGCCATTCAATCATGGCTGATGGGCATTTCAACTCCACTTACCTGCACTCTTCCCGTAGCCCTTAATTCCTTGCGAGATCAAGAATTTACCAATCTCTGCCTTGAAGACATTTAATACCCCGGCCTTTACTGCGCTCTATGGCAATGAATTCCACGGGCCCACCACTCTCTGGCTGAAGAAATATCTCCTCATTTCCATTCTAAATGGATCCCCTCTAATGCCCCCCACACTTAGTATCCCTGCCTGAAGGAAACAACTTCCCAGCATCCACCCTTTCTAAGCCATGCGTTATAGAGTCATTGAGATGTACAGCACGGAAACAGATCCTTCGGTCCAACCCACCCATGCCGACCAGATACACCAACTCAATCTAGTCCCACCTGCCAGCACCCGGCCCATATCCCTCCAAACCCTTCCTATTCATATACTCATCCAAATGCCTCTTAAATGTTGCAATTGTACCAGCCTCCACTACTTCCTCTGGCAGCTCATTCCATTCACATACCATCCTGTGTGAAAAAGTTGCCCTTTAGGTTTCTTTTATATCTTTCCCCTCTCACCCTAAACCTATGCTGTCTAGTTCTGGACTCCCTGACCCTAGGGAAAAGACTTTGCCTATTTATCCTATCTATGCCCCTCATAATTTTGTAAACCTCTAATAAGGTCACCCCTCAGCCTCCAACACTCCAGGGAAAACAGCCCCAGCCTGTTCAGCCTCTCCCTGTAGCTCAATCCTTCAACCCTGGCAACATCCTTGTCTTGGAAGTTTCTATTAGGTCTCCCCTCAACCTTCTAAACTCTAATGAATACAATCCCAGGATCCTCAGCCATTCATCGTAAGTTAAGCCTCCCATTCCAGAGATCATTTGTGTGAATCTCCGCTGGACACGCTCCAGTGACAGTATGTTTTTCCTGAGGTGTGGGGCCCAAAACTGGACACAGTATTCTAAATGGGGCCTAATTAGAGCTTTATAAAGTCTCAGAAGCACTTCGCTGCTTTTATATTCCAACCCTCTTGAGATAAACAACAACATTACATTTGCTTTCTTAATCATGGACTCAAACCTGCAAATTAACCTTTAGAGAATTCTGGACTAACACTCCCAGATCCCTTTGTACTTTGGCTTTATATTTTCTCACCATTTATAAAATAGTCCATGCCTGTGTTCTTTTTTCTGAAGTGCAAGACCTCACACTTGCTCACATTGAATTTCATCAGCCATTTCCTGGACCACTCTCCTAAACTGTCCAAATCCTTCTGCAGCCTCCCCACCACTACCTGCCTATCCACCTAACTTTGTATTATTGGTGAACTTTGCCAGAATGCCTCCAGTCTCTTCATCTCAATCATTTATAGAGTGAACAGTTGCGGCCCCAACACTGAACCTTATGGGACACCACTAGTCACTGGCTGCCATTCTGAAAAAGAACCTTTTATCCCAACTCTCTGCCTTCTGTCAGACAGCCAATCCTCAATCCATGCCAGTTGTTCACCTCAAACACTATGGGCTGCCACCTTACTCAGCAGCCTCCTGTGAGACACCTTATCAAAGGCCTTTTGGAAGTCTGGATAGATAACATCCACTGGGTTTCCCTGGTCTAATCTACTTGTCACCTCTTCAAAGAATTCTAACAGGTTTGTCAGGCACGATCTCCCCTTAATAAATCCATGTTGACTTGTTCTAATCTGACCCTGCACTTCCAAGAATTTAGAAATTCATCCTTAACGATAAATTTCTAGAAATTTAACTACAAGCGTGTTGGGCTAATCGGCCTATAATTTTCAATCTTTTGTCTTGATCCTTTCTTGAACAAGGGGGTTACAACAGCGATTTTCCAATCATCTGGGACTTTCCCTGACTCCAGTGATTTTTGAAAGATTACAACCAATGTGTGGCCCCTCTAACCTGCACAATCAATCATTCAATAAGATTCAAGTTTAAAGACTATCTAAAATGAGAGAAAAAAAAACTGTTTTAAAAGCTATGGATTGTGGAAGGAATTACTGCACTTTTTCGAAGTAAGTTACTGAAACTTATTGGATGTCATGTTTACACTGCTATATTCTTCTAAACTCAAGGAATACAGGCCCAACCTGCTCAATCTTTCCCGATAAGACAAACCTCTCATCTCAGGAATCAGATGAATGAACACTTCTGAACTGCTTCCAATCCAAGTACGTCCCATCCTGAGTACCACCGACAGAGCACCCTTTGTTGTTCAATACTTCTCTGGAGTGGAGAGATTACCCCATCTTCTTTGCAGCCTTCAGCATGTCATCAATGATGAACATCTCGCCAAGATCATCCCTATACCTCTAATATTCGCATTCAAACAACTGCCAAACCTTAAACAGACCATCGTTCACAGCAAACTAGAATTCAGCATCTTGTTGTTCTTCCTGTACACACAATACCCACACTGACCAGATACTGAACAATAACAGCTACCACCCCAGCACCCACAAACGGAACTACATTGGGATGTTATTTAAACAGGCAAAGACACACTGCAGCAACGCAGAACTCCAGAAGGCAGAACAGAAACACCTATTCTAAGGAAACAGCTGCTCCAAGAGCACTATCCTCCCATACTCACAGGACAAACCCAAAGAGGAACACACTACACAACCTGACACGATAGTGACGATACTGTACATCAAAGACATATCAGTGATAACCACCTGACTACTCAGAGCCCAGGAATCCTAATGGCCCACAAGCCTGTCAACACCTTCCACCAGCTCCTCACAAAGGTTAAAGACCCAACATCCACATCCAATAGGATGAACGTTATCAACAAGATACCCTGCAAAGACTGTGAGAAATACCACATAGGACAAACAGGAAGAAAACTGACCACATAAGTGCACAAACATCAGCTAGACTCTGCCAGACTCCACTATCACTTTCTCATTTCCAACCACACAGATGACAAAGGACATAAATTCAACTGCAATGACGTAACCATCCTGGCCCAGGCAAAACAGAGACACGCCAGAGAATGCTTTGAAGCCTGGCACTCCAACCAGAACTCAAATCAATAAACACATTGAACTGGACCCTGCATCCAAACTATGCGGATACAGAACCGGATGGACCAACAAAATGAGCCAAATCAATACCAGGTGGAACAGAGGAGGCACTGATGATGTCACCTAGCAAGGTGACTAAACATTTGCAAATAAACATGCCAGCCTGGTGAATGAATCCATGACCTCATCCACTACCCAAGCTACAAGTATTCTCAAGAACTCCACTTTGGTCAAATTTGTCATCATATCCGTGACATGTATTTAAGACTTTAGTTGCAGATCCCGATCTCTCCCCCTCATACTGTTGAAAAAGTAAAGATTGATCATATTATGACCACTCTCACTGAGAAGCTCCTTTATGATGAGACCATTAAATTATCCTGTTACATTCGTCACCCCCAGACCAACAGCAGCCTGTCCCCTACTTAGATATAACTTGCATCACTCCTTCATGACTCAAACTGGAACAGGTGATGAAACTTCCAGTGTGGATACATTTACCAGAGAGGAAACACCAGTTTTGTGGTGCAGCCAATTCTTCCTTAAACAGCTTGGGTTAGGATATCTGGTCGCCGTGGACGGGTTGGACCGAAGGGTCTGTTTCCATGTTGTACATCTCGATGTCTGTGACTCTAAGCTTTATGGGAAACAGCAACTTGATTTAATCCAACAGAATGCATCAGAATGATCCAGGATGCCTTCAACTAGTTTTCTCAATTACAAATTGCTCTGAAAATGAACAACCCAGTAGAAACTGTACCACAGCAAACAAACAATGAAAAGAAACAAAGTTAAATTGTTGCTTTATTGAAATATTTGCCTTCATTAATGATAGCCACCTCCATCAGTTACTCTGCTCAGCTCTGACACTCACCCTTACCAGTGATAGCACAAAAGCCATAGCCAAGGAGTGGGGGTGGGAGGGTCAGGGGAAAATGTACATGTGAGACCCCCCACATGAGCACGTGTCAGGACTATCCTCTGGTGTGATCTACACTTTCAGTCTCCTTATTTAGAGATACAATTGCATTGGAGCCAGTTCAGAGATTGCACAGGTGAATGATTCCCAGAAGAAAGGCTTTACCCTAAAAGGACAGGTTGGAAAGATTGGACCTGGACCTGTTTGAGTTGATGTGGTGATGTGATTTTATTCATTACATAACTGAATGGCTGTCAACATTTGGCCTAATGAGGGGTCTGGAGCAAGGAAACTGAAGAAAACCACCTTGTCAGGTAAGATGGAAATGAGAATTGCCCCTTTGCCCTACCACCTATTATGCTGAGCAATTCTCTTCAGACAGCAGCTGGGTCAGATCGCCAGAGAATCTGTACAACTATTGATGAGGGAACCCAAGGTTAGAGATTAAACCCACCCTCATGTCAGCTCTGATTAAAGTGTAGAGTCTAACAGTGTTTTCGCTGCAATTCTCAATGCAACCCAGGGAAGAGATATCATCTGCACATTACTATAGCAACAGCTCACCCTATTCTCAATACAGCAAGAGATCAACTCACAAATCAGAGGCACTGTCAGTTAGCTGACACCCTCGGGGATTGGAGCTTCAGCCCAATCCTGCTCTTGCTAACTTCAGGAAAGAGATCCAAACACAGCAGCCAGTGCAGTCTCACTGCTCCTGATCTTGCAGAGATTGGTGGGGTGCGGTGCTGGACTCCAGAAGCAGGGTAACAACCTTAGGAACTGAGATGGAGAGCCCAGAGTCAAACACATTCCATCAGAAAGCACAGGGACACTCTCCAGGCTAGGGTTCTATTGAGCTGACAATAATTGGGCAGCACGATGGCACAGTGGTTAGCACTTCTGCCTCACAGCGCCAGAGACCTGGGTTCATTTCCCACCTCAGGCGACTGACTGTGTGGAGTTTGCACATTCTCCCCGTGTCTGCATGGGTTTCCTCCGGGTGCTCCGGTTTCCTCCCACAGTCCAAAAATGTGCAGGTTAGGTGAATTGGCCATGCTAAATTGCCCATAGTGTTAGGTGAAGGGGTAAACGTCGAGGAATGGGTCTGGGTGGGTTGCGCTTCGGCGGGTCAGTGTGGACTTGTCCGGCCGAAGGGCCTGTTTCCAAA
Source organism: Hemiscyllium ocellatum (assembly GCF_020745735.1). NCBI lineage: Eukaryota > Metazoa > Chordata > Chondrichthyes > Orectolobiformes > Hemiscylliidae > Hemiscyllium > Hemiscyllium ocellatum. Next base: position 2,848,427 of record NC_083428.1, read on the forward strand.
CTGTAATCTAATCTAAATCTAATAGAGGGTGGTGGTCAGGATTAAAAGGATTGTATAGGTGCATGGAGAGGCGCCATTTCCTGTGGGTGGGATTAAGGGAGAAGCAGGAACAAGTGAAGAGAAAGCAAGAGCAAAACAGGTACAGTGACAGAGCAAACCCAAAACTTTACAATTTGAGACAGCCCATTCGCAGGAACTATGCCCTCTTGAAGAAAAAAGTGGAAGTCTGAAAAGCAGTGGATGCTGTCTTAGGTTTAGTTAAAATTAAACCAGTTTGCTGTTAGATGGGAGGCAAGGCTCAAGGGGCTGAATAGTCTCCTGTCCCCAAATGCACCAGCTTCCAGGCATCCCCCTACCTCTCCTCCTGCCTCAATGGGTACAACTCCGACAGAAAACAGAAACCTTCCAGGGCAAAAAGGATCCCATTTGATTGGCATCCCATCCACTCCCTCCACACAGTAGCAGCAGCAGCATATACCATCTACAAGATGCACTGCAGAAATTCACCAAGGCACCATCCAAACCTGCAAACTCTAACTATCTAGAAGGCAAAAGCAGCAGATACATGGATAGTTCCCCTCCAAGCTACTCACTATCCTGACTTGGAAATACATTGCTTTCCCTCAGTGTCACTGGGTCAAAATCCAGGAACGCCCTAAAATTGTTCATCTGCAAATTACAGTGGCTCAAGATGGCAGCTCACCACCATCTTCTCCAGGGGATAAATGCCAGCCCGACTGGTAACACCACATTCCAGGGTGGATGAGAAAACAGTTGTGTATCTGCACAAGGTCAGAGAACTTTGGAAGAATTTGATTACGTACAGAGCAGCCGATTCCTGAGAAGTCAATGGTCAATAGGTTGGATGAGTGGGATCAGGAGAAAGAAAGTGCACAATGATGAAAATCAGTTCCTTTAATTAAATTTTATTGTTCAATTTCATCATAAAGCCAGACATTTTTTTTTAAAATAGTAGTGCCAACAGATAGATCAGTCTGTGCACATACACAGACAATCCTTAGAAGCAAGTGGGAACAACTAGCAGCGTGGACCTCTGCACAGTAACAGGGAGGGACGTAAGCAATTCCGTGCAGACACCTCCCCATTTAAAGTGAAACACTGGAGAGAGACTCCCTCCCCAAACAGCACACCCAGCCCCTGCAAGCCCTCCTCTTACCAGTGAACCAGATTAACAGTATAAACATGGGTGTTTACAAATGGAATTGGGTGGGGGGGGGGGGGGGTGGGGGTCTTTAGAGTTAAACTAGATGAACTCCCCCAGCATCTCCAATAGAAGATCAAGTCAGTCAATCAACCCTCTGCAGGGGGACGAAACATTGCTCGATTATTTTAGGCTAAAATCCACCAAACTCCCACACTTTTAACCAGGTTGGTTGAGAGTTCCTCGTATTGATTCAGAGATAGGCATTATCCCCACCTACTGATGTGTAAACACACTATCCTTTAAAATTCACAATATCCTGTCAATGTATGGCACAGACAGCAGTTATGGAAAGTTTCACATACACGTTCAGGACTACAGTACAATTCTCAATGAAATGCATAAATCAGGACAAACATTTGCATCCTCCATTGCATTAACCTTAAAATAATTCACCAATTAGTGTTTAATACTGATTAAACCTCACATTTAAAAAACCTTAATGAAAAGTTTGACAAAAAACAGTGCTGCTCAGATAAGTCAGCAATTTAAAAAAAAGTGTAAACCATAACCAAAAGCTTATATATTAATTTTGAGAATAAATAACTGGATTGAAATTGCAATCTTTTCAGTTACATGCTGATGTGTCATGAGCTCTTTATGCTTCTCAGTGGAGGGTGTAGGATTAAAGTAGCTGAATTCAGGGCACAAGATAATTAAACTTTCAGCTACTATTGCTCTACATGTAAACAAAACGAGAGCACATCCCAGGTTCAAGGGCAGGTCTGGCCTTGTAACCCACACTCCAAGGAGATAGTGGTGGGGGGGGGTGTGTGTGAAAAATAAAGGAGAAAATACTCTTTATGGCAGATCTATGTTAAACTTGGGAGGATTGATGGTTCCTGGTTCTGATTTCACTTGTCCCTCCACTCACCCTCCTCTCAACAGCTAAAGGCGGTTTGCTTTTTCTGGACCAGAAAATGACCTTTTTACCAAATCTGCAGTTCAGACAATTCAAAAGCATTGAACACCTCAATCTGATCTAAGTGGAGTTTGTGCCCCCTCAGCATTAGAATATAGTCATCATTCTAACCCTTCCCAGTCTAGTACTAAAGCACTCACACGTCTAAATACATCCGTCTGTTCTTTTATCTACTTTCCCAAACCATCATTCACTAAGGTCACAAGTAGGTGTTTGTTGACTGTCAGTGTCTGGCTAAATGGCCAACTACCATTACCAGGATTAGGTTGGAGACATTAAGCCAGTGATATTATCTCCAGCCAGCAACGAGATGGCCCTCTGACAGTCAACATGAAGACACTGCACTCTGCAGCTACACCACCTACCCTTTCCAAATAAGCCTCACAGCCGGGATCCACACTGAACAAAGCTTTACCAGCCAACTGTTCTCTCATTCTCCATGCCTCACCACTGATAAATAAAACCTTTACTCATCAGAACTATTCACCAAAGCTAATTCAATTGTCTGCCAATAGTTATTTTCAATTTGACATTAGGGACATTTGCAGGTCACAGCTGCCGTGTTAACTGGGGAAAGGTGACTGGTGTTGCAAGGACAGACATCAAGTGTTTCAACAGCATTAACTAAGACCACAAACTGCCATTAATTCAATTCTCTCCTGTGCTTCCTATCATACTAAGGATGGGTTTGAAGCATAGATTCCAAGAGAATCTAGGTGATGACTGTTACCAATTCAAATCCTACTGATTGAAACATCAATCTCAACTCTTCCACTCCCACATCATTGCAGTTTGCCCTCGTCCTCTTCAGTAATTCAGGAGGGTGAAAATATAATACTAGTCACCTTCACTGATGACCTCCACCTCCTAAGGGGCAATTAGGGATGAGCAACAATGCTTACCTCCCAGAAATAAAATATATTATCCTCACCCACAATGCAACTGAAGTTGATTAACATGCAATATATATTTTATATTGAGGTATCAGAGCTCATGTTTATAGTGGAACGTTGTTGAAGCAGTGAATTGCTTTTTGTTCACTCCAAGTCTAAGCGATGTGGTGTATAGTCACTCAAACACCAGACTCAACCTGCCCAGCAATAAGCAACTCCTCATTGAAGAGAGAAGCTACAATGTGGATTTCAACTGAACTCACTTGTTGTGAACTTCCACTAAATGAGACTAGTCCTTGGCTGGTCTCAGTTGATTGGTGAATGTTTAACATTGGATCAAAGAAATCTGAAATCAAGATATGCACAGCCAGAGCAGGATCTTTATAGTTGCACAACTACATCAGAACCAGGTGTCAAGATTTACCCCACCTTCAGCTACCACTCTTCCTGGAAAATGAAAGATAGCAGAGTAAAACAAGAATTAGCAAAGCAGTTTGGCTCTTACCAACTCATTTGTGAATGTAGTCAGCATTTGGTTTAATTTGTCAATCTCAAGCCTGATGGAGAGGAGTCTAATCACTGGAAGAGTTTTATAGAGCCCAGTCCTGGAGACAATAACTGGGCAGGAGTCTAAACCAGCCTAATTATGGAGCCATCCAGGTCAGCTTGGCCACTGACACTCATTATACTTGCAAGAATGGATCATTTAGTTCAAATGCCAGACAGAGATCAGTGCTGATGGAGCCCATATGCCAGCAGGTTAGAGTTCCAGTGGGAGCAGTATGGGGCAGGTGTGAATGTTAACTCCCAGACTCCAACTGAAAGGCCCTGGGTACCTAGGGGAGGAGTTTATTTACCCCCTATATTATAATTCTAATTGAAATGGTGACTGGTCATAAGAAAAACCACCCTACAGCAGAGACTTCATTCACCGTTATAACTTGTGACAGATTAGCCATGAGCACAGGCTGGAATTAAAAAGCTCTTGAACCAAGCTGTCAGTCTAAACACTATGGGGAAAGTCAAGCCAGCTTCATAGCGACCAATGATAGTTTAACCCCAGAGTGTTGCTCTCCTTTGAGCCAACTGATTTGCACAGTGAACAAGATTAAATACCCTATTATTTGCATTCAAAAGGAAAACAAGTGGCCCTCATTGCAAAGTATTGGGGTGGTCAGCAGATACCATTCTAACCTCTTGGCCCCAGTGGGCTCTTACTGTCCCCTCATCATATACCCATTGGCACAGCTCAACCCTTCACCCAGTTCACTGGTGCTCGAGGGAATCCTGGGCCTAAGATGGTTGTGCAACATTTTTTGAAGCATCAGGTGAACTGGGAGAAATGTGGGAGGGAGGGGTTCAACGTGCATTACTTGACACATCACTAGAAACACTCCATAGAAGGATTGATATTTTGCCTATTAGAGGGTGGGATTAATCCAACATGGGTTACAACTCCCTGTGCACAAAAAAAGTTGTGTGTGTTGAACAAACACCCGATCAGAATTCAACTTTGCAGGCAGGAAAGGTCTCCTCTTGCATGACAACAGTGCTGTTACTCCCCAGCACCGTAATGTTTAGTGACTGCTGTTTCTCGTGGGTTTCCTGGTACCACTCATGCATGATTGGAGAGTCAAAGGTCGGGATTATGGTGACCTGCAAAAAAAAAGGACATGATCACATGACTTAAGACAGCCACAAGGAACGGTCCAGAATTTCAAAGAACCCTGTGGAGTTTTCGGGGGAAGGACACGAAAGGGAGGCTCAAAACCACGAGGTACCGCCTGGGGGCGGGGGGGGGGGTTGATGGGCAGGTTACTTTGAGAGTCAAGGCAGCTCACAGGATACTCTGCTCATTCTATGAAAAGGGAAGGTGTCTGTCTAGCTTCATGGCCACTTCTAGATAGCTTTAAAAAAATTCTTCCAGTTACTTAACCTCAGCAGTGTGGAAAAAGCAGAAGAAAGTCACAGTAGGAAAAAAAAACACACCATGCTCAAAGTGCCAAGGTGGGAGGTTACCAACAACCACAAAACCATATTGTTGGAAAAGTTCAGCAGGTCTGGCAGCATCTGTGGAGAGAAATCGAGTTAACATTTCAGGTTGAATGACCCTTCCTTCAAACTCTTATCAAGCTCCCTCAAACAGAGAACATGTATTTGTATAGCACATCGTGACCTCAGGATGATCCAAAGAACCTTTATGGCCAGTGAAGTATTTTGGAAGGGTTGTCTGTGCTTAAGTAGTGAGTAGAGGGTCAGCCACAAACAGCGACAATGATCAGATCATCGGTCTTTTAATGATGCGGAGAAATAAGCGTTGGCCACAGATCTGCAAAGACCTCTCATATTCTTCTTAAAAACAGCCTGGGATTTTATTTCACATTTACTCTGGAAGTGGGTTTAATGCTTCACTCCGAGCTACTCCCTCAATCTGCTAAAGCCAGGCAGCAACTCACCACTATCACCTTCATATGGACAATTAGGGACAGCCCAGAAGTGTCAACCCTGCCTGTAACTACCCACATCCCACCGAAAATTCTTTTTTCTTCCATGACATGACTGAAGTCGAGGTGAAAAAAAACAAACAAGTACCAATACTTTCTCTCCTTTAATTCTCCATGGGATATGGACATTGATGGCACAAACAGTATTTGTTACTGATCCCTAGCTGCCCTTGAACTGATTGGTGCTCTTGGCCGTTTTTGAGGGTAGTTACGAGTCACCCACATTGTTCTGGGTCTGGAGTCATGCAGGTCAGACTGGACAAGGACAGCACGTTTCCTTTCCTGAGACACAGCAGTGAACTGGATGGGTTTTACGACAATGATACTGTCATTATTAAGACTAACTGTAGATTTCAGGTCTAGTTTTGAATTTAAGTCCCACCAATTGCTACGGTGGGATTGGAACCTCTTGATTACGGAGGTTCGGATTACTAGCCTAATGACATTACCACTACACACAACCATTATCCAATTACCATCTTCCCAAGTAAGGACGAGATATTAAGTCAGGGATAAGTGACCAAAGGTTTGGTTAGAGGTAGATTCTAAGGAGATTCATGGAAAGAGGGGAGGGGTTTAGGGGGAGAATTCGAGAACCTTGGGCTGATGATGGAAGAGTAAATCAGTAACACACCGGCAGCCAATTTAAATGAGGGCAGATATCCCTGCAGGTTCAGGCTCTGGAGGAGTGAGGTAGTGAAAACAGAGGTGCTGGCAGAACTGGTGATCACTGCACAAAGGAAAACCCCCTCACCTGGATATTATCCCCCCACACAGTTTTGCCTTCCAGGAGAGCATCCAGAATATTCCTCATTGTCCCCTCCTTCTGGGGATCATCTCCACTGATGACGTAGATTGAAGATCTCAGTCGTTTAAAAAAGTCTGCGTCGATTGTTCTAGCGCTGTGGTTGTTGGGAACGTAGGCAAGATCCACATACACAGGGGGCCCCACCGGAGGAGCCTTGCTCACTGCACCTGCAATAGCAACAACTCAGACAATGAGTAGGGTCTCTCACTCCTTGAGCTGGAAGATGCCATCAACAAGAGCCCTGATCAGATCATTTAGGAAGTACCATGACCAACAATAAAATTGTGGAATAGAAATTCACACCTGTGGATGAACCTAGATTAGTTGCTTATTTTTGTCAGTTATTTTGGGAAAAGTGACACTTGTCCCTCCCTACTCCTGAGGTAGCCCTGAGGTGGACAGAGGAACCTTCTCACCTGCAGACAAACAAGTGCTTGAATCTCAACCACATCACTTCCAAACAAGCACCAGGTGATGGCGTGTCAACTTTCAAAACCTTATAATAAGGCAGAGTGACAGCCACAGCTAGACTCGCAGTGATGTCGATGAGTTCATGTCAGAGAAAGTCAGACGTACAGCACGGAAACAGACTCTTCAGTCCAACTTGTCCATGCTGACCAGATATCCCAAACTAATCTAGTCCCATTAGCCAGAACTTGGCCTACATCCTTCTAAACCCTTCCTATTCATATACCCATCCAGATGCCTTCTAAATATTGTAATTGTACCAGCCTTACCACTTCCTCTGGCAGCTCAACACACACACAAACAAACAAACAATGTTGCCCCTTAAAAATTTTCCCTTTTAAAATTTTCACCTTCTCACCTTAAACCTATGTCCTCTAGTTCTGGACTCCTTCATCCCAGGGAAGAGACTTTGTCTATTTATCCTAGCCATGCCCTTCATGATTTTATAAACCTCTCAAAGTCATCTCTCAGCCCCGACAGTCCAGGGAAAATGGCTCCAGCCTACTCAACCTCTCTATAGCTCAAACCCTCCAAACCTGGCAACATGACACTTCAGACCCAGATGGATACCCTTGAGGCAGGCAAAGATCAAAGAACATTGGGACTCCCAGGGCACTGACAATAGGCAGACATTTGGCTTCTTGCGTTGGTTAAACCACTTCCATTCACCCAACACAATCCCATTTCCTTTTATGCCCTAAATTGAGCAGAAATAGATTCTTGTTTAAACGATTATTTGAGCTAGCATTTCCTGTTTAAGATAATCCCACAATTCTTTTACCCTTTCCTTTTAAATGCTTCGTAATTTCCTTCAGGAATGGTGTGGCTCAGACTTTAAAAAGGTTCCCTCTTTATCCTTGACTCCCATGCCAGTAGAAAAATGCTCCTTGTCGGGTTAAACTTATCCTTTTCAGGATGCTTGGAAAATCTTCAGCAAATATTACCCCTAGTCTTGTTGACTGTGGTCGTTCTTTGAAAGCTAACCCTTTGATGTTTTTACCATTGTAGTGTGTCTGCATGGCATGCCTTCCAAAAGGAAACTTTCAAATGAGGGGACACCCTGAACAGATGCTAACTCTGGCTATGGGCTCCTCAAACTAGGAGACTGGATAGATTAGATTAGATTAGATTAGATTCTCTACAGTGTCAAAACAGGCCCTTCAGCCCAACCAGTCCACGCTGACCCTCTGAAGAGTAACCCACCCAGACCCATTTTCCTTTGATTAATGCACCTAACACGATGGGCAATTTAGCATGGCCAATTCGCCGGACATGCACATCTGTGGTAGGAAACCAGAGCACCCGAAAGAAACCCACGCAAACATGGGGAGAATGTGCAAACTCCACACAGAGTTGCCCGAGGCTGGTATCGAACCCTGGACCTGGTGCTGTGAGGCAGCAGTGCTAACCACTGAGCCACCGTGCCAGCCTAACAGAGGCAGAAGCTCCAAACTTTTCTCGTGTTAACCTTTTTGCTGAGAAGAATCATATTTTGTATGAAACCATGACATTTTAGTAATCTATGGACAACTCAATCCCACGGTAATATTTTTACAAGGAGTTCTTCCAATACACTAACTTCCCCTTTCTGTATACTTGTAAGATGGAAGGGGCCAATCTCCCCCGCATTATGTAACTGACCTGTCACTGCACTGCGAGGCGGTTTGGAACTTGTAGTTTGAAGATTCCTTCCCTTCTTGTCCTCAGAATTTATTGACTGGTTGGAATTTGCTCGGTAAACCTTCGCCGGTTGGTTGATCTTACTGCCCGTGACCATCTTATCCACCTCTTTAGGCATCAGTTGGTGACCTTTTGGTTTGGAGAGAGTTGATTGTTTAGTGTTTTCAGTTTTCCTTGCTGCAGAGCTCAAAGCTGGCTTTGAACCTAATTTTTTCCCTTTCGCCTTTTCTCTGGCATCTTTGGTAGAGTTGTGTGTCAGTACCTCAGGGTCTACCATGCAGATACCAGGTTGGGGCGGGGGTGGGTGAGGGTCTTTCATCGGGGCAGGCAAAGGGTCACATGGTATTGAAGACACAGGTGAACGAGACCTGTCAGCGGGAATGATCTCAGAGTCTTCCTCAGAGTCAATGCCACCATCTGCAGTGATGGATGGGCAGTCCTCAGTCCCAGGCTGGGCGTCAGAACCTGAGAGGGTTGGAAGGGACTCACTAGCAGAAGTTGGGGTCCTTTCATCCAGAGCTGCCTTTCGATTGGAGGGAGACCTGTGACCTCTCCTTTGGCCAACCGGCTTGGCAAATTCCTGGGAAAGGTCACTCTCGTCTGACAACTCCCGTGGGCTGGGGTTAATGAAGGAGGGCGAGAGTTCAGTCTTTGGGTGCTTAAATTCACAGGGTGATACAAGGCACAAGTCAACATCATGAGGAGAGTCAGAGGGCATTGCCATCACATGTGGCAAATGCCCATCAATTCCATCGCCGTGAGTTAACGCACCATCGCCATCCGAGACACTGCCCAGGGCCACCTGCGGAGCCCGGAATGAATCTTGCAATGACTTCAGGGGCAGGCTCATGCTGGGAGGGTCACCCTTCGCCGAGAAGGTTTCATGTTCAGGAGAAAGACCATTGAGAGGTCCCCTCTGATTATGCTCTCTTGGAGAGGCTAGAGCTTCACTCAGGGGTGGCAGAACTTGTTCAAAGGAGACTGACAGAGACTCATCAACTTCTGTGGAATGAGGAGAGCCAACCTCAGCTGGCAACGACGGGGTGGTCAAGGTCGGCGAGACATCAGGGACTACTTCCTTGAATGGACTTAAGGTCAGGAAGCCAGTATGTCTGTCCAGTGGAGCACTGGTGTTTTCAAAAGGTGGTCTTGCATTTGACTGGGGTCCACCATCTAAAGTCTTATTAAAAGCATTGTTCAACTGGGTCTCCTCACTGAGAAGGCTGGAAACTCTCTCAATTAAACCATTTTCACCCCTGGGAATGATCTCATCAATGGGTGATTGATGGAATGGAGTGTGGCCAGCACTGGCCAGACCCGATCCTGGAGGAGAGACCATCTCCAAGGTCTTCTCCTCAGAGCTTGCACACTGGTCCTCCAGAGTCTCCTGGTTGTTGACTGACATCTGCCCTTTAATTTCCTCTAGTGGCCCAAGTTCAGTTGGTGTTAGATCAAAGTTAACACTACGATCACTCCGTGGGGTTTTAGCAAGTGGTGAAAGGGCTGCCATATTCCTACTAGGGCTCAACTTTTCATCAAAATACCTGAATTTATCAGGACTTTCCATCTCAAAACCATCTTCATTTTCAGTATCACAGATCAGACCATTAATATGATTAATTCTAATCATACCTTGATCAGATTCAGCCTCTGCTTCACCTCTGACTTCCTGTTTCTCTTCTGTACTCTTGCCTCCCTTGTCTGGCTCGAACTCCAAGATGACTGGGTCCTCATTTTCAGGGATGGTAGCATCGACAAGCTGGCCATCATCCTGGGGAGAAGACTCCAGCTCACTTTCATTCTCCATTGTAGTGAAGCCCTCATCAGGCGATGTTTCATCTGGGATGACCACCTTCCCCTCATAACCCGCTGACCCAGTCGCTGCACCTTGTGCCTGTACCACCTGCTCAGCTTGTTGGAGATGTTCAAAATCAGCTGTCATGTCTTCGGGAGTGGACATCTTGGAAGCAGCTGGCTGAGGGCCCTTCTCAGTGAGGGACACACTGCCTGCAGTCTGTTTGCAATCTGCAGTTTCCTTGCTCTGAAGCTTTGGTTTGGTTTTGACAGATCCTTTCCCAGAAGTAACTAGATTTTTTTTGATCTCTTTGCTCGGCATGTGGCTTTTTGCTGAAGGCCTTCTGCTCTCAGAAGAAGCAGAGGACAATTTAATGGGGACCTTAGCTCCTGTCCTTTCATCCTTTTTAGGTTCGATCTTTTTAACTTGTTTTGGCACCTCTTTTCTCACCTGTTTCTTTTCCTCTGTATCCTTTCTCTCTTCCCTTTTAGAGACTTTCACATCCTTGTTCTCTTCCAGTTTCACCAGCTTTGCCTCTTTCTTTTGCAGTTTTTCCTTGGATGGTTTCAGTTGGGTGTTGGTTTTCAGTTTGTCCCCACCTTGTTCTCCAGCCTTCAGCTCCGATGACATATTGGGGTGAGATTCTTTTGTTCCCTCACCTGGTGTTGCTGTGTCAGCTTTCGTTTTCCCAGACTTGTCCTTCCTTTCCACCCGGGATTTGGCTGATCCCAGCCGCGACCCGGCCTCTGGGTCACGACCTCCCCTGCCACTTGACCCCTTGCTGAGGCTGTGGAGACTCTCCCGACTTTCTGTCCGTTTGGGCTTTGGGCCTTTGTCCTTTTGCAAAGCCTCCATCTCGCTCTGAGTGGCCAGGGGTTGCTTCAGGAAATCCAGGTGCTTCACCTTCTCCAGTCCCTCCAGGATCCTGTTCTGAGGAGTGCAACCAGGAAACAGCACCCGGATTATCTTTTCCACCCGACTTGCTGGGTGCCAAACAATGAGGGCACAGACGGACACCAGGCACTGAAGTGGAACATTCCCTCCTTTTGGCCAACCATTGCCTGCCCACTGTTGCATCAAGTTGCTCAGGTCCTTACTCCCTTCAACTGGATTCAGGACGTACATCTCCAGTCGTCCAACTCCCATCTTTTGAAAGAGAATTAGAGGTTCTAAAGAATTGCCACCAGTTCTATAGAGTGGCACCGGGTTAATATGTAACTGATCCAAATACTGAAGCATCACACTAACCTCATCAACACTTCGCCTCACGTTGCTTCTCTCAATATGTTGTAACTTCTTGGGCGCATTGAGAAACACGACTCCAATCTCAGGAGAAATAAGATGTTTCGTCCAGTCACTGTTCATTTCAGAGCCTAGCGACTGATCGTCATCCAGTTCTGCCAGTTTCCTGTGCAGTAGACTGTTGATGCCAGGCAGATTGTCGGTCCCAATGTGAGTTAGCAGGACAGAGTCAATCCTGTCGAGGTGACGAACCAGTTTCCAGAACGAAGATTTCTGATCCGATCCTCCGTCCACCAGAATATTGAAGCCATTGACCGCAAAGAATGCGGAGTCCCCTCGGCCTCCTGGAAAGATATAGCAGCAGGGTTTAGAGAGCTTCAGGAAGCCCACAGTGACTGGGGGCTCCAACAGGTCAAAGGGGGAAGATGCCTCCATCGTCTCCGAAAGGTACTCCAGGAATTCCTGCAGGCCTTCCATCTCTGTCAGTGTGACCGGAGGGTTCAGTCTGATTTTGATGAACTCCTGGAGACTGTGCTTCTCCAGACTCGACTTCTTCCATTCTCCCAAGTCTGGGCAGGCCAGAGTAAGGCTGGCCTTGTCAGCAGGAGGCGTGAAGCTCAACAGCTCTCCAATCTAAGAGGAAAGCAAAATGCCATCACATTAATACACCACATTATTCTTGCTTCCACAAACTTCAGCTTATCCAAAAACCCTGCCAGCTCACAGAAACTTCCGTTAACCCATCACCTGATTGCAGACAAATTTCAAATCTCTGTTCCTCAAATTTATACTGTTCCCATCAAACACTCCAAGAACAGGAACAGAATGAATTTAAACACAGCAAAACTCTATTCTTTTAGACTGAAATTAAAAGCTCTTTTTTAAAAAAAAAAATTGAATGTAAAACTCTTTCTACACTGTCACAATTGAACACTCCATCCCAGGGAGCATAGGGTCAGATGCAGAAGAAATTTCTCTCTATTCAAAACAGACAGTAAACAGAAAATGACTTCCCCCATAATTGTCCTATCAAACACCCCCAGTGTTAGGTTCTTTTCCCAAGGTTTCACACACGGGATGCAATTTGCACACAACTTCTGCGAGCAGTTAAAGTTTATTAAAGCTTGTACAGGTGGGGTGACCCCCTTTGACTCCCTACCGCCCCCCCCTCCCCCTCACAGGCATGAGAGGTTGAGTCAAAGTGAGACCCTGAACAAAGAAAACACATTCCCTTTACCCAGGTCAGTTGGCCGTGCCTCTGATGTTCTGGCCACTCTCCCACAGTCACATGCCACTCAAGATAACCCACAGTCATATGTGACCCCAGGTGCAATGGTAGGATGAGATCATCCTTACAGATAATGTAAAGGCTAATGTCCAAAACCTGGGGAATCATTATGCAGATGATTTCATCACTCCAAGACAATACAGGTGCTGCATACCTAGCTTCAAAGGATGGCCAGAAAGTATTTCTGAATGGAAGGGTTTGAATGATAGCTTAACTTGACAATAGTAGGAGTAATAGCAAATGACTGTCTAAATGAAGTGTGAATTTCAATGGATGGTCACCCCCACCCAAAGACAGTGCAGTTTAACCCTTTAATATTACATTACTATCCAGAGAGATCTTACACTAGGACAGGTGCAGCATGAGGTTATAGTCTATAGCGGGACATTCCTGAAGAAGGGCTTATGCCCGAAACACCGAATCTCCTGTTCCTTGGATGTTGCCTGACCTGCTGCGCTTTTCCAGCAACACATTTTCAGCTCTGATCTCCAGCATCTGCAGACCTCACTTTCTCCCATAGCTGGAGATGGCCAGGGAGATCAAAAACCCACACAAACCAAGATAAATTCAATTTTGAAACCAGATTTCTAGACAGTGAAGCAGGAACGGTTAACAATGAAAAAGGAGACACAGCTCCACCAGAGACAACCTCCTTGTCTGTGAAGATCTGGATGAAATCCTGGAGTGTGAATGATCCTTTCTGTAAAAGTAGTTCACCAGATTCTTCCAGACATGGCCCAGCCAACACCAGGAGCTTGTGTCGTGATGGTGCAGCGATCAGAGTCCGTATCTGAAATGGAAACAGCAACAAAGTCAGACACCGATCGGAGAAGCCGATCTTGTTAAAGTTTAGAAAAAGGAACTGGATTATTGCAGCCTCCTGACATCAGCTGCTGCACCGCACAGAGTTTAAAACAGACCATTGGGGTGGGACCAAACTACTCCAGTGTCAACTGGCATCACAAGTACCACTTTAATGGCATCCACTAATAAAGACTGAAAGATTTAAAATACAGGTTATTGATCTTACAATTCCTTCAACTAAATTAATACACAGGATTTTCAGGGACTGAAATGCTTGGAGATGGGCCCCAAACACTTTGAAAAAGTGTGTTGTTTTGGCAGACCAGGGTGGGTGATTTAAAACTGTAGAAGCAAACATGGGTGGAGAAGGCTCGACTGAAGAAAATGCATTTGGTGACAGCACTGATGGGAAAGGGAGAGAACAAAGAACCTGTGATAACTGCAACATTTATGAACCAAGTAGTCTCAAATTAAACCTTTATAGCTCAAGGACACCCTTTGTCTGAGAGATGATGCAAGGAGCTGCATGAAGGTCATGTGTTAGATGTTGTTTTTTTATTATTCTTCTCTGGATTAGTAGTTCATAAACTCTAACAAGGAAAATCTTTTGATTGGTTCTTTAATGCTCAAAGCAAAAATTAGTTAGCTATATCTTTTTATGGAGAAAACTTATGGGCCCTAGTTAAAAAGAACACAGACCTTTATTACAACCAAAGATAAAAAAGAAAAACAGGAAAACAGTTTAGTCTTTCTTACTTGGCATTAGCAAGAACATCTTCCAACATTTCAGGGAGTTGATTGTAAAGTTGGTCCTGAGTGTAAAAGCTGGAAAACATGCTGCCAATTCAGCATTGCAAGATCTCACAAATAGCAAAGTAAAATGATCAGATAAACTGTTACAGGGACATGGGTTCAAATAAATATTGTCCATTACACAGGGGAGAACTCCCTGGCTTTGACATCAAAACAGCACCTCAGGACCTCAATTTAAACCTGATCAGAAAGGTGGGACCTTGGACTGTGTAGCACTCCCTCACTACTGCACTGGGAGGGTCAGCCGAGATAAAGGCTATGAGCACACACACCACCTGAGTCAGACCAGAGAGCTAACCACTCAGCCACAGCTGATCAATCTAGAGACATTGAAAATTCAATAAAATGAACCTTATCCCTAAAATGGACTATTACTAGCACCTGCCAACAGTACCCACTGGCCACAGATTGCATCACGCCAATCGTTAGGGGGAGGGGGCGGGGGGGTGCAGCCAGAGTGAGGCGTCACCACCATGAGTTGGCCTATTCAACTGAGGCAGGCACAAAGCACAACATTTAGCCGAGCAAATCAGGACATCGAGCAGAGAACAAGGGCAAAGCCTGGGACAGTGAGAAAAGAGGAGGGAGCAGTGGGGATTTTAATCAAAAGGTTTCAAAGTTAAAGAGAAACATTTGATGTCTCACCTCAGCACTCAGAGACTCAACGGAAGGGTTTATCAGCACCAATGTTTCCAATGCCTCACCACAGTGATGGAGAATCTTTTGGTCTAAGACAGAAATAACAAGGACAAATTGAATAAAAGACCAATCCCAACTTCCACAGACCAGATTGGTCTGTCACTGTATAACACTGGGGGTTAGTACTGGTGGATGGATGTATCCTTGTAGAACACAACTGTAAGGTTAATCACAGTCAGGATGAATTTAAGGAACTACATTAAGAGTGAGACACTGACTTAAGTGGGAAGCTCTGAACAATTGATCTGGCTAAGTAAGCCTCCTAGCTCATGTGACCTGCTCAGATTCTCTCAGAGGTCACTCACCAGAAGGAGTGACAGCATTAACTGTGTGGCCCAGCCCACTCTCAAATGTTCTCTGGTTGGAACGTGAATCCCTGTGCTCTCTATCCACTCGGGCAAGCAGAGGAGAGCACCCAGAAAAGCCTTCATTTATCCAGAACCTTCAGGTCATCTGTCAGCACAAACATCACGGGCTAACTGACCTGCCTGAATGAGGAACAGATTACCAAATCACACAAGGACAGCACTTCCTTCCTCATGCGCAACTTGGCAGAGTCTCCGATCTACCCCTCTGCACTCAGTTAGTCAGGGTCAGTGTGCATGAAACAGCAAAACTAAACAATTAAAATATTTTATCTGAGCGGCTTGTCCAATATAAGCTGCATTTATATCGCAGCATTAACACAATGCAGAGATGAAACAGAGCACTTTCATGATGACATTCAGGATCCTTAGGGGGTTTGACAGGGTCAATGCCAAGAGAATGTTTCCGTTCATGGGAGAGTCTAGGATCAAAGGGCACAGGGTCAGAATAGAAGGGTCACCAACTTAATATGCAATAGTGAGGAATGTCTTCTCTCAAAATGGTGTCTTTGCAACTCCTTGCTTCAGACAGAATTGGGCAGAGACCCGTGTACACTTAAGATGGAGGTAGGTCAAGTCCTGATTTGTCAGGGAATTAAGTGTTACAGGGAAAATATTTGGAAAGTGGACATGGGAAATCTCAGATTAGCCACAACCCTGCTGAATTATAGAGTAAGCTCAAGGGACCGAAAGGCTTATTCCCGTTACTATTTGTTATGGTCTTACACTTCATTGAAACATTATCAATCAGCCTGTTGAACAGCAGGCAAAGGGTTTCGGAAAGAAATTCTGAACTCAGCACCAAAACAGCTGAAGGCATAGCCAATATGATGAAACTCAACATGCAAAATGCCAGAATTGGAAAGGCAGAGACTTCAGAAGGATAAGGGCTGAGGAGAGAGAGTGACAAATATCAGTGATAAATATCCAGCTCAAAAATAAAAACAAAAAGACTCCCTAGCCAGAGATGCAGCGAGTGAAGCAATATCTTTTCACTTGTGCCCTGGGTACACCCTGACCTGAAATGCTGACCAGTGTCTGGCTGTGGTCAGAATCCAACAGAAAGATAATGCACCTCACAGCACACAAATGTCCTTAAAAATAAAAGACTTCACAGGACAAGTTGTGTCAATAAGCCAAAAAAAAAAGCACTCGTTTTACTACTGCAAGTGTTTGATGGGAGACACTGTAGAGAGAGCTTTACTCTGCATCTAACCCATGCTATCCCTGCTCTGGGACTGTTTAATTGTATCTAAATACACAATCAAGCAGCTACATCTCAAATCTGACCAACAATCACAGGCAGGGAAAATAAAAAAAGTTCAAAATCACACCACCAGGTTATAGTCCAACAGGTTTATTTGGAAGCACTAGCTTTCGGAGCGCTGCTCCTTTATCACAACCTGATTTTTAACCTGTTCATACCAGTCCAACACCGGCTCCTCCGCATCATGAAAAATAAATGAATCTTGGTAGAACTCAAAACACCTCTGGAGAATGGGTCATTTAAACGAGGGAGAGTCCCTAATCTCGACAGTAACAGATGTTGAGCAAAGGAACATGGAAACTCCAGGCACCCAGCTCCTTCAACTTAAGTGGAATCAAGTCTCACTATTTCTCAACTCAAGCCAATCAGCCTGGCTGGTTTACACCCGAGCTCATGCCTCATACACACTGCCTCCCAGTCTGTCCATCCATCCTTTATCTGCTGTTGCTCCATATTCCTGTTAATTGCTGCATGCTATTCACCTGAAGCATACTATGGTAACAAATGCCACATTCTCATCCTTTGCCTGGATTCCATTCAGGATCCACTTGATTATATCATGGTTAGGACCTCCAGCTCTGCTCTGTCCATAACAATGATATCTCAGAGAGGGCCTGTCAGTTCAGAGATCCTTCCCCTTAGACAATTGGTCACATCATCAGCCCCTACATACATCATCCCTCTAGAGAGCAATGAAATGGAATCACAGACCATTAGTGTGGGCAAATAGAGGGGAACAGGTTTGGAAATATGACACAGCATAGCAAGATCCCACAAACTGCTACACAATAGCCTTCAGAGATTCTGTCTTTAACGGTCTTGAGCCTTGTGGAGACCCTCCCTGCTCTGCCTGACGATGCTGGTCACAGGATCTTGTACAACAAACTGAAGTCAGACAAAGCCTTCATCATAACCAATCTAAAAGAGGAGCTAGCCAACAGTGTAACACTTGCTCAGTGCAGGCACTGGGTGTGAGAGTAGAGTGTGTGGGGTGCTGGAAAAGCACAGGCCAGTCAACACCTGAGGAGCAGGAGAATCAATGTTTTGGGCATAAGCCCTTCATCAGGAATGAGGCTTGTGGGCCAGAAGGCTGAGTGATAAATCGGAGGGGGCTGGGGCTGGGGCTGGGGCTGGGGCTGGGGCTGGCAGGTGGGTGCTTGGGGGATAATGAGGAAACTGGTGAAATCCACATTAATCTGTGTGGTGGGAGGGTTCCAAGGCGAAAGATGAAGCGGAGTTCCTCCAGGCATCAAGTGGTTAGACCATAAGACATAGGAGTGGAAGTAAGGCCAATCGGTCCATCGAGTCCACTCCGCCATTCAATCATGGCTGATGGGCATTTCAACTCCACTTACCCGCATTCTCCCCGTAGCCCTTATACCAGAGTATATCAACAATAGGTGGGAGAGGGTCCAACTGAGGGGGAGGCCACCCACTTGCCTGGGTTATTCAAACCTAGTACAATAAAATCTATTCAGCCAGTTTTCAAACTCCAATCAACTTTACCCCTTCTCCAGGCCACCCTCACCGGGCTGCAGCTCCCCTGACAAGTTTACAGTGATCCAACACTGGCTCCAGCCGAAAACAGTACCAACTGAGAACAGCAAACCCTTCAGCACACCGCACAAGACAAACTGAGTTTGTAAAGGAATACTGATCCCACTGGGAAACCCAATTTTTTGGATTTACAAACACTAAACCCTTAGAAGCACCAGGTTGAAGGGAATGGACTTGTATGCGGATGGAATAAAGCTGTAGTGATTGGATCGAGGCCAGCCAGATGGATCCCATTGAATACAATTTCCCTGATTGCATCAGGTTAACAACTCCAATCAGCGAGTCCTGGCTGACATAACCTGGAGTGTCTATTCAGTCGGAGCTGGCTCAGCGTTGTGTACGTGCACATATAAATAAAGGGTGAGTTGGTTGATGGGATACCCACCTTCATGGTGCTATTTCCAAGCCTCTAGATCCAATGTCAGTAAACAGCCACACACCGAGGGGAAGTAGGAAAGTCCCAACAATGTCCCCTTCCCACAATCCAGTTTCATGGGAGGAAGGGAGGTGGTGGGAAGGGGCTGGGGCTCACATTCTGGAATCAAGCACAGGCCCTTCCTGAGCAACGAGGGGGCAAAGTTAGTACAGCCTCTAGATTCTCATCCCACCATACTGGCCCATATTGAGACTCCACATGGAGTCATAGAGATGTACAGCACGGAAATAGATCAGGAAAGATCAGAGGATCATCCCACTAGAGGAACCAACCTGGCAGCACCCAGGCAGTTTAACAAATGCAGAAAAGAAAACCAAACAGAAACATATGGTGCAAACTGCAGGCTCTGTCAGATTGCAACTGAGATCAGAAAGTGTTTTACGATTCACCACAAATCGATGGAAAGACTTTTAATAGAAAAATACAAAAGCATTGTGTTTCAGTGCAGCTCGATTCCCTCACCACTCCCCAACCAGGTCATGACAATGTCACTGTATGGGATAACATTCACCAGCTCTCTATCAGCTGCTGCTCTGTGGTATTTGATACAGCAGCAACTGAAAGTGAACAATCTTCACATGATGTCTTCCAAATGAGAAAGGAGAGAGCAAAACAGAGCTCCAAGTGACGGTGCAGTACAACACAATCCGGATTTTTCTTAGAAACCTACACTTCCATGGGTTGTGGGGGCATTTATCGCCCGAGCCCAATTGCCCTGGAGATGGTGGAGGTGCATTATTTTCTTGAATCACTGCAGTCGTTTCGGGGGGGGGGGGGGGGATGAGAAGAGAGAGAGAGATTTACAATGCTATCAGGGAGGGAATTCCAGGATTTTGACCTAGTGACATTGAAGGAATGGTGATATTTGGGGGGAGGAACCATGCAGGTAACCAATGTGCACCATCTCAATTGCCAAATAAATCTAAGGCCACAACAGACAAATTTGGCGAAAGAAAAAAGTCCTGTCAACTCCAAATACCCTGCAAAGGTAAAATATCTCCAACATTGGAAACAAATTAAGAAATTATTTCAGGCAGATGTGCAAGGTAATTTCTGTGAAGGATGTTGCCACCTACCTACCACACAATTGAGCAATGCGGTGCACGAATCTCAGAGTTGGTATGATATCAGGTATGCAGACTGCACATCCTCAAAACTGGCCGAGTGCCATGAAAAAAAACACACATGGCTCTGGTCATTTGTACCTGGATGGGGACACGCCACCCCCGAATACTCTGTCAATGGCTAGATGTGATTGGGCAACACTTGAACTATCCCAAATGCACCTACAGCCTTAACACCCAACAATGATCAGCGAGACTTGCAATGTGCTTCAGTGACAATTGCTAGAAGCTGCATATATTTATGGGGCAGGGCATTCACTGCAATGAAAAGATTTTGATCAAACACTGCACTCTTTAAAACTTTGAAAATTAAATTGCCTGTTACAGGAAAGATATTATTAAATTGGAGAGGGTTCAGAAAATATTTACCATGATGTTGCCAGACATGGAGAGTCTGAATTATAAAAAAAGCTGGAACCTTTATTTCACTGGAGTGTTAGATATTGAGGGGTGACCTGATATAGATTTAGAAAATCATGAGGGGCATTGATAAGTTGAATAGCAAGGGCCAATTCCCCAAGGAGAGGAGGGGGAGTTCAAAAGTAGAGGAAATTTTTTTTTTAAGGTGAGGAGAAAGATTTAGGACACAGAATGGCAACTTTTTAAAAAGAAGAGTGGTTTTGTTTGGAAGTGGTGGATGCAGGTACAGTTACAACATTTGAGACACATTTGGATAAGTACATGAGTAGGAAAGGTTTGGAGGGATATGGGGCAGGACCAGGCAAGCAGGACTAGTTTAGTTTGGGGACATGGTCAGCAGGGAACTATAGACCATTGAGCCTGATGTCAGTGGTGGGCAAGTTGTTGGAGGGAATCCTGAGGGATAGGATGCACATATATTTGGGAAGGCAAGGACTGATTAGGGATAGTCAACATGGCTTTGTGCGTGGGAAATCATGTCTCACAAACTTGATTGAGTTTTTTTTGAAGTAGTAACAAAGAGGAAATAATGAGGGCAGAGCAGCAGATGTGACATATTTGAATTTCAGTAAGGCATTCGACAAGGTTCCCCATGGGAGACTGATTAGAAGGTTAGATCCCACAGAATACAGGGAGAATTAGCTACTTGGATATAGAACTGGCTCAAAGGTAGAAGACAGAGGGTGGTGGCGGAGGGTTGTTTTCCAGACTGGAGGCCTGTGACCAGTGGAGTGCCACAAGGATTGGTGCTGGGTCCTCTACTTTTTGTCATTTACGTAAATGATTTGGATGTGAGCACAAGAGGTACAGTTAGTAAGTTTGCAGATGACACCAAAATTGGAGGCGTAGTGGATAGCGACGAAGGTTACCTCAAATTACAACAGGATCTTAACCAGATGGGCCAATGTGCTAAGTGACAGATGGAGTTTAATTCAGATAAATGTGAGGTGCTACATTTTGCAAAAGCAAATCTTAGCAGGACTTATTCACTTAATGGTAAGGTCCTAGGGAGAGTTGCTGAACAAAGTGACCTTGGAGTGCAGGTTCATAGCTCCTTGAAAGGGGAGTCACAGGTAGATAGGATAGTGAAGGCGGCGTTTGGTATGCTTTCCTTTATTGGTCAGTGTATCGAGTACAGGAATTGGGAGGTCATGTTGCGGCTGTACATTGGTTAGGTCATTATTGGAATATTGCATGCAATTCTTGTCTCCTTCCTATTGGAAAGATGTTGTGAAACTTGAAAGGGTTCAGAAAAGATTTACAAGGATGTTGCCAGGGTTGGAGGATTTGAGCTACAGGGAGAGGCTGAACAGGCTGGAGCTGTTTTCCCTGGAGTGTCAGAGGTTGAGGGGTGACCTTACAGAGGTTTACAAAATCACAACGGGCATAGATAGGATAGATAGACAAACAAAGTCTTTTCCCTGGGGTTGAGGCATCCAGAACTAGAGGGCATAGGTTTAGGGTGAGAGGGGTAAGATGTAAGAGAGGTCAAAGGGGCAATTTTGTCCAGACAGAAGGTGGTATGTGTATGGGATGAGCTGCCAGGGGAAGTGGTGGAGGCTGGTACAATTGCAACATTTAAGATGCACCTTGATGGGTATATGAATAGGAAGGGTTTGGAGGGATATGGGCTGGTTGCTGGCAGGTGGGTCTAAATTAGGTTGGGATATCGAGTCGACATGGACAGGTTGGACCGAAGGGTCTGTTTCTATGCTGTACATCTCTATGACTGGTTGGACCAAGGCTGTTCCCAGGCTCCATGACTGTATGACCTGGATACAGGGGAAGCCTGTAGATCTCTGCTGCTTTCTCAATGGCAATAGATCAGCCAATATCTGTTTGTCAAAACATTCAACAGCCCTTCTGTCCTGGAGTAAAAATTGTGGCAATTGTTTGATATTTGGTGTTCTTGCCTTTATCCTGACGAGCACAGTGAAGTTTCAGTAAAAACACATCACGGCATGGTGGCTCAGTGGTTAGCACTGCTGCCTCACAGCACCAGGGTCCCAGGTTCAATTCCAGTCTCAGGTAACTGTGTGTGGAGTTTGCACATTCTCCCAGTGTGTGTGGGTTTTCTCCGGGTGCTCCGGTTTCCTCCCACAGTCCAAAAACGCGCAAGTCAGGTTTAGATGAAGGGGTAAATGTAGGGAATGGGTCTGGGTGCGTTACTCTTCGGAGGGTCGGTGTGGACTTGTTGGGCCGAAGGGCCTGTTTTCACACTGTACGGAATCTAATCTATTGTGATGGCAAATGTGGCAGTTGATTTGTGCACAGGTATGCTGCTTTTGTTTTGCTGTTTAAAACAATAAATATTCAACAGCTCGATGAGCAAACTCCCCAAATCGTCTGCTGGTGTTAGTGGAAATCAACACTTCACTGGGGAATATATTTAATCCCATAGTCCCAGCAGCTGCTTCCCTTGATGATGGGTCACATTTGATTGACTGTGACAATCTCTCCCCCTTTAAGTATTTCTCAGCATGTTGAGATCACCCCCCAGGTGATGGGGGGGGGGCGGGGGGGGGGCAGGGGGTGCTGTTGCCTTGGGGTTCGCAGGGGGGGAAGAGAGCTGTTGCCTTGGGGTTCTGCAGTTCAGTTGGAGGATGCACTTTCCACTGCTAATGCAGAGGGAGTTTGAGGACTGACCACATTAGAATAAGGAACCAGGATTGATGGAGGTTGTGGCTCAGGAGGATGCTTTCGAAGGAGCCTTAGCAAACTGCTGCCTATGTGGGGGGTGCTGGAAGGAACAGAGAGTGGAGTCAATGATTAAAATGGTAGAGGATGGGGTCGATATCAACTGAAATCTCATGGCTTGGATAATGTCAAATTTCCTGAGTTGTACTGGAGCTGCACCCATCCAGACAAATAGGAAACATTCCAGTGCAGACCTGACCTGTGCCTGGCAGATGGTGCACAGGCTTTGGGAAGTCAGGAAGTGAGTTAATTGCTGCAGGATTCCCAGCTCGCTCTGTATAAGTATGACTGGCCCAGATCAGTTTCTGGGCCATGGTAACCCTTTGGATATTGATAGTGTGGGATTCAGTGATGATAATGTCATTGAATATCAAGGAGAGGTGTTAAGGTGGATAAAAGCATGATTGACTCACATGCACTTCAATGATTGATGCACTGAAACAGATTATTCAAAATATCTTTTACTGCTAAATTTGGCCTAACTATCAGCCACGATCTTTTACGGAGGGTATATATTTAACATCTTTAACTGTTTACAAGGCATTAACTTTCCCAAAACCTCCTGGTGTCTATAAAATGCCAAAGAGCTATGTGCAGTTGTTGGTACAGCCCTCACACAGGTCCCTTCAACCCACACACAGCTCATCGCTCTGAGAGACTGGGTTTGGTGATCAAGCAGAGAGGGGGCTGGGTCAGAAACCAGACAAAAACACATGGATACAGATGGCAGAGATTCCAACACAAACGCTCCCCACACCTGCCTCCAACAGTCAGGCAGCATTTAACACAAATTCCTCTGAACTCAAGGCCAAGGGGAAAAAAAAAATCTTAGAAATGAGAGAGAGGAGGAACAATCCAAAACAGATTGTAATCCAGGCAAATAATAACTGAGTCCAGCTGCACACAAA
The DNA here is from genome assembly GCF_020745735.1 of Hemiscyllium ocellatum. Lineage (NCBI taxonomy): Eukaryota > Metazoa > Chordata > Chondrichthyes > Orectolobiformes > Hemiscylliidae > Hemiscyllium > Hemiscyllium ocellatum. Next base: position 2,872,339 of record NC_083428.1, read on the forward strand.
CTGCGTCACTCTGTCCACATTCATCAACAAAAACACAGCAGACTCAATTTTTATAGCGTAGGAAGAGGCCATTCTCTCCATTATGCCTGTACTGGTTTATTACCTCATGCCAATTTCCTTCCCCTACATTCATGAAGAAGGGCTCATGCCTAAAACGTCGATTCTCCTGCTCTCTGGATGCTGCCTGACCTGCTGCACTTTTCCAGCAACACATTTTCAGCTTTGTTTAAAGAATCCCTACAATGTGGAAATAGGCCATTCAGCCCAGCAAATCTACACTGACCCTCCAACGAGCAACCACCCAGACCCATTCGCCTAACCTATTACTCTAGTCACAGGTAAATGTAATGCACATTCCTGAACACTATGGGAATTTAGCATGGCCAATTCATCTAACCTGCATGGAGTCAGATGTACAGCATGGAAACAGACCCTTCGGTCCAATCCGTCTATGCCGACTAGATATCCCAACCCAATCTAGTCCCACCTGCCAGCACCCGGCCCATATCCCTCCAAACCCTTCCTATTCATATACCATCCAAATGCCTCTTAAAAGGTTGCAATTGTACCAGCCGCCACCACATCCTCTGGCAGCTCATTCCATACACGTACTATTCTCTGTGAAAAAGTTGCCCCTTAGGTCTCTTTTATATCTTTCCCCTCTCACTCTAAACCTATGCTCTCTAGTTCTGGACATCTTTGGATTCTAGGAGGAAACTGGCATACCCGGAGGAAACCCACACAGACACAGGGAGAACGTCTGTGTGGAATTTACACAGTTGCCAGAAGCTGGAATTGAACCCAGGTCCCTGGCGCTGTGAGGCAGCAGTGCTAACCAATGAGCCGCCAATACCCTTCTTGAATGCTTCAGTTGAACCTACGTCCATCACATTTCCAGACAGCACATTCTGTGCACAACCAGGGAGATAAAGAAAATGGAGCTCAGATTAGAAGGCCCAGGAGCTGGAGCCAACCCCTCAAGATGATCACAGCTGACCCTCCAAAATCAACACCACCGCATTCCCTCACCTCAATGCCCCAAGGGTTCACAAACCTATTTGTAGAAATCTCTATGCCTCCCTCATGAAGGAGATGAGCTCAGTGAGCTGTGATTAAAACAGACTGTAATAATTCCTGTTCGTGACACAACACATGCTCCAAAACATGACACAGAGTGCTGTACTGTCAAAGGAACCAGCTTACAGATGAAGTCATTAAACAGAGGTACAGCCCAGAGCCACTAGTAGAGAAAAAGAATCTCATGCATTCAGATGGTGGAATAAAAATATTACCAGAGGAAACCAACACCCACCCCCCACCCCCAACAACAAAATACCCAGTGTTCGAAACTTAGAGAAAATCCACGCAACCAAGAATTGGAAAGAACCTTCGAACAGAATTGGGAAAAACCTAGTTGATAGGTTTGCACACATCACACAACCACAGCAACAAAAACAAAAACATTCAAGTCTTACCTTTTGCTTCTGCGGGAAATGTCGCAGAATGTCGGGACACAAAGAGCTTGAGCTGCTCATCCAGGCTGTAGGCAGAAGCATCGATGTCCCAGGAGAGGATCCCTGGAGAGAAAAAAAGACACCAGCAATGAGGGTGTGGCAGCTCTGCATGCTCAATATAGAAAAAACCTCAAAGCTAATGGACAGAGAGCTGAAAGTAATGAGAAAGCTCAGGCATTGTCAGCCTTTAGCACAGGAGAGGTTGGGCTTCAGGGATGAGGAAGTACTGTTTCTGTTGATCAAACCCCATCCAGCACAAACTGATGTCACCATTTCAGCTGACTTACTTGGGCAAGATGCATCATAGCCTCCAGACTCATTGGATCACTTCCTCTCCTCAGTATTCTGACAACATCCCATTTGCCTGCATTCGAACTCCAGTTAAAAACAAACCAACATCCCATTTGCCTTGGATTATTTCCAGCCTGCCTCCAGTTTGTTCGTGCACCTCCACAGTTCAATCCCAATGCTGCTACTCAGCCTCGGCAGCATGAACAATTCACAAATGGCTCACCTCTATTTCACATTTCAAACACCCTCTATTGCATTTTGCCCACTTCGGACTCCTAATGATAGAACTGACTGACCTGACCCATGAACCATTCAGTCCTGAAATGTTAACTTGTAAGATTCTAGCTGCACAAATGCAGAACAATGCCTACGATTCCAATCTGTCCCCCTTTTCAATTCCACAAATTCACTGGGCACGGATTTCAGTTACAAGTGGAGTATTTGCCGTCACTGAGGAAATGACACATGACTGATCTGCACCAAATACACACTCATAGGGATTCTATGAAAATTCTAGAGTGTGGAAGCAGGCCATTCAGCCCATCAACCCCACAATGACCCTCCTAACAGCATCCCATCCAGGCCCACCCCTGTAACCTTGCATTTCCCATAGCTAACCCACCTCACCTGCACATCTCTAGACACAATGGATAATTTAGCATGGCCAATCCACCCTAACCTGCAAATGCTTGGACTGTGGGAAGAAACCCATACAGATACAGAGAGAACATACAAATTCCACACAGTCACCCGAGGCTGGAATCAAACCCAGGTCCCTGATGGGGTGAGGCAGTGGTGCTAACCACAGACACAGGGCTGCCCTGATGTCAGAGATTGATTGACTAAAACGTAAATGGGAAAAATTGTGTTTTCTTCTGCAGGGGTTCCAAGGAAACTTGGAGTGACAGCAGGAATGGGGGGGGGGGGAAGAGATTGAGTTTTATAAGAACAATTTGCTGGAGAAACTCTGCAGGTCTGACATTTGTTCAGAGAAAGCAGTTAACGTTGAGTTCAGTGACTCTTCAGAACTGTTTTGAATGTTAACTGCTTTCTCTGCACAGGTGCTGCTAGACCTGCCGAGTTTCTCCAGCAATTTCGGTTTTGTGTCAGATTTCTACCATCCGCGGTTCTTTGTTTTAGTTTAAGAGCAGGACGGTAGTCCCAAGGACAGTAATTACAGTAGGAGCAGGGAATGGAGACGAGGTAGAAGGTGAAACTGAGCTTTGTATTGGCCACATTAGGAAATGGAGACATTGTGTGGGTTTCTTTGTAGGCTGATACATTGTATCGGTCACATACGGAAATGGACACATTGTACCCGCCCGACTCGAAATCCAACATGAAACTGACACATTGTATCCGAGCTCTCGGATATTAAACAGGCCCCGACCAGAGTTTATAACAAAATTGCTGGAGAATAGAGTTAAGGCATCGAGTTCGGCGACTCCTCATCAGCAGCGGGGTTGATCACACAGAAATGCGGATGGAGATGGTAATCTCTCCCCGGCCTTCCATTTTTGTGTGTGTGGGACTGGGATATATCCCGCTAACCCCGCGCAAGGAGGCGTTCCTGCGGGAATGCATCCAAAGATTCAAACTCGTGTTACAAACCGCCAGGGGACACACAGAGAGAGATTAATATACCCCTACCCCACACCCCGAACAAAATATAATCTCACACCAGCCTTTGTTCTGTTGAGGTTTTGATTTTAGACAATGACAGAGGCTGGAGGATTGTTAAAGCGGTGCCTGGGAATTACTGGAACACAGCTCCTCTCCCAGACACTGGCCCCGGGATCCATTGGGATCCGGAACCGAGCCGCTGTCTTTCACAGCCCACACCAACAGCCCCCTTCAAAAAGGGGCCACATTTACCCTCGTTAGAGGCAGAGTCCTGAGCGATCCCTCCTCCCCGCCCAAAGTGCGGTCCCGGGGTATTCAGACACTCACTGCCCCAATTCCCCAGGGAGAGGGATTCCACGTTAAAACACATCCTGACCACCACCGGGAGCGGGTACACAACACTCCCACTGCCCGGATACCCCAGGGAGGGGAGTGGACACCTACACTCTCCCCAGGGGTGGGGGCTGACCGGCTGCGATACCACACCAGCCGGTGAGGGTGGTCTCCCGCCCCCCGACGCTGGCTCTCTCACCTCGCCGAATCTGCGCGATCACATCCGGCAGCAGCAACAGCTCGGGCCTCCCGGCCTCTCCGAGTACCACCAGGGCCGAGGCTTTGCACTGCCCGCTCCCGGAGGCCGCTAACACCGCCGCCGCCATCCCCGCTCCCGGAGACGCCACCGCCCGTTCCCCCCTGCCGTCAGTAAATCCGCAGCAGGAGCGGAGCAGCAACCAATCCGCGGCCTGTCCCCTCCCCTCCCCTCCCAACCCCACCCACCCGACCAGCTCCAGGTTCCTGGGGGAGGGGGAGGGAGATAGGATAGGAGAGAGAAAAGGAAGGGAGGGAGAGAGAGAGAGAGAGACTGGGGGGAAGAGGGACGGGAGAAAAAGGAAGGGAGGAACAGCAGAGAAAAGCAGGGAGGTAGAGAGAGGGAGGATGGAGGGATGGCAAACGAGAGGGGGAGCAAGCGAGGTGGTGGGGGGTAATTTCAATCTGCATCTCGACTATGTAAACCTAATGAGCTTCTGGAGTTGGTGGAGATGGTTTCCTGTATATTGAAAATCCAACTCAAACAAACTATCTTCTATCTAGTATTATGTAACAAGAAAGGGGCCATTAATAATCTTGTTGTAAAAGAATCTTTTTTTCAGGATGAGTGACCATAACACAATAGAATTTTACCTGTAAAAGTGAGGTAGTTCAAAGATGAAAGAAACTATGAGGATAAGAGCAAATTGGTTGAGGTGGATTCTGAAAACAAATTAAAGATATGATGGTCCATAGGCAAAAACGTCTTAAATAATTATGACATCATATCCATTCCTTCAAGTCACAAATACATCCAAAATGTCAGTCAACTGTGGCAAACACAGCAAATTAAAGATTGAGTTCGAAAAGCACATCAGGTCTGAGGAGCAGGAGAGTCAACATTTCAGGCATAAATACCTCATCAGGAATGAAGTGGAGCTGCCTGACCTGCTGTACTTTTCCAGCGCCACACTTTTCGATTCTGACTCTCCAGCATCTGCAGTCCTCACTTTCTCCAACTTAAGGATTGTGAAAAGACAGGCCTATAAATGTTGCTAGCAATTCTGGTAAACCTGAAGATCAGGAGAATTTTATAGGGTGAATAGAATATGAATGTACACTAGCAAAAAACTTAAAATAACTCTAAATGCTTTTACAGGTCTGAAAAAAGGAAACATTTGGCTAAGACAATTGTGAGTCTGTTACAGGCAGAATCAGGAGAATTTGTAATGGAAAATAGCTGAGCAACTAAATAATTATTTTGTGTCAGTCTTCAGTAAGAAAAATATAATAAATCTCCCAGGATTTGAAATCCAATGCTGTTTGGAGGGTGGGGAAGACTCCAGTGACTGCACCTGAAACATTAACTCTGATTTTATAGAGCCTGCCAGGCCCGCTGAGCTTTTCCAGCAATTTTCTGTTTTCATTTTTGATTTATAGCATCTACAGTTCTTTCTCTTTTTTTGATTGAACATTCACCTTTTTTACAGTAGGATTTGGGTACATGAGGAGTGAAGTCTTGTTTCAGTCATACAGGAGCTTTGCTGAGACCACACCTGGAGTACTGTGTACAGTTTTGTCTCCTTATCTCAGGAACAATATTGTCATAGAGGGAGAACAGTGAAGTTTCACCAGACTTGTTCCTGGGACAGTGGGACAGTCCTTGGGAGAAAGATTAAGTAAACTGGGCCTGTATTCACTAGAGTTTCAAAGAATGAAAGGTGATCTTACTGAAACTTACAAAATATTGAAAGTGTTAGCTAGGCTAAATGCAGCTAAGCTTCCCCTGGTTGGGGAGTCTGGAACCAGATGGTACAAAATTAAGGAGGAAGCCACTTCTGTCTACGAAATGGAGAACTTTTTTTTGACTCAGAAGTTTGTGAATCTTTGGTCTGTGGAAGTTCTTTGAAGGAGAGTCATAGAGATGTACAGCATGGAAACAGACCCTTTGGTCCAACCTGTCCATGCCGACCAGATATCCCAACCCAATCTAGTCCCACCTCCCAGCATCTGGCCCATATCCCTCCAAACCCTTCCTATTCATATATCTATCCAAATGCCTCTTAAATGTTGCAATTGGACCAGCTTCCACCACTTCCTCTGGCAGCTCATTCCATACACGTACCACCCTCTGCGTGAAAAAGTTGCTCCTTAGGTCCCTTTTATATCTTTCCCCTCTCACCCTAAACCTATGCCCTCTAGTTCTGGACTCACTGACCCTAGGGAAAAGACTTTGTCTATTTATCCTATCCATGCCCCTCATAATTTTGTAAACCTCTATAAGGTCACCCCTCAGCCTCCAACGCTCCAGGGAAAACAGCCCCAGCCTGTTCAGCCTCTCCCTGTAGCTCAAATCTCTAACTCTCGCAACATCCTTGTAAATCTTTTCTGAACCCTTTCAAGTTTCACAACATCTTTCTGCTAGGAAGGAGACCAGAATTGCACGCAATATTCCAACAGTGGCCTAACCAATGTCCTGTACAACTGCATCATGATCTTCCAACTCCTGTACTCGATACTCTGACCAATAAAGGAAAGCATACCAAACGCCTTCTTCACTATCCTATCTACCTGCGACTCCACTTTCAAGGAGCTATGATCCTGCACTCCAAGGTCTCTTTGTTCAGCAACACTCCCAAGGACCTTACCATTAAGTGTATAAGTCCTGTTAAGATTTGCTTTCCCAAATGCAGCACCTCGCATTTATCTGAATTAAACTCCATCTGCCACTTCTCAGCTCATATGACAGATTTCTAATTCCCACTGATGGAAAGGGAAAAGGCATTGAAGTAGATGATCGGCAATGATTGTACTGAATGGTGGAGCGGTTTTGATGGACTGAATGGCTAACTTTTGATTTCGCTGCACTTTGGATGCTGCCTGAACCGCTGTGCTCTTCCAGCACCACTAATCCAGAATCTCGCTCCTATAGTCTACCCATCCTGCCTCATGGTCTGGTAATGCATCTTTGTAAAATTCAAATTGTTGTGTTCAAATCCCTCCTTGATTTCACTTCTTTCAGTCAGGCCTGTTGAACACCGCACCATTGAGAGCACTGACTTCAGCTGTCTGAGATCCTGCAAGCACTCTGGAACTCCTCCCTAATCATCTGCATCTCTCTGTCTCCACTTTTAAGATTCTGTTCCTTAAGATCCTCCTCTTTGGTCAAGCTGTTGGTCACCTGTCCTGATATCTCTGTATGGAGCTCAGTGTTAAATTCTATCTGATCATCACTCCTTTGAAATGTTTTTGTGATTTATTATGTAAAATCATTTTATGAAAATGAGTTGCTGTTGGATCCTGCTAATACTGTAAAGGGTATAGGAGGAGCTATTCTTGGTACTAACGTTATTCCCTCGATTTTGAATTTTGTCCCATTGTTAGAAAACACCCACACAGCAGCTGAATATACAGATGTTCCTTGATTCCAACTGGTTATTAACTGAACATTGCCATACAAGCCAAACATTCCAATGTGAAAGGTTTCATTTTGGAAGCCAAAGGTAATATTATTTCAGACTGAGCTCTGAAGACAGTGTCTGGAGGCATTGTGGTAACATTAAAGCTCTGTTTAGATAATCTTTGGTAATTCTTCTTACAAAAACTTCTGCAGTGTTATTATTTACTCGTCCCCTAAACAGAAATATTAACCCCTCAGTAGAATTGCATTGGGTTTTAAGATGGAGAAATTCAGAGCCAACAGACCAGAATGTTTAGCTTGTAAAATATTTGTGATTTAAGTGTGATGAACAACTGGGTTAGTGGGCAACTGTGTGATTCAGTCACAGGAGTGGGTGTCATTCATTCTGAGTGTTCAGTTTTCTTTGAAAGGAATCATGTGCAGGGTGTGGGCATCAGTAACAAAGCTAGAATTCACTCCTGCTCCTGAGTTTCCTAAGAAGGTGGGGGTAAGACAATGGATAATGGATATGAAGGGGGATAAGGACTAATTCCACCAGAGATTAACCCAATCACTGCCCCAATCCTTACAGAGATTAACCCAATCATTGTCCAAATGAATAAAATTTTAATCATTAGTTACCCCATTAGATTAACTTCATTGGAAACTTCTGATTACTTAACTGAACATCCCCAAACTCCAATGATTAAATTATAGTTTAATATTCTCTGCTGCTTATTACTCCTTGGAATGAACTCATCTGCTCATCGCAATAGTGGCTTCTTGTTCTAGTGGCAAGTAATGTTCCTGCCACACAAGTGCTAGGCAATGACCATCTTTAACAAGAGACAATTTAACCATCATCCCTTGACATTCAATGCTGCTACCATCACTGAATCCCTCACTGTCAACATCCTGGGGGTTACCATTGACCAGAAACTGAACTTATGTGTTACTGAGGATTATGTCTGCAATAAATGCCGTTGGTTGCAAATCCTACCAAATCGAATGGATCAGTTGGAGTGACAGTTAGAGGCAATAAGGGATTTACAAGAGCAAGGGAGTCTGGTGGATGGCAGTTATAGGGAGAGAGAAAAGCTGCAGATATAGTTACATGGATGGGTTAACTCCAGGAAGATAAGAGAGGTAGGCAGGTAGTACAGGAGTCTTTGGTGGCTATCCCCATTTCAAACAAGTACGCTGTTTTTGAAAATATAGGCAGTGATGGATTCTCAGGGGAATGTAGCATAAACAGCCAAGTTTCTGGTATCAAATCAGGCTCTAATATAATGCGGGGTACGGCGGGTTCCAAGCAATTGATTGTCTTAGGAGACTCTCTAGTCAGGGGCACAGACAGACATTTCTGCGGCCAGCAGTGAAAAATCAGAATGGTGTGTTGCCTTCCTGGTGCCAGGATCAAGGATGTCTCAAAGAGGATGCAGAATGTTCTCAAAGGGGAGAGGGCCCAGGAGGAGGTCATTGTACACATTGGAACCAATGACAAAGGAAGGAGAAAGGATGAGATTCTGAAGGAACAATATAGAGAGTTAGGCAGGAATTTAAAAGGGAGGTCCTCGAGGGTAGTAATATCTGGATTACTCCCAGTGCTATGAGCAAGTGAGGACAGGAATAGGAGGATAGAGCTGTAGCGGGTCCTGTTCCTGCTTTACTCCGCGCTGAGTCGGTATCTGACAGGGTGGCCACCTGCGCGTGTCTCGCACCAGCTGGTTCTAGGAACCGGGGAAATCCCACACTATGGGATTCCCTCTGGGGCGAGCGCTGAGTCAAAACTGCTGCAGGCTGCACAGCAAGTCTGACCCTTATATCACCCAGGTAACCCACTGCCACCAATACTCAGGCGATTCTCCCTTCCGTCAGTGGTTCAATGGCCACCCCGTTGTCTACCCACTCGGGCAGTTTCCCCGGAAGAGAGAAAAGGACTGGGCTGTTTATGCCTGACCAGACCCAGTCCTGAGTGGACGGCTTCGAGGTGTCCCAGGAAAAACCCTAGATTCTCGACTCCGGAATTATGGCAAGGCCTTTTGAAACACCGTGACTTTACCAGAGGTCCGTGGTGAGGGTGCAATGGAGCAAACAAGACGCAGAGCGACAGTCCAACACCCTTTTATTATCAACACTCACCAGAACCCGTAAGAAAGACAAACATTAGACACTATACAGTTTACTATGACTATGGGAACAAGATGCTAATGCACACAACGTAAGGCCTTACTTTACACAAGTTAGCAATGCTTATAATTATGACAGTGGAGAACCCCCTTTCCCACAAAGCCTCAACCACTGATATGGTTCTCGGAAAACGCCACGCTTCTGGGTAAGAAACTTACAGCCAGGCTTGAAATTGAGTGCGAGGGTGAACAGCAGACTTGTCCCAGCAGCCAGCGAAGAGAGAGAGATCTGTTCCAGCAGTCCGGAGAGCCCCTTTTCTTAGAGAGCCCAGGTACCTCTGCAGTTATAGTCTGGAAATGCCCCCAGGGCACTGGCAATGTCCGATGTGTTTTACACCTCCCTACTGTGCAGGTGAAATGACCTCCGTGGCTGTGTCCATTGTTTCATAATTCTCCGTTTGCTAACACGGAGGTGCTAATGGCTCTCTTCTGTTCTCCTGAGCCTAGCCCAGACATCGTGACTCCAGGCTTTGTTGGCTTATCAGGCCTGCATGGTGGCCATTTCCCCCCTCCAATACACTTAGGTGTCTGGCCGATTCCTGCCAGAACACCTTGGGGGCTGGGCTCTCTTTTGTACAGGCACAGAGATAGCAGCCAGCTGAGCCTGCTGGGAAATCATGTCAAGCTTTCAGAAAAAGGTGGCTGCTTTGTCCATTTTAGCTGTTTTTCCCAGGTTCCACTGCTTGCTCCCTGCTTCTGTGTTGCCCGAAATTGCTACAGAGCAGATGAATGCATGACTCAGGAGCTGGTGTATGGGAGAAGGATTCACATTTTTGGATCATTGGAGTTTCTTCTGGGGAAGAAGTGACCTGTACAAGAAGGATGGATTGCATCTGAATTGGAAGGGGACTAATATACTGACAGGGAGATTTGCTAGAGCTGCTCAGGAGGATTTAAACTAGTAAAGTTGGTGGGGGAGGAGGGGGGGACGCAGGGAGATAGTGAGGGAAGAGATCAATCTGAAACTGGTACAGTTGAGAAAAGAAGCGAGTCACACAGTCATGGCGGGCAGGGACAAAGTCGAGAACAAGGGAGGACTGATAAATTAAACTACATTTACTTCAATACAAGGGGCCTAACAGGGAAAGCAGATGACCTCAGGGCATGGTTAGGAACATGGGACTGGGATATCATAGCAATTACGGAAACATGGCTCAGGGATGGACAGGACTGGCAGCTTAATGTTCCAGGATATAAATGCTACAGGAAGGACAGGAAGGGAGGCAAGAGAGGAGGGAGAGTAGCACTTTTGATAAGGAATAGCGTTACAGCTGTGCTGAGGGAGGATATTCCTGGAAATACATCCAGGGAAGTTATTTGGGTGGAACTAAGAAATAAGAAAGGGATGATTACCTCATTGGGATTGTATTATAGACCCCCCAATAGTCAGTGGAAAATTGAGAAACAAATATGTATAGACATTTCAGTTACCTATAAGAATAATAGGGTGGTTATGGTAGGGGATTTTAACTTTCCAAACATAGACTGGGACTGCCATAGTGTTAAGGGTTTGATAGAGAGGAATTTGTTAGGCATGTACAAAAAGATTTTCTGATTCAGTATGTCAATGTACCTACTAGAGAAGGTGCAAAACTTGACCTACTCTTGGGAAATAAGGCAGGGTAGGTGTCTGAGGTGTCAGTGAGGGAACACTTTGGGGCCAGCGACCATAATTCTATTAGTCTTGAAATAGTGATGGAAAAGGATAGACTAGATCTAAAAGTTGAAGTTGTAAATTGGAGAAAGGCCAATTTTGACCGTATTAGGCAAGAACTTTCAAAAGCTGACTGGGGGCAGATGTTCACAGGTAAAGGGATGGCTGGAAAATAGGAAGCCTTCAGAAACGAGATAACGAGAGTCCAGAGACAGTATATTCCTGTTAGGGTGAAAGGAAAGGCTGGTAGGTATAGGGAATGTTGGATGACTCAAGAAATTGAGGGTTTGGTTAAGAAAAAGAAGGAAACAAAGGTATAGACAGGATAGATCGAGCAAATCCTTAAAAGAGTATAAAGGCAGTAGGAGTATACTTAAGAAGAAAATCAGGAGGGCAAAAAGGGAACATAAGATAGTTTGGCAAATAGAGTTATGGAGAATCCAAAGAGTTTTTACAAATACATTAAGGACAAAAAAGTAACTAGGGAGAGAATAGGGCCCCTCAAAGATCAGCAAGGCGGCCTTTGTGTGGGGCCACAGGAGATGAGAGATGGGAATACTAAATGAGTATTTTGCATCGTATTTACTGTGGAGAAGGACATGGATGATATAGAATGTGGAGAAATAGATGGTGACATCTTGAAAAATGTCCATATTACAAAGGAGGAAGTGCTGGATGTCTTGAACTGCATAAAGGTGGATAAATCCCCAGGACCTGATCAGGTGTACCCTAGAACTCTGTGGGAAGCTAGAAAGGTGATTGCTGGGCCTCTTACTGAGACATTTGTATCATAGATAGTCACAGGTGAGGTGCTGGAAGACTGGAGGTTGGCTAACGTGGTGACACTGTTTAAGAAGGGTGGTAAAGACAAGCCAGGGAACTATAGACCAGTGAGCCTGATGTTGGTGATGGGCAAGTTGTTGAAGGGAATCCAGAGGGATAGGATTTGCATGTATTTGGAAAGGCAAGGACTGATTAGGGATAGACAACATGGCTTTGTGTGTGGGAAATCATGTCTTACAAACTTGATTGAGTTTTTTGAAGAAGTAACAAAGAAGATTGATGAGGGCAGAGCGGTAGATGTGATCTATATGGACTTCAGTAAGGCATTCAACAAGGTTCCTCATGGGAGACTGGTGAGCCATGTTAGATCTCATGGATTACAGGGAGAACTAGCTATTTGGATACAGAACTGGCTCAAAGATAGAAGACGGAGGGTGGTGGTGGAGGGTTGTTTTTCAGATTGGAGGTCTGTGACCAGTGGAGTGCCATAAGGATTGGTGCTGGGCCCACTACTTTTCATCATTTATATAAATGATTTGGATATAAACGCAGGAGGTAAACTTAGTAATTTTGCAGATGACACCAAAATTGGAGGTGTAGTGGACAGCGAAGAGGTTTACCTCAGATTATAGCAGGATCTTGATTTGATGGGCCAATGGGCTGAGGAGTGGCAGATGGAGGTTAATTTCAAAAAATGTGAGGTGTTGCATTTTGGGAAAGCAAATCTTAGCAGGACTTAGACACTTAATGGTAAGGACTTCGGGAGTGTTGCTGAACAAAGAGACCTTGGAGTGCAGGTTCATAGCTCCTTGAAATAGAGTCGCAGGTAGATAGGATAGTGAAGAAGGCGTTTGGTATGCTTTCCTCTATTGGTCAGAGTATTGAGTACAGGAGTTGGAAGGTCATGTTGCGGCTGTACAGGACATTGGTTAGGCCACTGTTGGAATATTGCATGCACTTCTGGTCTCCTTCCCAGCAGAAAGATGTTGTGAAACTTGAAAGGGTTCAGAAAAGATTTACAAGGATGTTGCCAGGGTTGGAGGATTTGAGCTACAGGGAGAGGCTGAACAGGCTGGGGCTGTTTTCCCTGGAGTGTTGGAGGCTGAGGGGGACCTATAAAACCATGAATGGCATGAATAGGGTAAATAGACAAGGTCTTTTCCCTGGGGTGAGGGAGCCCAGAACTAGAGGGCATAGGTTTAGGGTGAGACTGGAAAGATATAAAAGGGACCTAAGGGGTAATATTTTTATGCAGAAGGTGGTGTGCGTATGGAATGAGCTGCCAGAGCAAGTGGTGGAGGCTGGTACAATTGCAACATTTAAAAGGCACCTGGATGGGCATATGAATAGGAAGGACTTGGGGGGGATATGCGTTGGGTGCTGGCAAGTGGGATTAGGTTAGATTGGGATATCTGGTCCACATGGACGAATTGGACTGAAGGGTCTGTTTCTGTGCTGTACATCTCTATGACTCTATGAAAGGCAGTGGCTACAAGAAGTCAGAGGCTGGGAATTCTGTAGCAAGTAATTCACCCTTTGATTCCTCAAAGCCTGTCCATCATCTAGTAGGCATAAATGAGGAGTGTGATGGAATATTCCTCATTTGCCTGGATGGGTGCAGGTCGAACAAAGCATGACAGCATCCAGGACCCAAAGCAGCCTGTCGATGGCACAACTTCCACAAATATTCCTTCCTTTTAGCACTGACATTCAGTAGCAGCAGTGTGTACTGTCTACAGGATGCACTGCAGAAACTCATACAGCTCCTTCCAAACCCATGATCTCCACCAACTAGAAGGACAAGGGCAGCAGATACATGGGAACACCACCCAATAGACAATAGGTGCTGGAGTAGGCCATTCTGCCCTTCGAGCCTGCATCACCATTCAATATGATCATGGCTGGTCATCCTTAATCAGTATCCTGTTCCTGCCTTATCTCCATAACCCTTGATTCCATTATCCTTGAGAGCTCTATCCAACTCTTTCTTAAATGAATCCAGACACTGGGCCTCCACTGCCCTCTGGGGCAGAGCATTCCACACAGCCACCACTCTCTGGGTGAAGAGGTTTCTCCTCATCTCTGTCCTAAATGGTCTACCCCGTATTTTTAAGCTGTGTCCTCTGGTTCGGCACTCACCCATCAACGGAAACATGTTTCCTGCCTCCAGAGTGTCCAATCCTTTAATAATCTTTTATGTTTCAATCAGATCCCCTCTCAATCTTCTAAACTCAAGGGTATACAAGCCCAGTTGCTCCAGTCTTTCAGTGTAAGGTAATCCCGCCATTCCAGGAATTGACTTCGTGAATAGTTCCCTGCAAGTTCCCCTCCAATCCACTCATCATCCTGACTTGGAAATATATCGCTGTTCCTTCACTGTCACTGGGTCAAAATCCTGGAATTCCCTCCCTAAGGGCATTGTGGGTCAACTTAAAACAGTTCAAGAAGGCAGCTCACCCCCACCTTCTCAAGGGGCAACTAGGGACAGGCAATAAATGCTGGGCTCAGCCAGAAACATCCACATCTCTGGAATGAATTTTAAAATGTTCTAATTGTTTTCCATCAGAGGAGTAGCTTTTTGAACATGTCTGTCATTCACTGATGTGCAGCCTGTCTATTCCCTGCACCTTCATCATCCTGAGCATCTATTGGTGTCAGGAACAGCAGGAGGCCATTCAGCCTTTGACCTTGCTCTGGCACTCAACAAGATCATGGTTGATCTGTTCCTCATTCCCTTTCACTCCCTTTTCTGCCAGTTTTGTCAGTAGCCCTTTGTCATCAAAACACAACCAATCTCAGAAATTCCCATTGAGCCCCAGCCTTTTGTGGGAGACAGTTAGATTTCTGCTCCCCCTCTCTGTGAGCAAGTGCTCCCTGACATCACTCCGTTGTCTTGTCTTAAATTTTGAAATACAGTATCTCCCTCACTTCACCCACTCCATTGGGCAGATTCAAACCAGTTCTCCACCAGAAGCATTCTAGGAATGATGAAGGGCTTTTGCCCGAAATGTCAATTTTCTTGCTCCTCGGATGCTACCTGACCTGCACCATTCTAATCTTGACTCTAATCTCCAGCATCTGCAGTACTCACTTTCGCCTATCGCATATACAGGTTCTACAGGAGCTTTGCTGCTGAGCCATTGGCTCCTTGAAATCACTGCCAATGTTAGTTGTCAGATAATTAACTTTCCTGATTTTTGATGTATTTTATTGTGGAAGAAAATAGTAATTAAAATAAAATTTTCATTAATAGTTAATGCAATTTAAGACATGAGATGTGTTGGAACGTAACTCGCTTGGAAGGAGCAAGTGATTTTAGACCAAGTTCTCTCTGACTTGGATTACTCTCACGTCCTCTTTGAACTTATTGTAGACTCAGTGCTGGAAGTTACTCAATAATTGTTTTCTTATTCCAGTATATATCTGGGTGGTAGAAGGTGAATTTGATAGACCCTGGTCTTTTATTGTTCCAGCAATTTCTATCAAGGTGAGCAGCTGAACGCTGCAGGAGGATCAGGTCCATTTGGAATGAAGAAATCTCTCAGCTTTTTTTCAGAACGCTGGTTCCCACATCACAGCAGCAGCCACACGTCAAAAGAAGTATTTGTGACACCCTGAGTTTTTGAATGGTGACACATATTTAACTTCTGCTTTAATTTGCAAGTTTCTGAAAGCAAAGCTTCTTAATTTACCCCATGTCCTTTCCTCTTTGCTGACAGTAACTTGGTCTTTGTAACAACTGCAGGTTATAGACACAAATCCAGTATCAATTCGACAAGATCAAAATGTTTCCTAGCTTCAGCCGATACCCTGGATGAAAACAGCAGCTTGGCTCATGGATATCGTTCTGGGAGTTACAGCTCCACTCAGGACTGGAGTCCAGAATTGAAAGGGGTATTTTAGTGCAGCACAGGGTGTCATGTGTCATTTTTCGGATGATGCTTGAAACTGAAGTTGCCTGTTCCTGAAGTTGAGAATTCCTCTAGCTGGATCTGAATGTGTCCTGGTACCAACACCCCTCCAGCAGAGTGGTATTTCTGTGCTGCATTTCCTTCATGAATCAACAAACAAATTCAGATTCATTGAACGGGCATCCCAGTTCAGGTTTGTGGCACTTTTAATTTTGAATTGGGATTCTCTGATCTCCTTAGGTATTAGAATGTCTACTTTTAAAAAATAATTTATAAACTGTAAATATTAAACTAGTTTGGGGTTGGGGGGATGGCAGGGGAGGGGTGTTGGATCCAAAGCAGTAGGGAGACAAAAGAAAAGCTTTAGGACATTAATGAGAGCAAATTAAAGAATAAAGGTAGTGTTTGTAATCCCAGTACTAGACGAGGCAAGATCATGGCTCACTCTAAATCTATGTCTTCTAGTTCTGGACTCCCCGACCCCCGAAAAAACACTTTGTCTATTTATCCTATCCATGCCCCTCATGATTTTATAGACCTCAAAAAGGTCACTTCTCAGCCTCCAATGCTCCAGGGAAAACAGCCCTCAGCCTATTCAGCCTCTCCCTATAGCTCAAAACCTCCAACCCTGGCAACATTCTTGTAAATGGATGTAGGTTTGCTCACTGAGCAGGAAGGTTCATTTTCAGATGGTTTGTCACCATACTAGGTAGCATCGTCAGTGAGCCTGCAGCTGAAGCTTCGTCCAGAAGCTCACTGACGATGCTACCTAGTATGGTGACAAAACGTCTGAAAATCAACCTTCCAGCTCAGTGAGCAAACCTCCATCCAGAACCTCAACCTGAGCTACAAATCTTCCCAAAACTCACTAATCCTTGTAAATCTTTTCTGAACCCTTTCAAGTTTCACAATATCCTTTTGACAGGAAGACCAGAATTGCACATGACATTCCTACAGTGACCTAACCAATATCCTGTACAGCCACAGTATGAACTCCCAACTCCTGTACTCAATACTCTGACCAATAAAGGAAAGCATACCAAACGCCTTCTTCGTTATCCTATCTACCTGCGACTCCACTTTCAAGAACCTACACTCCAAGGTCTCTTTGTTCAGCAACACTCCCTATGACCTTACCAATAAGTGTATAAGTCCTGCTAAGATTTGCTTTCCCAAAATGCAGCACCACACATTTATCTGAATTAAACTCCATCTGCCACTTCTCAGCCCATTGGCCCATCTGGTCCAGATCCTGTTGTAATCTGAGGTAACCTTCTTCGCTGTCCACTAAACCTCCAATTTTGGTGTCATTTGCAAACTTACTCATCTCTTATACTCGCATCTAAATCATTTATATAAATGATGAAAAGAAGTGGCTTGAAGGTAGAAGACAGAGAGTGGTGATGTAGGTTTGTTTTTCAAACTGGAGGTCTCTGACCAGAGGTATGCCACAGGGATCGATGCTGGGTCCACTGTTATTCATCATTTATATAAATGATTTGGATGAGATTTAGGAGGCATTGTAAGTAAGTTTGCTGACGGCACCAAGGTTGGTGATATAGTGGAGGCGGTTATCTGGAAACACAGAGAGATCTTGATTAACTGAGCCAATAGTCTGAGGAATGGGAGATGGAGTTTCATTTAGATAATGGAAGGTATTGCATTTTGATTGGTCAAAAAAAGGGCAGGACCTACACAGTCAATGGTAGTATCCTGGGGGTGTATAGAACAAGGAGATACAGGGGTACAGGTTCATAGCTTCTTGAAAGTGAAGTCTCAGGTAGACAGGATAGTGAAGAAGGCTTTCAGCTTGCATGCTTTCAACGGTCAGAGAATTGAGCATAGGATTTGGGATGTCTTATTGCAGCTGTACAAGATATTGTTGAGGCCACATTTGCAGTACTATGTGCAGTATTGTTAAACTAGAAAGCATGCAGAAAAGATTTACTAGCATGCTACCTGGACTGGAAGGTTTGAGTTATAAGGAGAGGCTGGATAGACTGGGACTTTTCTTCCTGGAGTATAGGAGACTGAGGGGTGACCTAATAGAAGTCCAGAAAACCATGAGAGGCAGAGATAAGGTAGATAGGCAACAGCATTCTAAAACTAAAGGGCATAGGTTTAAGGTGAGAGATATGAGCAACTTTTTCCACACAGAGTAGTGTCTGGAACAGGCTGCCAGAGGTAGTGGTGGAGGCGAATACAATTTTGTCATTTAAGAAATATTTGGACTGGTAAACAGATGGGATATGTATGGAGGAATATGGACCAAATGTAGGCAAATGGAACTAGATTAAATTGTGAAAACTAGGCTGCATGAACAAATTGGGCTGAAGAGCCTGTTTCCATGCTGTAAACCTCTATGACACTTTGAATGCAAACAAAGCATTCTCAAGCTGTGAAATATACAATCTTCAGTAAATAGAGAAGGTTATGAGGAGTGTTAAGAAATTTTATGAATGTCTCCTAACGCAGACCATCTAGCCTTGGTATTACAGTGCAAAGTGCTGGCTGGCTCGCTCAATGTGGCTGCAATACCAACCACCTCCTGCAGACAGTGCCACTGAACATTTAACATTACCGTTACAGCACCGCCACCTCCTGGCGAATCAGTAAATCGCAGCAGGGTCGATGACAGACACCAAGTGTTAACTATGGACCTAGATCAGAGTGGTGCTGGAAAAGCACAGCAGGTCAGGCAGCATCCGAGGAGCAGGAAAATCGACGTTTCGGGCAAAAGCCCTTCATCAGGAATAGAGGCAGAGTGCCTGCAGAGTGGAGAGATAAATGAGAGGGAGGTGGGGGTGGGGAGAAAGTAGCATGGAGTACAGTAGGTGTACGGGGGTGGGGATGAAGATGATAAGTCAGAGAGGAGGGTGGAGTGGATAGGAAGATAGGCGGGTAGGACAGGTCATGGGGACAGTGCTGAGCTGGAAGGTTGGAGCTGGCGTGAAGGGGAAATGAGGAAACTGGTGAAGTCCACATTGATGCCCTGGGGTTGAAGTGTTCTGAGACAGAAGATGAGGCGTTCTTCCTCCAGGCATCAGGTGGTGTGGGAGCGGTGGTGAAGGAGGCCCAGGACCTCCATGTCCTCATCAGAGCGGGAGGGGAATTGAAAGATTGGGCCACAGGGCGGTGTGGTTGATAGGTGTAGGTGTCCTGGAGATGTTCCCTAAAGCGCTGTGCTGGGAGGCGTCCAGTCTCCCCACTGTAGAGGAGCAACAGATACAATAAATGGTATTGGTGGATGTGCAGACAAATTTTTGATGGATGTGGAAGGCTACTTTAGGGCCTTGGATAGAGGTGAGGGAGGAGGTGTGGGCGCAGATTTTGCAATTTCTGCGGTGGCAGTAGGGGGTGCCAGGATGGGAGGGTGGGTTGTTGGGGTGTGTGGACCTGACCAGGTAGTCATGGAGGGAATGGTCTTTTTGGAAAGTGGAAATGGGTGGGGAGGGAAATATATCCCTGGTGGTGGGGTCTGTTTGGAGGTGGCGGAAATATGGTTTATGCGAAGGGTGGAAGGTGAACACCAGGAGGTTCTGTCCTTGTTACAATTGGAGGGGTGGGGTCTGAGGGCAGAGGAGCAGGATGTGGACGAGATGTGTTGGAGGGCATCTTTAACCACGTGGGAAGGGAAATTTCGGTCTCTGGTGTGTTCTGTGGTGGAACTGGTCCTCCTGGGAGCAAATATGGCGGAGGCAGAGGAATTGGGAATATGGGATGGCATTTTTGCAAGAGGTAGGGTGGGAAGAGGTGTAATCCAGGTAGCTGTGGGAGTCAGTAGGTTTGTAAAAAATGTCAGTGTCAAGTCGGTCATCATTAATGGAGATGGAGAGGTCCAGGAAGGGGAGGGAGGTATCAGAGATGGTCCAGATGAATTTAAGGTCAGGGTGGAATGTGTTGGTGAAGTTGATGAATTGCTCAACCTCCTCGCGGGAGCACGAGGTGGTGCCAATGCAGTCATCAGTGTAGCGGAGGAAGAGGGGAGTGGTGCCGGTGTAACTATGGAAGATGGACTGTTCTACGTAGCTGACAAAGAGACAGACATAGCTGGGGCCCATACGGGTGCCCATGGTTACCCCTTTGGTCTGGAGAATGTGGGAGGATTCGAAGGAGAAATTGTTAAGGGTGAGGACCAGTTCAGCCAAACGAATGAGAGTGTAAGTGGAAGGGTACTGTTGGAGACATCAGGAGAGGAGGAAACGAAGGGCTTGGAGGCCCTGGTCATGGCGGATGGAGGTGTAGAGGGATTGGATATCCATGATGAAGATGAGGCACTGGGGGCCGGGGAAAGTCTTGGAGGAGGTGAAGGGCATGGGTGGTGTCTTGAACATATGTGGGGAGTTCCTGGACTAGGGGGGATAGGACAGTGTCGAGGTAGGTAGAGATGAGTTCAGTGGGGCAGGAGCATGCTGAGACAATGGGTCGGCCAGGGTGGTCAGGCTCGTGGATCTTGGGAAGGAGGTAGAACCAGGCAGTGCAGGGTTCCCGGACTATGAGATTGGAAGCTGTGGGTGGGAGATCTCCTGAGGTGATGAGGTTCTGTATGGTCTGGGAGATGATGGTTTGGTGATGGGAGGTAGGTCATGGTTGAGGGGGCAGTAGGAAGAGGTGTCCTTGAGGTGGCATCTGGCTTCAGCGGTGTAGAGGTCAGTGCGCCAAACTACCACTGTGCCCCCTTTATCCGCTGGTTTGATGGTGAGGTTGGGATTGGAGCAGAGGGAGTGGAGGGCTGTGTGTTGTGAGGGTGAGAGGTTGGAGTGGGGGAGGGGGGTAGACACGTTGAGGCAGTTAATGTCCTGGCGGCAGTTGGAAATGAAGAGATCGAGGGTGAGTAATAGGCCAGCGCGGGGTGTCCAGGTGGAGTGTGCTGGAGGCGAGCGAAGGGGTCCTCGGAAGGTGGGCGGGAGTCCTGATTGTAAAAGTAAGCTCGGAGGCAGAAAACGTGTTCGACGTCACGGCGTGTATTAAATTCGTTGATGCGTGGATGGAGGGGGATGAAGGTGAGTCCTTTGTTGAGGACTGATTGTTCGTCCTCAGTGAGGGGGAGGTCTGGAGGGATGGTGAAAACTCGGCAGGGCTGGGAGCTGGGACCCGGTGTGGGTGTGGAACTGGGGAGGAGCCTGTAACTGGAGTGGGCACGGTGTTAGGGGGAGTAGGGGTGGAGTAATGAGCAGGGGTGATGTTCCCCTCAGGGTTCTGGGGGGCAGGAATAGTGACAGTGGGATCTGTGGGCGGCGTGTTACTATGTCCAACACTCCCATTTCCCTGGAGCTTGCAGTTTTTGAATTTACTGGAGGACAGCTGTGTGCCAACACCTGGCTCTTCCACTAGTCAGAAAAACGAATCACTATTGTTAGAGCGAGGATATAAGCAAGGATGAAAGCTCCAGCTCTGCCCAGAGAGTGTCAGAGGAGATCTAATTACAAATGAGTCTCCCGCACAGCGACTTTCAAGCTGCAGATACCAGGAGAGAGCAAGGGAGGAGCCAGGCTGTATTGCCACTTGCTAACCAAGGTGTTGCTGCCACTGAAATCTGTAAACACAGCATTGTTTCCAACTCAGTTTTTGTAAAGGTATTGCATTTGTAACTGTTCATTATAACATGAGTACAATAAAGTTCAGATTAGGGTGGTGCTTTAAAAGCACAGAAGGTCAGGCAGCATCCAAGGAGCAGGAAAATCGACGTTTCGGGCAAAAGCCATTCATCAGGAATTTCCGATGAAGGGCTTTTGCCCAAAACGTTGATTTTCCTGCTTCTCGGATGCTGTCTGACCTGCTGTGCTTTTCCAGCATCACTCTAATGTAAACTCTGGTTTCCAGCATCTGCAGTCCTCACTTTTGCCTACAATAAAGTTCAGTGCAGAGAATGTAAAGTGATTGATTTTGGTGCGAAGAGTAAGGAGAAGCAGTGTAAAGGATACAAAGTGAGTGCAGGAGCAGAGGGATCTAAATTAATGAAAGTGGCAGGATTGATTGACAAACGGGTTAATGTTTCAGACAGGATCTTGGGCTTTATAAATGGCAGCGAAAGTGGAATCTGTACAAACTGCCCTCAGTTGCAGCATTGTGACCAGTTCTAGGTGGAGAGAAGATTTCCAAGAATGGTTGCTGTGATCCAGGCAGCTCCTGTCAGAGAAGTTTGAGAAGAGACTTGAAGGAGGTTTCTCTGATTACAAAGGGCTGACCAAGAGAACTGTTCTCATTGGCAAAATGAGCATTAGCATTTACAGGACTACAGAGAAAAGGCAAAGGGGATAAGACTAGCTGAGGCAACACAACCACAGTGGGCTGAATGGTCTGCTGGAGGATTGTAACTGATGAGTGACTCTATATGACCAGTGTTAGTTTACCATGATCCACAAATACAAAATATACTCAACAGTCCTCTCAGAGAGACTCGTTCATGTGATGTGACCCACTGCAGTGTGATTCCTGAAGGAGTGCTGTACTGTTGCATGTACTATCTTTTGGACAAGATGATAATTTGAGGACTGACGTTTTGCCCTCTCAGAAAGATGTAAAAGAGCCAACTCCCAGTAGGATCTGGTCAGGGAGATGGTCAGAAGGGAGTTCCTGTACAACAACTACAAACATTACTAAAAAAAAGACACTGATGGCCTAGTTGTAATCACATTGCTGCCCTGGGATCTTTCTGTGTGCAGAATGGATGAAATGTCCTTGATTAATGGTAATGAGCTGTGTGATCTCCCGTACTGGAAGAGTAGAAAATTCCTCTCATTAAAATTTAGGGAGGCTGAAGCCATTGTGATCAGTGCCTATCAGAAACTCTGTTCCCTTACCATTGTGTTCATTCCCTGATCCTGACAACTGCCGAGCTCTGTTGACAACTTTGGGGGAGCTAGGGGGGTATTTGCTCCTAGAATAAACTTCTGGCTATAGATCCCCACCATCACTAACACCTCCAAAATCTTGTCTATCTCACTCATCAACTGCTGAAACTTTCACCCTTGTCTTTGTTACATCCAGGCTTGACCATTCCAACTCAGTCTCCATAAACCCAAGGTCATTCAAAACTGTCTGTATCTCAGCTCATGCCAAATATTGTTCACTGATCTCCCCTCTTTGGTCACAGATCAACAATGGCTGATTAAGCAATTCCTGTATAATAAATCTCTCATCCTTCTTTTCAAATCTCTCCACGGCTTTACTTCTTGCTAGTTCTGTAACATTGTCGTCGAGAAGCACAGCAGGTCAGGCAGCATTCGAGGGGCAGGAGAGTTGACATTTCAGGCACAAGCCCTTCATCAGGAATGACATCCTCCAACACCACAACTCTGCATGATCTCTACACTCATTTAATTCAAGACTATTTAGCAACTAAATTTAATTGTTCCACCATTGGTCACTGTGTCTTCAGGTACCTGACCCCTAAATTCCAGAATTCCTGCTCCAGATCTCCTCCTTTAAGAGGTTCATAGAACACCCTATCTAACCCTCTGATTATCTTGTATGTCTCAACTGTGTCACCTCTCAACCTTCTTCTCTCTAATGAAAACTGCCTCAAGTCCCTCAGCCTTTCCTCATAAGACCTTCCCTCCATACCAGGCAATATCCTGGTAAATCTCCTTTGAACCTTTTCCAAAGCTTCCACATCCTTCCTATAATGCGGTGACCAGAACTGTACACAATACTCTGAGTGTGGCCGCACTAGAGTTTTTTTTAAACAGCTGCTGCATGACCTCATGGCTCTGAAACTCAATCCCTCTACCAATAAAAGCTAACACACTGTATGCCTTCTGAACAACCCTATCAACCCAGGTGGCAATTTTCAGGGATCTATGCACATGGACACTGAGATCCCTCTGCTCATCCACACTACTAAGAATCTTACCATTAGCCCAGTACTCTATATTCCTGTTGCTCCTTCCAAAGTGAATCACCTCACACTTTCCCACATTAAACTCCATTTGCCACCTCTCAGGTCAGCTGTGTAGCTTATCCACGTCCCTCTGTAACCTGCAACATCCTTCCGCACTATCCACAACTTCACTGACCTTAGTGTCATCCACAAATTTACTAACTCATCCTTCTACACTCTCATCCAGCTCATTTATAAAAATGACAAACAGCAGTGGCTCCAAAACAGATCCTTGGAGTACAACACTAGTAACTGAATTCCAGGCTGAACATTTCCCATCAGCCAACACCCTCTATCTTCTTTCAGCTAGCCAATTTCTGATCCAAAGTGCCAAATCACCCTCAATCCCATGCCTCTGTACTTTGTATGATACCCTACCGTGGGGCAACTCATCAAACACGTTACTGAAATCCATATACACCACATCAAGAGGTTCCTCCCTTGTGTAACAAGCTTTTGGTCACCTGCCTAATATTTCCTCAAAGTTTTGTTTCTAATTTTGTTTTATAATTCTAAATAGCATCAAAATACAACTTGTCGGGCTGAGGCTGGGAAAGGCAAATATTTCTCATTTGGTAGGTCGGTCTATTATACAACAGCACCACTCTCTGGCGTCCAACAGTACTGCAGTTACAGCTCAGCTCATCCAATGATTTATCAGTAACCATAAATAGTCTAGATATAGGGACTAAGAAATTTACCTGTTCTAGGGTGTTAGACTCGTGTGTGTACCCGTGCAGCTCCCTGCTGTGGCAGAAGGAAGCAGTTTAAGGATGAGGTGTCTCCAATAAGCTGCTTTTTTTCAATGCGTGTTCAATGTAATTAAAACACAAAACATCTGTGTAAAATCAACATCTTCATGGTAAGATTCTAAGGTAAATGTTTTCAAAGAAATAAAAAAAAGCACAAAACAAGGGGAGAAAATAAAGAGCATGAAAAACACCTAAACAGACAAAAAGATGAGGGTGGGAGGAATTTAGAAACAGCAAGGAAAGAATAAAGAAAAATAGGAACACTTGAAGCAACTTCAAGCCTCTCCTGAGTTCTGGTTGCTGAGCTCTACCAGGTACCTCTGGCAGCTCCTCGATTCATTGCTAGGATGCTTTCTTCTGGGTACGAAGTTGCCCAATCTCTGATTCCAAGCCTCTCAGCTGCCCATCCCCCACCCCAAACTCTCATTCAAAGCTCTGTCCTGTTGGTGTACTGAGGGCCCACTTCAGAGACCCTGGATGTAATCCTGGCTGACGTTCCCAGTGCTCTGAGTGCTGCATCATCACAGGGGGACCCTTCTGTTCCAAGTCATGTTGACCTGAAACCCTATTGCACAGACTCTCAAATTATAAACATAGCTGGAAGAGATGCAGAGAACAAACTCGATGGCCAGATCAACATTCTATTCTTACATAACACCAAACAGTTGATCATTCTTCTACCTGCTATATGAATGATATGTATGAATGTGGGCATTGTATGTATCATGTATTTGTCAGTGTGCTTGCGTGTGGGGGACATGATTTTGTCATACAAAAAATGGCAGTACACGTACAGGAAGGGCATGCAATTATCAGAGTGTTTGGGTGAGAGAAGCTTTTAGCACACTTGCTTTATTGTTTTTTCGGTATATCCAGATTATAAATTTTGCATCTGTAAGAAATGGTCACTCTCTTTAACTCATTCACTATCCAAAAGTTGACAATATTCTGGTGACATCTTCAATACAGCTGTGCAGAGTAGGTTAACTCAGCAGTGAATAACGCCACCACAGCGAGCACAGTGACTGAATTAAGTGAAGCAACATGAAATAATTCAGCAAAATCTCACAAGGTTTGACTACTGATATAAATAACACGACAAACACCACAGCTAAGTCAAGAGAACGGCACAGAAACACAGGAATTTGAACAAGCACTTTTGCTACAATACTTTTTACATTTCGGGTTTCATTAGGGCTGTGTGTCTCCCTACCAGGTTCTCGATGCATATTCAGTCAAGTGCTGTCATCTCATCCACACACATCTTATCAAGACCCACACAGTTGGTTAAATGAGAATCCCTCCATATCCTGACTGTGCACCCTCAGTAGGATTGTCCTCGCATGCCTGTACCGTTGCCCAAAGGGACCTGGGCACACCTTATAGTGATGGGGCCAGTGCAACTTGAAGGTCAACACAATCTTGGGGAATTGTTGGCATTGGGAAGGGCACGACTGCAATCTGTGGCGATGCTGCAAATGTGTATTCGAGCAATGTGTTAATGGTTTCCCTATGAATCTCACCCAGCAATGTCAATACTAACACTCAATCATCTCTTGTCAAAACTCTCATTCAACACAGCTTCTCCCAGCTGTTGGAACAAATGAATAGTTCTCTGTCCTCGTGCTCCATTTTGTATGTTTCAGCCAGTGATGTTCTGAGACTTTTCCCCAGAAACAAAAATAAGTGATGTAGACTGTCCCTAGATTAATACTTGGTTTGGTTATGGCTGACTGTATTTAATGAAATGTCATGGTGCAAGCAGAGTTTCTACTTGCAGTCTGGAAGAATGTGGTTTAGGCAGACACAAATCTTCCACTTGCAAATCACTGAAGAGGCAACTATGACAGATACTTACCTATTACCAAGGCCTGTGCAGCAACATTCAAGATATCACCCATGAAGCTGGGTTGTACAAAAGAAAGAGAGATAGAGAGAGAGACTGAGAGGGGAGGGAGAGAGAGAGAGAGAGAGAGAGAGAGAGAGAGAGAAGGGAGAGAGAGAGAGAGAGAGCGAGTGAGAGGGTGAACAAGACGGGGGAGGGAGGGAGGGAGAGAGAGGGAGAGAGAGGGAGAGAGAGAGAGAGAGAGAGAGAAAGCGTGAGCTTGGGGAGTCAAGGGGATGACAAAAAGAGAGAGAGAGAGAGAGAGCAAGCACTGCGGAAAGGTTCATCAATTTTCTATAGAAAACAATGACACCTAAAATGGAGAATACGTTAAGACACATTGTAAAAAAAAAGAGAATGAAACAAGTGTATTACTGATTTCCTATAACTGTTCATCCTCCGACATGAAAGGGATCAAATGTATACACCTGGGTTGGCCAACCACATACACAAACATTTGGATCCAGCTAAATGATTGGATATTCTAAATTATCCAAACAGAGGTCTGGATTTTGTTGTTATGTGTGGTCAGGTTACCATGTACAGTAAGTTACCAAGTATAGCGAGTTACTAGATTACTAGTTTACTAGGTATAATGCGCTCCACCATTCATTCCTCCTCTGGATAGCTTCCATTTTAAATATTCTGCATTTTCAGGTCATTTCACGTCTTATGGCCTCAAACCCTCTACGCTTGTACCACAAAGACCATTCTCCACTTTCAGCAACTCCCAGCATCACATGCCCAAGATTAACCTGAAAGATAAAATAGATGGCATTATTTCCTGGGAGTTCGAGAAATCTACATCCTTCTCACTGTTTCAGTTAGTTTCCTTCCTCTCCTGAAAGTGCTGACCCTCACTGAAGCTTAGATACAAATTTGCATTCCCAATATTTTGTCCCCAGTGGCCATTCATCAACCACACAGTGTGGTAATGAGTCTTCAGCTATTTAGGTGTCACATCACAGTTGCACTGAGCAAATTTTCTATAGAAAATAACTTAGCTTTCATCTCCTCTTCTGAAGGGGCTGACTCTCCTTGGGTACAGGGCCCCCCTCCTTCCCCTCCTAACGGGGTTGCCCCTCACTGGGGTACAGGGCCCCCCTCCTTCCACTCCTAAAGGGGCTGACCCTCACTGGGGTACAGGGACCCCTTCTCTCCTGAAGGGATGGCCCCTCACTGGGGTACAGGGTCCTCTTCCCTGTCATGAAGAGGCTGCCCTTTCCTGGGTTACGGTGTCCCCTTCCCCCTCCTGTAGGTTCTGCCCCCTACTGAGGTACTGGGACCCCTCATCTCCTGAAGGGGTTGCCCCTGATTGGGGTACAGGGTCCATGTGGGAAGAGCCACCTATCGCTGGTGTCTCACTCAGCTGGGTGGCTGAGGACACCACAGTGAAGCTCCATTGGTGTACACCTGATAGTTAAACATAAATGGAGTTTTATACAGGGAAGTGCTGGATGGTGGTTGGGAATGGAAACTGTTTTAGTTTGCACCTTCCTCAGCCCATTGAACACCTACAATGTTCAGGTGATGTCTTCACTCTACTACATCATTAACATAGCCAATATAATATGATTTCTAATCAATCCAACAGTAAACTCAAGAGAAACTTCACCCAGAAAATGTCAGAATGTGGAACTCACTACTTTTGGCAAACAATATAGGAAATTTATTTGGGGAAAGACAGATATACACGGGACAGAGAAATATTAATAGATTATGCTTTTGCATTATACGCCAAACAAGAACTGTACTTAAACGGAATTCAAGTCCATATGTTCATGAGAGAGCTTTATTCCCATTCGCCACGCTCCATTAAACTCTCACCACGCTGATCACTAGCTCCCCATATTTATACAACCAATTCAAACCCAATTAACTCTTAATTAATATATTTACACCTGTTTCCACATTCCATTAGACCTTAGGCCATATTTAATGATAACAGTTAAGGCTAGATGTGAAACAGCGAAAGGTGACTTATATTGGACCTTGCCCTGGGTCAATTGTGCTGAATATTTTTGTTAATTCTTGCATGGGATAAGTATGATGCTGGTGTTTGTTACCCATCCTTAAGTTTCCTTGGAATTGTTTGGCTCATGAGGTCATTTCAGAGGGCAGTTAAAAGGTCAACCACATTGTTATGGGTCTGCAGTCACATATAGGTCAGACCAAGTGAAGATTTCCGTCCCTGAAGGATATTAGTGAATCTGAAGAGTTTTACAACAATGGAGAATGATCATACTCTCACCATTGGACTAGCTTTTAATTCCAGAATTAACTGAATGTAAATTTCAACCCCCAGAACATTACTGAGATACTGCTGCCTTGCCTAATGTTTCAATGCTGTAAATCTGGTGAATGCGTGTAAAACACTTCTGGGACTTTCCCAAAATTTTGGATAAATTTAAGAAATACAATTCATTCTTACACTCTCAGCACCCGACTAACAACGTTTAATTGTTTTCCAGCTTCTATAGCGATCCCAGTAGATCATCCTTGCAAATCAATGAAATGCATACCTAGGATTTAGACAGCAGCTTGGATCTGAACGCCACCATCATCCGTTTACGGAAAATAGCAAATTCATTATCCACCTCATCCTTCTCTGCAGTGCCGCCAACTCCTAGTCCAGACCTGTCTGTCGATGTCACACCTCTATGAAGGAGAGAAGTTTACTTTGTAAAGCTTGCAATATTAGAGAGTTTACTTAATGCACTGATGCTAATACATTATCAAGTGTAAAAAAATGCTGGAGCTAACATAGATTAAGGCTGTGCAAGATATTATATATCTCTTTAAGTTGTTTGCATCTCAACCACCTCAGAAGGCAGATCTGCATTCACTAGTACTATACCCGAGTGCTATAGTAACAGACCTGTCCCCACCAGTACTGTACCCAGTGTTATACAGCGACAGACCTGTCCCCACCAGTACAGTACCCCAATGTTATACAGCGACAGACCTGTCCCCACCAGTACTGTACCCAGTGTTATACAGCGACAGACCTGTCTCCACCAGTACTGTACCCAGTGTTATACAGGGACAGACCTGTCCCAACCAGTACAGTACCCCAATGTTATACAGCGACAGACCTGTCTCCACCAGTACTGTACCCAGTGTTATACAGCGACAGACCTGTCCCCACCAGTACAGTACCCCAATGTTATACAGCGACAGACCTGTCCCCACCAGTACTGTACCCCAGTGTTATACAGGGACAGACCTGTCTCCACCAGTACTGTACCCAGTGTTATACAGCGACAGACCTGTCTCCACCAGTACTGTACCCAGTGTTATACAGGGACAGACCTGTCCCAACCAGTACAGTACCCCAATGTTATACAGCGACAGACCTGTCTCCACCAGTACTGTACCCAGTGTTATACAGCGACAGACCTGTCCCCACCAGTACAGTACCCCAATGTTATACAGCGACAGACCTGTCCCCACCAGTACTGTACCCCAGTGTTATACAGGGACAGACCTGTCTCCACCAGTACTGTACCCAGTGTTATACAGCGACAGACCTGTCTCCACCAGTACTGTACCCCAATGTTATACAGTGACAGACCAGTCCCCACCAGTACAGTACCCCAGTGTTATACAGCGACAGACCTGTCTCCACCAGTACTGTACCCCGTGTTATACAGGGACAGACCTGTCCCCACCAGTACAGTACCCCAGTGTTATACAGCGACAGACCTGTCCCCACCAGTACTGTACCCAGTGTTATGCAGGGACAGACCTGTCCCCACCAGTACTGTACCCAGTGTTATACAGGGACAGACCTGTCCCACCAGTACAGTACCCCAGTGTTATACAGGAACAGACCTGTCCCCACCAGTACAGTACCCCAGTGTTATACAGCGACAGACCTGTCCGCACCAGTACTGTACCCCGTGTTATACAGGGACAGACCTGTCCTGACCAGTACAGTACCCCAATGTTATACAGCGACAGACCAGTCCCCACCAGTACAGTACCCCAGTGTTATACAGCGACAGACCTGTACCCACCAGTACTGTACCCCAGTGTTATACAGGGACAGACCTGTCCCGACCAGTACAGTACCCCAATGTTATACAGCGACAGACCAGTCCCCACCAGTACAGTACCCCAGTGTTATACAGCGACAGACCTGTCCCCACCAGTACTGTACCCAGTGTTATGCAGGGACAGACCTGTCCCCACCAGTACTGTACCCAGTGTTATACAGGGACAGACCTGTCCCCACCAGTACTGTACCTCAGAGTGATACAGCGACAGACCTGTCCCCACCAGTATTGTACCTCAGAGTGATACAGCGATAGACCTGTCCCCACCAGTACAGTATGTGTTTTACAAATATGCAAAGTGGAGAAAGTGAAGACTGCAGACGTGTTGCTGGAAAAGCGCAGCAGGTCAGGCAGCATCCAAGGAACAGGAGATTCGACATTTCGGGCATAAGCCTGAAGAAGGGCTTGTGCCCGAAACGTCGAATCTCCTGTTCCTTGGATGCTGCCTGACCTGCTGCGCTTTTCCAGCAATACATTTTCAAATATGCAAAGTGCTCCAGTGTACGTGGCCTGCCTACCATTATGCATTCCTGAAGTGAACGATATTGATTTCCCATTTCACTGAATGAGGTAAAAATACTCTGATCTCATCAAAAAGAATGATATTTTCATTCTTAGGTTTAGCAGAGAGACAAAGCTACATCCAACGTGTTCTGGCAAACTGTTACAAAGCTAGTCCCTTTTTTCCCCCTAAAAGCTGTTCCTTGGCTCAAGAAGACTTGGTCTTTGATTTTTTTCAGAGGGGCAATAAACCGGGCAAGACTCCGATCAGTCTGGTTTGGTACAGAAATGAGAAGGATTTGGAGAGGCCTTTTGTTTATATGTAAACAGATGAGACTTCAGGCCAAAGTGGTCATGCTTTAGAAGAGACCCGTATAAAGAGAGGGGAGTGGTCAGCTCTCTAGCTGAGCTCAGCTGAGTTGTTTTTAGTTGAGTCTTGAACTGAGAAGTTCAACAGGGAGCTGTGTGGAAACCCTCTTTTCTGCCTTTCAATTTCAACCAGTAAGCATATGTTCAATTTATACTGGATTTTAAAAGGAGTTTGCTTATTGGGACTGTTGTGTATATTTGGAACAGCATAATTACATCTAGCTGGATAGGTCGAGTTCTGTAGGGGTTCTTTGTTCTTTGTGTTTCATTGTGCGACTTTGTGAATAAATTTTTGTCTGATTTAAAATCTAGTAGTCAACCTAGCTATCTTACTCTGGGTAATTTTCACTGTACACTTACTGAAATAAATTGCAGAGTTAGGTCTAGGGCTGCATGCTTAACAATGTTTTGATTGGTCTGGCCTAGTCCATAACAAAACATAGGCAGCAATATCCAGTACAGCCCAATCCCTCTCTATTCTGATTCATACCTGTTGACAGGGTCTCTGATTCCTTGCTTTTCTGAGCCGAGTCCCTCACCATCCTTCCAGCCCATTCTCTGTAGCATCTTGTACCCAACGTTGTCCACTGCCAGCTTGTTTTTACTGTAACTTAGATCCTCACTTTTCTGAAAAAATAAATGTATTTGTTTAGAATAATGCTTTTGTATTTTGAATAGTCAATCGATTTGACCCAGTGTCAGCAACCTTCAAAAGGTCCAGTAGGGTAAATAAACCAACCAGTGCAGAGAGGAGTCAGACAGGTTTGTTCTCTGGGCTTGCTGATCTTTGTATAGGTGAACAATTTCTCATAGCTTTCCAGGTCTGGCTGGAAATCAGATAATCTATCTTCTTCTGATCAACATTTGGTGACTCTATTGATGTGTCCACTGGGAGTTGATTTAATTTACAAATAGATACTGGCCAGGAGACTGGAGGTACACCCTGTATAAGCACTGGAAATGTCAGTTTGGATTCTGTCGAATCTCTCGAGTGAAATTGGAACCCACAACTTCTAACTCAAAGGTGAGACCCCGCAAATAGCAATGAGATCAACAAACAAATGGTGATTCTGAAAGATAGGATTTATATGCATTTGGAGAGGCATGGAATGATTAGGGATAGTAAGCATGGTTTTGCGAGAGGGAAACTATCTCACAAACGTGATTGAAATTTTTTGAGGAAGTAACCAAGAAGATTTATGAGGGCAGAGTAGGAGACATTATTTACTTGGACTTTAGTAATGCCTTTGAGGGTGGAGGGTTGTTTTTCGGATTGGTGGCCTGTGACCAGCTGTGTTCCACAGGGATCGGTGCTGGGTCCACTTTTGTTTGTGATTTTTATAAATGATTTAGATAACAATGTAGAAGGCATGGTTAGTAAGTCTGTGGATGACACTAAAATGTTTGGTACAGCGGACAGTGAAAAAGGTTATCTAAGATTACACAGAGATCAATTGGGTCAGTGAACTGAGGAGTGGGGGATTGCGTTTAATTTGAATAAATGCAGGCTATTTCATTTTGGTAAAACAAGCCAGGGCAGAACTTACACAATTAAACGTAGGACCTCTGGGTAATGTACGACAAAGAAACTTCGGGGTTGAGGTATAGAATTCTTTGAAGTTTGCATTACATATAAATATGGTGGTTAAGAAGACAGTTAGCACATTTGTCTTCACTGCTCAGTCCTCTGAGTGCAGGAGTTGGGAAGTTATATTGAGGTTGTACAGGATATTGGTGAGGCTTCTTCTCGAGCACTGCGTCCACTTCTGGTCACCCAGTAATAAGAAGGATATTATTAGTTGGAGAAGTTTCAGGAGAGATTTACCAGGATGTTGCTGGGAATAGAGGATTTGAACTGTAAGGAAAGGTTGGATAGGCTGGGACATTTTTCAATGGAGCATAAGAAGTTGAGAGGTTTATAAAATGAAGGTATAGATAAGGTGAATGGTAGATGGCTTTTCCAATGATGGGGGATTTCAAGACTACAAGGCATATTTTTAAGGTGACAGGAGAAAGACACGAGGGGCATTTTCTTTGCACAGAAAGTGGCTTGTTGCGTGGAATAAACTTCCAGAGGAAGTGGTGAATGGAGGTACAGTTATGATGTTTAAAAGACATTTGGACAAGTTCATGAATAAGAAATCTTTGGAGGGATAAGGGCCAAGCACAGTCAGATGGGACTAGTTCAGTTTGGGATTATGGTCAGCATAGACTGGTTGGACCGAAGGGTCTGTTCCTGTGCTGTATAACTCTATAAACTGTTACATCTCTGAATGCTGGGGAGAACTCTCCTTCTCTTTTGTAGAAGTAATGCCGTGGGATCTTTTGCATGCACCGGAAGAACTGCAGGGCCTCAATATAATGTCTCACACAAAGAACAGCACCTCTGCAAGTGCCTACCTGAATTATGAGGATCAAATTTCTAGAATGAATTAAGAATGGTTAGGTGAATTGGCCATGCTAAATTGCCCGTAGTTTTATGTGTAGGGGAAATGGGTTGCTCTTTGGAGGATCGGTGTACACTTGTTGGGCCGAAGGGCCTGTTTCCGCACTGTAAGTAATCTAATCTAATTTAAACCATGGCGTGAAGTGGCAAGAGAATGCTGCCTACCAATCCATATCTGACATTAGCAGGAGTGTGGGACAAAATTGTGTAATTTCTTTTTCAATTATTTGCTGTATTTGAATAGCAAGCACTTCAACATCCAAACTAGCACGGATAAAACAATTAATAAATGAATCGATGCCTTAAAAAAATAGCAGGATGAATACTTGGTTGGGAACATGACATTAGGATTGATAAATGGTAATAGAGATGACCATACTTGATGGTCTACAACCTTACCGTCTTTTTTTTCGGTTTGTACGTTGGCTTGTCATAACCAATTCTCTTTAACTCTCGGACTGAAATGACAGCACAAACGCATTAGTGATTTCAGTTTGTTACTATAGCAACAAATGAAAGGAGAATGACAGTCACACAGCCAGAATGACAAGCTTGTTTTCTAGATTATTATGTCTTTTGTATAATTTTTCACTGTTGCTTTAGATAATAGTTATTTAAAATTAAGAGATTTTAAATTTGGGCTCGCTTCAAAAGGGATAATTTTTCAGAACAGTTCCCTGTTAGGAGGCTGGAGATAGACTAACAAACTGTTCCGAAGCAATTTTTCAAACAGATGCCACATTAAGACCACAAATATGTCAGTGCTTAGGTATCCTTTTGTGGCCCATTGTGTGAGATCTGATCCTCAACTCTACTTTCCTGCCTTTTTCCCATAACCCTTAATTCCCTTCCTGATTAAGGATCTGCCTGTCTCAGCCTTGAACAAACTTAATCAACCCAGCCCCGATAGCCCTCTGCAGTAATCTCTCATCTTGAGATTATGCCTGCTGGTCCTAAACTCGCCAATAAGGAGAAAAGAATCTCACAGCTTCTATCTGGTGAAGCTCCCAAAGGAGTTTAAAAGTTCAATAAAATTGCCTCTTATTCTTCTAAACTCCGATGAGTACAGGCTCAATCAATGTTCCTCTAATTTTGTTTTAACTAGCTATGTGGGCCTCCAAGGCCCATACACAGCAGGGAATTCTGGAACCACAAGTCAATGCCACAATAATAATGCATGGAACATTGGAGCCAGGTAGCTTCGGGGGAATGTTGGACCCAACTTACTTAACTTTGCCTTTACCTCCATGTCAGAAATCAATTTAGTGAACCTTTTCTGGATTGCCTCCAATGCCATTATAGCTTTCCATACATGGGGTGACCAAATTGTTCACAGTGTTCAAGGTGTGATCTAACTAGTGCCATTATAGTTTTGTTAAGATTCCCTATTTTGATATTCCTTTCCTTTTGTTATAAACATTCCACTTCCCTGCTAAACTCGCATTCTACCTTTTTGTGATTTATTCACATGGACCATCAAATCACACAACTTTCTGCAGTCTTTCTGTTTAAGTAATAGTCAACTATTCTATTCTTCCTACTAAAGTGTATAACCTCACATTTTCCCACGTTATATTTCAAATTTTTGCCCATTCCTTTAACCTGTTTATATCCTTCAGCAGTCTCTTGGTGTCATCCTCGCTACTCATCCTTCCAACTATTTAACAAGAACTTTTTATAAGCTTATCTCGGGTTTCAGTATGCACTTCTTAAATATATAAAATTCTAATCGGCCCACACAGTGTAGATTCATGAAGGATATTCCCAATGACTGGGGAGTCAAGAACCAGCAGTCACATTTGACAATAAGGGGTAAACCATTTAGGATTGAGACGAAGAGGAACCTTTTCACCTAGAAACTGATGAACCTATGGAATTTCCTACCAACGAAAGCAGTCAAGGCCAACACATTGTACAATTTCAAAGGGGAGTTGGAGTTAGACTTTGGGTCAAAAGGAATTAAAACGTCAGGGAGGAAAGCAGGAACAGGATATTAAGATGGATGATCAGTCATGATTGTAATGAATGGCAGAGTAGGCTCAAAGGGCCAAAGTACCTCCTCCAACTTTTGGGGCACGGAGAAACATTTCCAAATTAGAACATTGCATGTGAAGCTAAACAGCAAAAGATCTTAGAAAATCAAGAGGGGTGGAGAGAGAGAGAGAGAGAGAGAGAGAGAGAGAGAGAGAGAGAGAGAGAGAGAAGATTCTGCTCTTGAATATAGGACAGAATGCAGAGAAGCTTTACTGTTTAAATAACATCATTCGGGTGTTGACAGTGTCATACATTTGTTTCCTTTACAATAGAGTCATAGTCATAGAGATGTACAGCATGGAAACAGACCCTTCGGTCCAACCCATCCATGCCGGCCAGATATCCCAACCCAATCTAGTCCCACCTGCCAGCACCTGGCCCATATCCCTCCAAATATTCTGTGAACAAAGGTTTGCTAATTGATCTTAAGCGAATCTATTCATATCTGTTGCTCCATATGTTCACCAAACTGTGAAATTAAGCTTCTTAAATTGTTGAAACTTCATTCAGTGTGGAACTAATGTCTAGTGGGGCATATAAGGAAATAGATGTTTGAAAGACAAAATGTGGTCCATGTCCCAGGAACGTTGCTTGTTTAACCTCTGGGTGCCACTATTGCACTATCTGATATAGGGCAGTGTGCGTGGAATCCTATAAAGATACACAACCTAGAGAGCAATCATTGTTGCTAAACTAAGACTGACCCAAATGGGTCACAAGTATATTGAAATGTCAAACCTATTTGCTACACAGATTTCAGCAACTATGTCAAGCTTCATTCAGGTACTTTAATTGTATCTAGGCTAGAAGGCAGTTGTTTCAAACACCATTCAACTTGCTTACATAACGCAGGCTGACACTTCTGCATGGTATTGAGGTGGTTTTGAGTCTGGAACATGAGCAAGTGACCTACCAGGAACTTTCACAGAATTTGTTTTTTACCATTAAAAACTGCGGATCTGAGGCAGCAACTTGTTGAGAAAAATTAAACTAATTCCAAATCAACTGCAAGTTACAAACCACCATGGATAAACAATTTAAAACAAAATCTGGTGGGTTTGGAGTCACATATAGGCCAGACCAGGTAAGGAAGGTAGTTTCCTCCATTGGAGTGCATTAGTGAATCAGATGGGTTTTTCTGACAATCAGTAATGGTGGGACAAAGTGAGGACTGCAGATGGTGGAGATCAGAGTCAAGAGTGTGGTGCTGGAATAGCACAGCAGGTCAGGCAGCATCCGAGGAGCAGGAGAACTGATGTTTTGAGCATTAGCCCTTCATCAGGAATCATTAATGGCTTCATTATTATCATAAGGCTGTTAATTTCAGATAGTTTTGGGAGTCAAATTCCACTATCTACCACAGAGGGATCTGAACCCAGATCCCCAGAACTTTATCTGGGTCTCTGGATGAATAGTCTTGCAATTATACCACAAGGCAATCACCTCCCCGATGCAGTAACTACTGCGTTGATCTCTGATCAATGACTCCATGATATATACTTCTTTGTGAAACAAAAATAATTTGATTCACTTTGTCAATGTGTACCTGGCGATGATGCAGCCTTTGGGCGGATTTTTTTCGGAGGCAGCATGCCCACTTTCAAAGTCAGGCCTTTCCGTTTTCTGGGAAGAACTGAACGCCCCAAAGATACTCCCTCTGGTGCAGGATCCATGGAAGTATCGGATTTCTCTATCATCCCACTGTATTCCTTCACCTTCTCCTTATAGTATTTGTAGTAAGAACTATTCTCATCATACAGAAACCTGCAGACACACAAGAAAAAGGAACCACTGTGATCACCTCATCTCCAAAAAAAAACAAATCAGCATGTCTGCTTTGAGCAAGAGGATGGTGAAAAGCTGCAGACATCATGTACTCTCATGTCTATTGTTTAAGGACAACAACCTATCATGTCTATCTTGACCTCAGGCTGTGAATTATCCTTGAAGAGTTTTATCTTAACTGTTGTAATGTGATCAATTCAGCAGACATTTTGCACATTGCAAGATCTCTCCAACTGCAATGCATTAATTACCAGGTAATCCTATTTTTGTATACTGACCAAGGGGGTGATTACTGGACCAGGTACCCAACATTCTCTTCTTCTAAGAGTTGGCTATTTCCACAAAGGGTCCTGGTTTAATGTTTCATCTGAAAGATGGCATCTACAACAGGGCAGCATTCTCTCACGCAACTGCTTACAACCAGATTATTTGATCATTTACCACCTTGATATTTATTGGATCCTGCCATGTTAATAGTGGCTGCTTCACTTCCTACATTATAACAGGGACTTCGCTTGAAATATTGTGGGGAGCTGTACTAAAATCATTCACTCTGGTCTAAAAAGAATCTATCAATTAGAAATCATTCTTCACAACTTCAGCATTTTCAAAAACAGATAAAAACAGCCAGCAAACCAGCTGTGATGAACTAACTGGCCCATTGTTCTAGTTGCTAGATGATAACAGCATACAAGTTACACTGACCCTCTTGGGTTGGTCAGTTGAAGGTTACTCCTCCCCAACTATGGCTAGGGCCAAGCCTTGTCATACACCCTTGGGTCTCTGACACATCAGTCTCTGTACTCTTACCAGAAGGTTGGATTATCCCGGTTGTTTTCAATGGCAATCTCTTCAAGGTCTGGGCCACATTCAGCCACAAACTTGGCCAGTTTTTCTGCAGTGGTTTTTGTCTTGGTGTCACTGAGAGAATCACCTACAGAGAAAGCAAGTTTAGTTTCAGAAAGCACTAATCACTCAGTGAGAACAGCAGTGACTTGCTGTAAATTTTTAAAATTACACTTCCTCACCTAATTCATCATGGACTCCCTCACACCATTCACAACTAACATGGAGGGCTAAATGACTCCAAGACATAGACTAGCCGTGCCTTGAATCGTAAATAGTTATGCAGTTCTGTAATTTTAATGTAAAATGTGCATGTTGGCAGAGGCAGACAGATCAGCCTTGGTGATGAAATACTTGGAAGATTGGCCATGGAGGTGGTCTTTTTCAGGAACAAACCTTTGGATAAAAGACCTTTTGGATATGGTAGACAACTGGGAAAACAAAATCTTATGTCCTAGTGTTCTTCAGGATAACATTAGAGAATTGAGATTTGATTCATAACTTATTTTGCAAAACAATGATATTTAAACATGGACATGTATTCAGCATACAGCATATCTGGCAGTGCTTTACAGACATTACTTGCATCAACATCACTTTTCTGGTCAAAATGATGGACTCAAAAGGTGTTATAAATCTGAGCTCAGAACCTTAAGACAATTACAAATCTAAACAGTCCTTGTGAACCATTAGTTGTCTTATTCCTTTTATATGACAATGCACACAATTTTTTTAAAAAATTAGATTACTTACAGTGTGGAAACAGGCCCTTCGGCCCAACAAGGCCACACCGATCCTCTGAACAGCAACCCATCCAGACCCGTTCCCCTACATTTGCCCGTTCACCTATCACTATGGATAGTTTAGCATGGCCAATTCACCTAACCTGCATATCTTTGGACTGTGGGAGGAAACTGGAGCACCCGGAGGAAACACACACAGACTCAGGGAGAATGTGCAAACTCCACACAGAGTTGCCCGAGGCTGGAATTGAACCCGGGTCTCTGGCGCTGTGAGGCAGCAGTGCTAACCACTGTGCCACCGTGCAGGTATATTAACATATAAGACATATGTCTTATGTCTTATATGTTAATATACCTATAATTGTTGACTAAATCATATAAATTGGAATTGTTTATTCCTAAACAAGAATTTAAGCTTTCTTTCATGAGCTCTTTTGCCTCAGACCAGTAAAACCTCTCTAGTCTGTAATCTGAATAGATAGCTTTACTTTTATCACATATTAATAATGAGTCTGGTTTCAATTCAGTACCCGTCAATAATCTGCTTCTACAGAAACCTTAATTAAGAATGACGTACAAGTCAGATGTTCTCCATCGCATAACTAGTTGTTTATCCTGGGTTTGCAATCAGCTGATTAAATGGATGAATTAGTAAGCAGAGGCAATTTAACTAAATTTACTTAAGTGCCTAAATGACTCAAGTTGCAGGTCAGATGTGGTGCAACAGATCAGTGACATTTCAAATTAATTTAAAATTCTTTGAACAGGCAAAACCTAAAGGTCAACATAACTGGCATTATATAACACCTTTCATGTAATCATACAGCCAAAGACCTTCAGAAGGATCTAACATCAAATGCTGCCACAATATAAATCAACAATACTGTGACATAACTTTGTGTTGGTTGTGGCTCAATGCTTAGCACTCTTGCCTGATGCAGAAGGCTGTGGACCCAGACTATTCGGATGAACAGACAGCGAGGTAAGGGAGATGGTGTAGCTCTACTATTTAAGGATGACATCAGGGTGGTGGTGAGCGATGATAAGTTCTATGGAGAATAAAGCTGAATCCATTTGGGTAGAAATTAGAAATTCTAAGAAGAAAAGGTCAGTGTGGTCTATAGGCCACCAAATAACAACACATTGGGATAGGCAATAAACAAAAGAAATAACTAATGCCTGTTAAAACTGTATGGCAATTATCACGGGGGATTTTAATCTACATGTTGATTGGTCGAACCACGTCAGTCAGGATTCAACGACAGACTTGACTAGGACTTCATTCAATGTATCCGTGATGGTTATCTTGAGCAGTATGTAATGCAACCGATGAGAGAGCACGTTATCCTCAATCTGATCCTGTGCAATGCGACAGGAATAATAAGTTTCATAACTTATAATGCAAGGATCCTGTGCTTAAATAAACGAGGCTGCAATAGGATGAGGGAAGAGTTGGATAAAGTAGACTGGTGGGACAATTGACGAACAGTGGAGGACATTCAAAGCAATTTTTCAAAGTGCTCAGCAAAAGTATATTGCAGTGAAAAGGAAGGACTATAGGAAAAGCAGTAATCTGCCATGGATATCTAAGAAAATAAGGGAGGCTATCAAAATTGAAAGGGAAAGCATACAAAGTGGCCAAGATCAGTTGGAAACTAGAAGATTGGGAAAGCTTTAAAGGTCAACAGAAAGCCATAAGAAGAGCTATAAGAAGTAACATAGATTATGAGAAAAAAACTAGCTAAGAATATAAAGACAGATAGCCAAAGTTCCTATAAACATACAAAACAAAAATGTGACTAAAGTAAACATTGGTCCTTTTGAGGATGGGAAGGTGGAATTAGTCATGAGATATGAGGAAATGGCCGAGGCACTGAATAGTATTTTGTGTCAGTCTTCACAGTGGAGGACATGAATAACATGTCAGTAATTGACAAAGAGACGTAGGTAGGTGAGGAACAGGAAATAATCATTATCACGAAAGAGGTAGTGTTGGGCAAACTAACAGAGTTGAGGGTAGGCAAGTCTCCTGGCCTTGATGGAATGCATGGCACAGTGCAAAAAAAGATGGCGGGCGAGATAGCAAATGCACTGATAATTTTCCAAAATTTACTGGACTCTGGTGCAATTCCAGCAGATTGGAAAACAGCAAATGTGACATCAGTGTTTAAAAAGGAAGGTAGGCAAAAGATGGGGAATTATAGACCAGTTAGCTTAACTTCATC
This sequence comes from Hemiscyllium ocellatum, assembly GCF_020745735.1. Taxonomy (NCBI): domain Eukaryota; kingdom Metazoa; phylum Chordata; class Chondrichthyes; order Orectolobiformes; family Hemiscylliidae; genus Hemiscyllium; species Hemiscyllium ocellatum. The sequence goes on from NC_083428.1 coordinate 2,913,758, forward strand.
GTGGGGAAAAAGCCCGAGTCTATTATCAGGGAAGAAACAGCAAGACATCTAGATAGAAATTGTCCCATTGGGTAGATGCAGCGTGGGTTTATGAAGGGCAGGTCATGCTTAACAAATCTTTTGGAATTCTATGAAGACATTATGAACATGGTGGACAACGGGGACCCAGTGGATGTGGTGTACCTAGATTTCCAAAAGGGATTCAACAAGATGCTACACAAAAGACGGTTGCATAAGACAAAGATGCAAAGTGTTATGGGCAATGTATTAGCAATGAATAGAGGATTGGTGAACCAACAGGAAGCAAAGGGCGGGGATAAATGTGTGCTATTCTGGTTGGGAATCAGTGACTAGTGGTGAACCTCAGGGATCAGTGTTGGGACCACGACTATTCACAATTTACATAGAGGATTTGGAGTTGGGGATCACGTGTGGAGTGTCAAAGTTTGCACATGACACTAAAATGAGTAGTAGAGCAAAGTGTGCAGAGGACTGTGAAACTTTGCAAAGGGACATAGATAGTTTTAAATGAGTGGGTAAAGGTCTGGCAGATGGAGTACAAATGTTAATAAATATGAAGTCATCCATTTTGGTAGGAACAACAGTAAAAAGGAATATTACTTGAATGGTAAGAAATAGCAGCACACTGCTGTGCAGACTGACCTGGGTGTCCCTGTGCATGAATCACAGAAGGTTGGGCTGCAGGTGCAACAGGTAATTAAGAAGGCAAAATGGAAACTTGTCCTTCATTGCTAAAGGGATTGAGTTTAAAAGCAGAGAGGTTATGTTGCAGCTGTACAGGTTGCTGGTGAGGCCACCCCTGGAGTACTGTGTATAGTTTCTGTCTTACTTGAGAAAGGATGTACTGACACCAGAGGAGGTTCACTAGGTTGAATCCGGAGTTAAGGGGGTAGGCGTATGAGGAGAGACTGATCAGAATGGGATTACATTCATTGGAATTTAGAAGGGGGGGGGGGAAATCTTATAGAAACATATGAAATAATGAAGGGAATAGATAAGATAGAAGTAGAGAGGATGTTTCCACTGGCGGGTGAAACTAGGACAAGCAGGCATAGCCTCAAGATTATGGGTAGCAGATTTAGGACTGAACTGAGAAGGAACTTCTTCAACCGGGGGTTGTGAATCTATGGAATTTCCTGCCTAGAGAAGTGGTTGAGGCTTCCTCAGTAAATGTTTTTAAAGCTTAGACAATTTTTTGAACAGTAAAGGAATTAAGGGTTAGGGCGAGAGGCCGGGTAAGTGGAGCTGAGGCCACAAGACAATCAGCTACGATCTTATTGAATGGCAGACCAGACTCGGATGGCCGACTACTGCTCCTAGTCATAGAGTCATGGTGTCATAGAGATGTACAGCATGGAAACAGACCCTTCAGTCCAACCCATCCATGCCGACCAGATATCCCAACCCAATCTAGTCCCACCTCCCAGAACCCGGTCCATATCCCTCCAACCCCTTCCTATTCATATACCCATCCAAATGCCTCTTAAATGTTGCAATTGTACCAGCCTCCATCACTTCCTCTGGCAGCTCATTCCATACATGTCCCACTCTCTGAGTGAAAAGGTTCCCCCGTAGGTCTCTTTCATATCTTTCCCCTCTCACCCTAAACCTATGCCCTCTAGTTCTGGACTCCCCGACCCCAGGGAAAAGACTTTGCCTATTTATCCTATCCATGCCCCGCATAATTTTGTAAACCTCTATAAGGTCACCCTCTAAACCTCTGACGCTTCAGGGAAAACAGCCCCAGCCTGTTCAGCCTCTCCCTGTAGCTCAGATCCTTCAACACTGGCAACATCCTTGTAAATCTTTTCTGAACCCTTTCAAGTTTCACAAAATCTTTCCGATAGGAAGGAGACCAGAATTGCACACAATATTCCAAAAGTGGCCTAACCAATGTCCTGTACAGCCGTAACATGACCTCCCAACTCCTGTACTCTATACTCTGACCAATAAAGGAAAGCATACCAAACACCTTCTTCACTATCCTATCTACCTGTGACTCCACTTTCAAGGAGCTATGAACCTGCACTCCAAGGTCACTTTGTTCAGCAACACTCCCTAGGATCTTACCATTAAGTGTATAAGTCCTGCTAACTTGCTTTCCCAAAATGCAGCACCTTGCATTTATCTGAATTAAACTCCATTTGCCACTTCTCAACCCATTAGCCCATCTGGTCAAGATCCTGTTGTAATCTGAGTAATCCTCTTCGCTGTCCACTACAACTCCAATTTTGGTGTCATCTGCAAACTTACTAACTGTACCTCTTATGCTTGCATCCAAATCATTTATGTAAATGACAAAAAGTAGAGGACCCAGCACCGATCCTTGTGGCATTCCACTGGTCACAGGCCTCCAGTGAAAAACAACTCTCCACCACCACCCTCCGTCTTCTATCTTTGAGCCAATTTTGTATCCAAATAGCTAGTTCTCCCTCTATTTCATGACATCTAACCTTGCTCACCAGTGTCCCATGAGGAACCTTGTTGAACACCTTACTGAAGTCCATATAGATCACAGCTACTGCTCTGCCCTCATCAATCCTCTTTGATACTTCTTCAAAAAACTCAATCAAGTTTGTGAGACATGATTTCCCACGCACAAAGCCATGTTGTCTATCCCTAATCAGTCCTTGCTTTCCAAATACATATACATCCTGTCCCTCAGGATTCCCTCCAACAACTTGCCCACCACCGACATCAGGCTCACTGGTCTATAGTTCCTTGGCTTGTCCTGACTACCCTTCCTAAACAGTGGCACCATGTTAGCCAACCTCCAGTCTTCTGGCACCTCTTTGACTTGGGTCTCCCTCCAGAGACTTGAGCATAAACCCTTCACTGAAACTTCAGTGCTGTGCTGAGGAAGATAAAACATTATTATTTAAAAGCTCCCACTGTGCTATTTTGAAGAGCAGAATGTTCCCTGTGGTGTCCTAGCTGATAAGCACATTATTAAAAACAAAAATTATCTGGTCATTATCACATTGTCATCTGTGTAATTTGCTGTGAACAAATTGGTTGCTGTGTTTCCCATATTAAAACAGTGACTGCACTTCAAAAGTACTTATTTGTCTGTAAAGTGTTCTGGGATGCTCTGAAAGGCATTAAGTAAATGCAAGTCTTGTTTTTCTTTATAGCAATCAGACTAGCCTCTCCCTTACAACAGTTATGTCATCCATACCTTCTTCTGCAGTCGAACAAGTTGCTGAACTTTCAACCTCTGTCAGGAACTCAGCTTGGAGACCACTGGATGTGTTATCCGTGGATGTGTTGCATTCTGACCCTTCGTTCTCAACAGCAGCAGGTATGCCTGACTGGCTGGTGTTTTCTTTAGAGAACTGTGCCACTTTTTGCTTATAGTACTTGTACTCGTTGCTTTTTGGGTCAAGCAAAAATCTTTAAAATAGAATTTTTAAAAAAAGTTAGCAAATAAATCTCCCTTTTCTACTTTACCCACTCTGGGCCAGACTTACAGTTAATGACTAAATTGGAATTGAAAGCTTGTCTGAATAATGGTGCCATGAAACTATCATTGATTGCCATATTCACAAAATCTAGTTCAATAATGCCCTTCAGAAAAGGAAACCTTTTGCCCTTACCTTTCAAATTGGCCTACAATTTAATCGCAATAATATGGTTGATTCATAATTACCCTCTGAAATAACCAAGCAGGCTGCATGGTTCAAAGTCAATTAGACATGAGCAACCAATGCTGGCTTTACCAGCAGTGCTCACATTCCACAAAATAAAGAAAACAAAATGGTTTGGTTAAGTTATCCTTTCTAGATGTGAGATTCTCTTGGCTCAGAGAGTTTTAAATAATTGAATTTTCTATCCAAGATAACTGTGGATGCTTGGTTATGTGCTGTACATTCAAGATTAAGATCAATAGACCTTCGACTACCAAGGGATTCAATACATGTAGAGCCAATGTCAAAGTTCAGCTATAATCTGACTGAATTCCAGAAGCAGGCTCATGATGGTTATTCTTGCTTGTTTTGTGTGTTCTTAAATTAAAATAGGAACATTAGAAATAACCAGCAAGGTCAGTATGGAGAAAAACAGTTGATGGATAAAAGATCTGAAACCTCATCAGAACACTAGCATGACTCTGATAAATGTCTGAACCTGAAACATTATGTAATTGTCAGTATGCCAATATACCTTTACGAGCCATGATCATCATATTATCACTGGATCAAGGTTTGATTAGAGGGCAAAAAAATTGCAAGCTCCATCTTCCTTGGGAACAAGCGGAGCAGACTTGATAGCCTAATTCTGATGCTGTATCTTGCATCTTATGGTTTCATTTGAAGCATGAACTGGAACTGTGGTCCTCAGTTGTATTCTAACAGTTTATTGTTAGCCCAGACACTGATGTGCCTGTGAAAGTAACATTTGTAGATATTAATGAGGCGTATTAAACATCTATTGGATTTGTCAAACTATATAACCCACATCTGGTTCCTCATGTTACAAGGAATAATATAAGCATTGCTGCATCATAAACCTATGAAATTCTAATAGGATTAGGCAAGGTAATCGCAGGAAGAATGCCCAGAGAATCCAGAACCATTGGTCATAATATAAGGATATAGAGACTTTTAGGATTAAGATGAGAAGAAACGTCTTCTTGCTGAAAGCAGTGTGTCTGTGGAATTCTCTGCCACCGAAAGTGGTTGAGGCCAAAACATTGAATGTTTTTGAGAAGGAGTTAGATATTTTTCTTTAGGGCTAAAGGGACCAAAGGGTATAGGGAGAAAATGGGAACAAGGTACTGAGTTGGATGATCAGTTGAATGGTGAAGCAAGTCTGAAGGGCTGAATAGCTTTCACTTGCTCCTACTTTTTATGTTGCTATCAGGTAAAGATACCCTGCTGGAGGCAAAACCCAAATCCTAGTTAGCAGCAGTGCAGATATTTGGAAAGTGACTGAAAACAAACTAGGCAACAGTTCCAAACATCAGAGAAATCAGATCAGCAGCAGCATAAAAGCAGCATCAGTTCTGAGATGACAGATAGTTCTGTAAGTCTGTAGATATGGCATTGATCAGCTAGAAAACAGAGCAAATTTATTTTAAATAAAATCAGAGTTCCTTCAGAATGCAAGAAATTTCCAGGAGTCCTTTTCCTTAAAGCATAAAAGGCTGAAGTTACCAAGACAATCAACATCAAATGTTACAGACCCTTACCAATGAGTTCTCTTTCTTTGAAAATAGAACCAAGAGCTTGAAGTTCTGATTTTTAAAAAGTGGCATTGAAAAGACTCCAAAAGTACAGCCACACAACCCCCTTACAAGAAATATCACTTACAAACACTACTAAAATACTTTCTACACTGAGAAGACATTACCTGTTGATTCTTGGCTGATTCCAACATTTGAAATCATTCGAAATCAGTGTAAAGATAAAAGAAAAACCACTTGACATAATCTCTCCACGCATACACAACTTATCACCAGAACCTAAAACTAAAAGCTTACAATTTTCAAACCACAAGTGTGGTTCTTAAAGAGACCAAGGTCAGTGAAGGGAAAAATTTTAGAAAAATAAAAAGGCAATAGAAGCACAACATAGAAAACTAAAAGGAGGGAGATGTAAAACCAGTAAAAGGAACAAACAAAAATTGCACTGCACTCAACTTAGGGAAAAGAAGCAGAAGCCTCCAAAGAGGAATGGAAGGCAAACACTTACTTGTGGACTAAGTATCCAGTGACACCACCATTGAATTTACTCTTCTTCTCCTGGCACTTTTAAGGGATTGAAGATTTTAGGAAGGTTGAACTCATTAGTAGCAGGCCTGCTGGTGGTTAGTCAAACAAACTCTCCGACAGTGGGTACAAGTGAACCATAAGAGCAGAATAGGTCATTTGGTCCATTGGGAATGCTCTGCCATTCAATGAGATCACAGCTGATTTGATAATCCTCAATTCAACTTTCTTGCCTTTTCCTCATAACTCTTGATTCCCCTACTAATTAAAAATCTATTTCTTGAATACAATTAAGAACCCAGCCTTGACAACCCTCCTTGGTAAACAACTCCACTGATTCACTACTCCGAGAAGAAATTCCTCGTCTTTTCAAATGGACGAGCCTCTGGTTCTAGATTCTACCACAAGAAGAAACAATCTTTTCTGACCTAACTTGTCTAGCCACAGAAGAATCTTGTATCTTTCAATAATGTTGCCTCGCATTCTTAAACTTTGGCAGCTACTGGGGACAATTAGATCTATCTTTCTCCTCTTGTTTGCTATCATGCTGGCTTTTTGCTCAGTCTCAATGGCCTCCTTAGCACTCCTTACATAGTATCTCCAGGGATTGCCACACATGACCCATACGTGCCACTGGCAATGGCTGATCTGCCACATATATACCAGGGTACAGCTCATATCATCTTGCATAGATGATGGTCATCCACACAGGCAATGTGACCCTCTCAATGCAATTAACTTTCTCATACGATGGTCTCAATGCTGAACTTCAATGTTTTATAAGGTCAGTGCAGAGGCAGTCCCGATGGAAATACTCGAGAAGGTATACACAACAGTGGTACAGAACCCATGATTCATTGCCATGCAGAACCATGGTGAGGACTATATCTTGTAGACTTTTGTGCTTGATCAGTGCTCTGTAGTTAGTTGCTCCACTCTTGCTTATAGAGTTCAATGGAAGTTGTGTTGGAGTAAGGTCAAGGAGCTAAATGGCCTACTCCTACTCCTAATTGTATGCTAGAGTAATATCCTTTTTAAAACAAGATTTGAAGCATGGATATTTAGTATCATCACTGGCAGTCCCTTAGAGATGAAGATGACTCTCTTCCACTCGCTGGGTGAGTCCATAGGTAGCTATACAGTTCAATGTGGCTTCTGTAGACTCTACTGCACTTGGGGTAGGTGTGGTAGTGCTTTGGCCTGGCTTCTGCTTTTTCTTGACAAAGTCTCAAGGTGTTTGACACCTTCCTGAATGCTCCTCCATGTTGGACGGCCTTTGGCCAGTGATTCCCAGGTGTCTGGAGAAGTGTGGCATCCCTGCAATGAGGTCTTGAGGGTATCACTGAAGTGCTGCCTCTGTTCACGTAGAGTTCACCTGCTGTTTCAGAGCTGGGAGTAGAGCAGCTGCTTGGGGAGTCTCACGTTGTTCATGCAGCCATTGCGCCTAGCCAATCAAGGGTGGTCAGTACCTCAATGCTGTCGATGTTGGTCTGGTCAATGGCGCTGGTGTTGCTGCATTTGTCCTCCCAGCAGGCAGCATTGGTGATTCTGCTCCGACACCCTGAGATGTCTGCTGTAGACAGTCCACGTCTCAGACCAATAAACAAGAGCAGGAACTACCACAGCTCTGTAAAACCATTATTTTGGTGTTGGATTTGATGTTGTCATCTTCAAATACCCTTTTCCTCAGACAAGCAAAGGCTGCGCTAGCTCACTGGAGTTATGGATCTCTTCATTCATAACTGCTTTAGTCAGCAGGACACCCAAGGAATTGAAAGTGGCCAGCGTTCTCTAAGGCCTCCCTGTGGACCTTGATGATCGGCAATGCCAGGTCAGGTTGGTTGAGGATCTTTGTCTTGCAGATGTTCAGGGTGAGATCTATGCTCTCATATGCCTCCCTAAAGGTGCTGATGATGGTCTGGAATTTGTCTTCTGAATTTGCACATGCACAAGCATCATCCACATACTACAGCTCGGTGACAGTGGTTTAAGTTACTTTGACTTTGGCTTGAAGACAGTTGAGATTGAACAATTTCCTGCTGGTTCTGTAGGTTAGCTCCACTCCAGTTATGAACTGGTCAGTGATGAGGTGAAGCTTTGCAGCGAGATAGATCGAGGATAGCTATCACGCAGTGAAAATCATGTCTGTTGTGTCCCTCCATAGCTGGAAGCCGCAGTGTGATTCCTCAGCCACTGGAAGGAGACAGCTGAAGTAGACCATGGCAATGACTTTTCCAATGGTCGACTGCAAGAAGATTCCCCTGTACTTATCACAGTCAGATTTGTTCCCTTTTTTGAAAATGCTCACATCTGGGGCATCTTGGAGCGCTCTTTGGATGCCACCTTCCTTCTGATAAGACAGACAAGGGTTTTGGATGTAGGTTTGCTCGCTGAGTTGAAAGGTTCATTTCTAGATGTTTCGTTACCTTACTAGCTAACATCTTCAGTGAACCTCATGCAAAGCAATGCTGAAAATTCCTGCTTTCTATTTATATATTTGGGTTTCTTTGGGTTGATGATGTCATTTCCTGTGGTGATGTTATTTCTGGTGGTGAAGTCACTTCCTGTTCCTTTTCTCAGGGGGTGGTAGATGGAGTCTAACTCGATGGGTTTGTTGATAGAGTTCCGGTTGGAATGCTGTGCTTCTAGGAATTCTTGTGTGTGTCTTAGTTTGGCTTGTCCTAGGATGGATGTATCGTTCCAGTTGAAGTAGTGTCCATCCTTATCTGTATGTGAGGATACTAGTGAGAGAGAGTCATGTCTTTTTGTGGCTAGTTGGTGTTCATGTATCCTGGTGGCTAGTTTTCTGCCTGTTTGTCCAACGCAGTGTTTGTTACAGTCCTTGCACAGTATTTTGTAAATGACATTAGTATTGCTCATTGTCTGTATAGGGTCTTTCAAGTTCATTAGCTGCTGTTTTAGTGTGTTGGTGGGTTTGTGGGCTACCATGATGCCAAGGGGTCTGAGTAGTCTGGCAGTCATTTCCAAGATGTCTTTGATGTAGGGGAGAGTGGCTAGGGTTTCTGGACATGTTTTGTCTGCCTGTTTGGGTTTATTGCTGAGAAATCGGCAGACTGTGTTCATTGGGTGCCCATTCTGCCCAAAGACATGCACGAGAATTCCTAGAAGCATGGCATTCCAACCAGAACTCTATCAACAAACGCATCGAGTTAGACCCCATCTACCACCCCCTGAGAAAAGGAACAGGAAGTGACTTCACCACCAGAAATAACATCACCACAGGAAATGACATCACCAAAGAAACCCAAATATATAAATAGAAAGCAGGAATTTTCAGCATTGCTTTACATGAGCTACACTGAAGATGTTACCTAGTAAGGTAACGAAACGTCTGGAAATGAACCTTTCAGCTCAGCGAGCAAACCTACATCCAAAACCTCAACCTGAGCTACAAATCTTCTCAAAACTTGCACAGACAAGGGTGCGTAGCTACTGCAGGAGCTCGTTGCCTCCACAATTCAATGCCATTTAGCAGAAAAATCTAAAGAGCTCACTACATTTAACACACCGTCTGGATAGTACTGGTTCCGATGGTTAGTTGGGCTCTAGGTTTGTTAAGACATATTCCAGTACATCCTAGATAGGATTACTGAAAATACAGCTGGTTGCCTTTGTGTTGCTTTTTAAATCATGATCATAATAGCAAAGATGGGACAGCAGAACTAGAACCTTCACCCATTGATGAATATGTAATGACACGACTGACATTGAAAAGCACCATCAGCAGCCAGATGAGATTCTTTGGATTCACTGACTTCCACTCATAGAATTCATCCTGATCCAGGTAAGATTGACAATGCTTACCCAAGGCTGACCCCACAGGATAAAGAAGATCTGTGATGTTTCCTCAGGATTTTTCAGCTTCCTCTCAGCTTTGTGGAACAAGCATCTCTGCTGACAGACTTCCCCTCCATCAGACAAGACACATGGACATCTTTGATTCTCTCAAGCAGGCTCTTTCAGCAAAATCTTGCCTACTGCAGTTCTTCAACCCCAAGAAAGTCACAATTCTTGAAGTGGATGCATTACAAAAAGGCCTGGGTGTGTGCACCCTGTAGAGTGAGAAAACTATTTATTTTTGATTTGAAAACCTTGTCTTCCACACCAGTCAACTATTGCAATATGGAGCATGAGATACTAGTTCTAGTATTTGGCATTATAAAGGTTTCACAGATACTTACTTAGCAAAAAATTCATCATTGAAACAGATTATAGGCCACCAGAAATTGGCTGTAAACCACTAATGAATGCACAACCACATCGGTTTTCAGTTGAAGAGATGCAGGCATTTGATTTTGAAGACAGGGATCAGGTGGATTAAGTCTGCCACATCGAGCAGATTATCCAATATACACACGATCCAAGATATCTTTTTGATCTAGATGATGATGCTCTAGGTTACGAAGTTGAAGACGTTTTCAAGAGTGATTTTGTCCCCAACGGCCAGAGACAGTTGGCAACTGGTGAATATAAGCAACTACAAGAGATGCAAAAGACTACCAGACAGGGTGACTTGACAGTTTTAAAAGAAGTAGCTGAGAAGATTTGTTCATTCTTGTGAAACAGACACAAACTTAGTATATCATGGCAAGATATTTTCAAGGGCAAACAAGTCCTAATATCAAAAGCATTATGCCAAGATATCATGTCCATACAACACCAGGGACACACAGGTATTGAACTCACAGCTGGCACATGAATCTGTGTCCTGGATAGGGATGAAACAGGATATTCAATGCCTCGTGAATGCATGAGAATGAAAATGTACCGACCTGAGCACTGGACAAAGCAGCGACACCCATTCAATATTCCATCCAGTCCTTGAATGAATGCAGTAACAGACCTATTCTCAGTGCATAGGAAGGACTGCAACCTTGTGACTGATCACTCCTCCAAATTTCCCAACTTTTGGTGACTTAGCAACATAACAAGCATGATCTTTGTTGACATAGTGCACGGTGTATTGAAGTAAATAATTTTGAACGACTGACCACAATAAATTGGCAAATTCTTTAAAGACTAAGATGAGAGTGACCCTTATCCCATTATCACCCCATTGTACATGATTAACCAATTTAACAGAATGTATGCTAAATACATCAAGTCTATGATCATTAAACATTGGGCAACAAAACAAGATTTTTGCATTACATTGCAGCATTTTTTTCAGGATGTCCAAGAATGTAGGGAGGCTGTGGAGAAGGTAGCACTGACAGGGAATACTTTCGGACACAGAGATGGGTTCAAGCGTGTATACTTCAACGCAAGGAGTATCAGAAATAAGGTGGGTGAACTTAAGGCGTGGATCGGTACTTGGGACTACGATGTTGTGGCCATCACGGAAACATGGATAGAAGAGGGACAGGAATGGTTGTCGGAGGTTCCTGGTTACAGATGTTTCAGTAAGATTAGAGAGGGTGGTAAAAAAGGAGGGGGTGTGGCATTGCTAATTAGAAATGGTATAATGGCTGCAGAAAGGCAGTTCGAGGGGGATTTGCCTTTGGAGGTAGTATGGGCTGAAGTCAGAAATAGGAAAGGAGCAGTCACCTTGTTGGGTGTTTACTATAGGCCCCCCAATAGCAGCAGAGATGTGGAGAAACAGATTGGGAAACAGATTTTGGAAAGGTGCACAAGCCACAGGATAGTAGTCATGGGCGATTTCAACTTCCCAAATATTGACTGGAAGCTCTTTAGATCAAGTAGATTGGACAGGGCGGTGTTTGTGCAGCGTGTCCAGGAAGCTTTTCTAACTCAGTATGCAGATTGTCCGACCAGAGGGGAGGCCATATTGGATTTGGTACTTGGTAACGAACCGGGACAAGTGATGGGCTTGTTAGTGGGTGAGCATTTTGGTGATGGTGACCACAATTCTGTGACCTTCACCTTGGTTATGGAGAGAGATAGGTGCGTGCAACAGGGTAGGTTTTACAATTGGGGGAAGGGTAAATACGATGCTGCAAGACAGGATCTGAGGATCATAAGTTGGGAGCATAGACTGTCAGGGAAGGATGTCATTGAAATGTGGAACTTTCTCAAGGAACAGATACGACGTGTCCTTGATATGTATGTACCTGTCAGGCAGGAAAGAGATGGTCGTGTGAGGGAACCTTGGTTGACGAGGGAGGTTGAATGTCTAGCAAAGAGGAAGAAGGAGGCTTACATAAGGTTGAGGAAACAAGGTTCAGACAGAACGTTGGAGGGATACAGGATAGCCAAGAGGGAGCTGAAGAAAGGGATTAGGAGAGTTAAGAGAGGGCATGAAAAATCTTTGGCGGGTAGGATCAAGGATAACCCCAAGGCCTTTTATGTGTATGTGAGAAACATGAGAATGACGAGAACGAGGGTAGGTCCGATCAAGGACAGTAGTGGGAGACTGTGTATTGAGTCAGAAGAGATAGGAGAGGTCTTGAATGAGTACTTTTCTTCAGTATTTACAAACGAGAGGGACCGTATTGTTGAAGAGGAGAGTATGAAATGGACTGGTGAGCTAGAGGAGATACTTGTTAGGAAGGAAGATGTGTTGGGCATTTTGAAAAACTTGAGGATAGACAAATCCCCCGGGCCTGACGGGATATATCCTAGGATTATGTGGGAAGCAAGAGATGAAATTGCAGATCTTTTCGTCTTCACTGTCAACGGGGGTGGTACCAGGGGACTGGAGAGTGCCGAATGTTGTGCCCCTGTTCAAAAAAGGGAATAGGGATAACCCTGGGAATTACAGGCCAGTTAGTCTTACTTCAGTGGTAGGCAAAGTAATGGAAAGGGTACTGAGGGATAGGATTTATGAGTATCTGGAAAGACACTGCTTGATTAGGGACAGCCAGCACAGATTTGTGAGGGATAGGTCTTGCCTTACAAACAAGTCTTATTGAATTTTTTGAGGAAGTGACCAAGCATGTAGATGAGGGTAGAGCAGTGGATGTAGTGTACATGGATTTTAGTAAGGCATTTGATAAGGTTCCCCATGGTAGGCTTATGCGGAAAGTCAGGAGGCATGGGATAGTGGGAAATTTGGCCAGTTGGGTAGAGAACTGGTTAACCAGTCGAAGTCAGAGAGTGGTGGTAGATGGTAAATATTCAGCCTGGAGCCCAGTTACAAGTGGAGTTCTGCAGGGATCTGTTCTGGGTTCCCTGCTGTTTGTAAGTTTTATTAATGACTTGAAAGAGGGAGTTGAAGGGTGGGTCAGTAAATTTGCAGACAATACGAAGATTAGTGGAGTTGTGGATAGTGAGGAGGGCTGTTGTCAGCTGCAAAGGGACTTAGATATGATGCAGAGCTGGGCTGAGGAGTGGCAGATGGAGTTCAACCCTGTCAAGTGTGAGGTTGTCCATTTTGGAAGGACAAATAAGAATGCAGAATATAGGGTTAACGGTAGGGTTCTTAGTAAGGTGGAGGAGCAGAGGGATCTTGGGGTCTATGTTCATAGCTCTTTGAAAGTTGCCACTCAGGTGGATAGAGCTTGTAAGAAGGCCTATGGTGTATTAGTGTTCATTAGCAGAGGGATTGAATTCAAGAGTTGTGAGGTGATGTTGCAGCTGTACAGGACCTTGGTAAGGCCACATTTGGAGTAGTCTGTGCAGTTCTGGTCGCCTCACTTTAGGAAAGATGTGGAAGCTTTGGATAGGGTGCAGAGGAGATTTACCAGGATGTTGCCTGGAATGGAGAAGAGGTCATACGAGGATAGGTTGAGAGTGCTAGGCCTTTTCTCAATGGAACGGCGAAGGATGAGGAGTGACTTGATAGAGGTTTATAAGATGATCAGGGGAATAGATACAGTAGACAGTCAGAGACATTTTCCCCGGGTACAACAGAGTGTTACAAGGGGGTATAAATTTAAGGTGAAGGGTGGAAGGTATGGGGGAATGTCAGGGGTAGGTTCTTTACCCAGAGAGTGGTGGGGGTATGGAATGCGCTGCCTGTGGGAGTGGCAGAGTCAGAATCATTGGTGACCTTTAAGCGGCAATTGGATAGGTACATGGATAGGTGCTTAAGCTAGGACAAATGTTCGGCACAACATCGTGGGCCGAAGGGCCTGTTCTGTGCTGTATTGTTCTATGTTCTATTTTTGTGCAATACCAGTTGAGAAGGGAATCACCAACCCAGTACTGTGCTTGGAAGGCAAGTGCACGCAACCTTACTAACAACCAATTGTCTAACTCTTCCGATACAAATTCTTCTTCATAGACTGAGGAGAATGAATGAGATACATGGAGGATGAGTAGGTTGAGAACTGTCAAAACTGCCCTCTGGACAGAATGCATATTCGAAAGACCAATACCTGATACTAGCAAATGTTTTTAAAATATGCAATCAGCCAAGTTCGAACTAAGTTATTACTAATCACGATGCTATATTGCAAAAGAACAAAAGCCTGTTGAGACAAATGAATGACACACTATTCGTGCACAAAGACAGCAAGAAAGAAAACTCCACCAACAATACTGAGTGACAGCAATGAGCAGCAAGACAACCAAGACATCAAACCAATGCAACAGAGAAAATGTATTTCCAGACTGGTATACAACCACAAGATCAGAAGGAGATATAAAACCTCCAAAGCAGAACACCTAATTTTGAAATGCTAGTCTTATGAACTTTATTTTACCCTTTTGTATAAATACTGAATTGACAACAAATGTCTATGTACATCACATATGTGTGTTTGGCATAATTCTTTTATCTTTATGGAAAAAAGATTTTATCTTTTGTCTTGTGTCTCACTGTCAGTACACAGTTAAGAGACGTGCTCATTGTATTATCGTTTATAGCATAGCATATGACGTGAGGGTTTAACGGTCTCTGGCAGCATCTTTCTTGACATTACCTGAAGTACGGCACCTTTATAGAAGTGTGCTTGTCAGTTGTAGTTGAGTAGCTTAATGCTAGCCTGGACACTAATGTGTCTGCGAATATAATACATATTATATTACATATAAGTAACTGGAATAACTATCTGTTGGATCCATTGACACCATATGAGCATTGCCACATCAGGAAAAGATATCCTATTGGAGGCAAATCCATATCAGTTACATTTGTTTTACTCTCCACAGATGCTGCCTCACCTGCTGAGTATTTCCAACAGTTCTTTTATTTTTATTTCAGATTTTTAACACTGTGGAATTTTGCTTTTGGCTTATGTTCTGTAGTTGTCCTTACCCATATTTGAAGTCCTCTTTCTTGTGCTGGATGACTGCTTTCTCTGCTGCTTCACCCTTCTCTGCTACAAACATCGCCAGTTTATCAATAATGGTCTTGACCTGTGAGTCTTCTGGAGGGTGGACACTCTCATCAGCTGTTGATGTTGCATCTTTCTCTGCCATGCTCTGGTCAATGTCGTCGGTTGGTGTTGTCTTCTGTTCATTGCTGTTATCTGGCACTGAAGAAACTGTTTCTGGCTGCTTGCTGGCTTTGGCGTCTGCCAAAGATGAAGCTTAAAAAAACATAACAGTTCAAACCATTTCTGTGGAAGAAGGTGAGCTAACTTGAGGCCACACTGGAATCTCAAAACAGCAAAAAATAAGAGAGCAGAAACTGGAAGAACAACTTTCCAGCTTTCCTTGCAATTGGAGCTAAACTGAAACATAAATTTCACTTCTCAGTTATTCAGCCTTCTGTGACAAAAGCAGCAAGTGCAAAGTGCACTCTCTGGTACTTACTGAAAAAGTGTCCCATAGAGTCAACTGGTGGAGACAGTAGGTACCAGCCAGGCCAACAACTGGGCAGAGGAGTGAAACCTTAATTCATTGTTGTTCATCGTTCCAGAGTCTTGTCTGATCAATGGCATTCTAATAAATTCATTTATAACCTTGTAATTTTGGCACATTTAAAACAATGACTTTTGACAATATATTGAGGGCCAGTTGCCCATGTGGTTTGCATGTATTTCAGAATAATACCAACAGCATGGGATTGGGTTCATATTCTGGAATCAGCCTCCTCACTTTGCCCCGGCAGGGGAAAGCAATGGTAAACAGCCAGTGACAAAAACTGCTAAGAAAATGGCTTGGGATCAGCAATGATACAAGGACCTGCCTTTGGGCAGAGCACATGTGAACGAATAAATGAACAATATATTGTATTCACAAATTTAATTCAAGCTGTGTACCTATTGTAAAATATTACAAACTGGTAGAGATGAATTGGTGTACTTACTTTTTGAAGGCTTGATTGCTGCATCTTTCTTTGATTGTTCATCCACTTTTGACACAAACTTACTGGAACAAGAAACCTGGCTATGTAATGGGGGGAGGTAGATTTGCTCCACTCGGTTCTTCAGCTCATTTATGTATTTGTTTCCAAACAGCTGATTGCTTTCCAGGTTCACGAAATAATCATACTTCGGAGCCACTGAGATCAGCCCAGTCTTGCGCAACAGATTTTTCCTTCTTTCTTCACTGATAAAAGCAAAGATTTGCCCAATGAATACCATTGCTTGCCGGCAAGCTGTAACTGCATGCTCTAGCTCACTGGCAATTTCGTTAGGGGCCTGTGAACTTTGCGACTTAGAGCTCTGCTCATGGTTACTGCTTACTACAAGAAGCGGACCTATACATTCCAGCAGCTTGCTTTGTATCTCTTGCAAAAGAGATTCTTCTTGATGAACAATATCATCCAACTCTAACCTACTTGTAATGACATTCTTCCTTATCAATAGAGATACAAAAGAGTTATCGATCACAGGGTATGTGAGGCCTAAGTGTGCCATTAATGTTGAATCACAGATATCATGATGTTGCTTTGCCAACAAGCATTGGAAAGCTGTTGCTACCTTAGAATAGGTATCTGTATTGGGATCAAACTTCTTTTTTGTGGAATGGTCAACAGCACCACTGTGAAAATCAGCCCATTTTATGATTTGCTGTCCCAGTTCCATTTGACTACCTAGAGCGGACATATTTCCCAATGAATACAAATGAACTGAAGAGTCTGAGGAAACATTTTCGTAAGTGGTCACTGGCATGCTGGACACAGAAGAACCCACTAAACCAGCTGGGGCTGTCCCTAGAAGACCAGGAGCCGTCCCTAGAAGACCAGGGGCTGTCCCCAGAAGACCAGGAGCAGCCCCTAGAAGACCAGGGGCAGCCCCAAGAAGACCAGGAGCTGTACCTAGAAGGCCAGGGGCTCTGCCTAGAAGGCCCGGAGCCCTCCCCAGAAGGCCATGACGCCCTTGAACCTTTGGACGCTTAAGCAAAGGTCCTTTTGTATTTTTAGGAGGCACTTTAGGAAAAGAAGGACCTCTTCTGGAGGCTTCTATGTTTTTACGAAGAGAACTCCGTTGGTTCAAACGAGGGTTATAATCCTCAGCTGCACGGAACCCATCTGTGGATGTAGTGGACTGATAAACAGAAGAATCCATTTGAGAGCAATCCCTGGATGGGTCTCTCCAGGATGTGTGTGAGGGATCATTCTTACTAGCTGCCATACGCCGGGCATTATCAATAACATTACTTAATAACTTGTATAACTCTGCATCTGGTGCCTTAACAGGACTTCTGGATCTGGGGTTTGATCCTTGATCTCTGGTCTCATTACCAGGTGTCCAGGATCTCCTGTGTGTTTCTGAATGTCCCGCTGTATCAGCAGGGTTTTGGGATCTATTGTATACATTTCGACCATCTCTGCCACTGGGACTTTGGGATCGCCTATAAAATTGGTAATCTCTTGAGTCATTAACTGAACTTTGAGACTGCCAATTATTTGGGCTTGTTTGTCTTCTGTATGAGCCTGACCGATCTCTAGACTCAATGGGGCTCACTGATCTTCTGTACATGCCAGATCCTCTCATGGAAGGACTGTCATTGGAATTTACTGATCTTCCAAACAGCCCTGGATCCCCACTGGGTTCAATAGGGCCCCTTAAATTGTTATATTGTGAACGGCGATCATCTCTCTCATGGTGATCCAAGAAATTCTCTCTTGATGAAGATGAATAGGAAGCATCATCATAATATCTTCTATGGTCTTCAGAAGGCATTTCTGCCTGACTGGACATATTCCTCCATCTCTCCGATCTGTGAGATGGAGATTCATAGTCACCATAGGGAAGGCCATCGTATTGTGTATTTTCTTCATAAGATTCCCTGGGATATCGCCTGGGTGCATAGTTGAGCATTTCTTCAATGGCAGAGAGGGGAAGAAAGGAAGAAAAAAAGTGTTTAGCTCTTCTTTTATTAAAATTGAAACAATGTTTTATAAATAGTTGTAATCTATATTTCATGTAAAAGCTAATGTATTAGAGATCACTTGGGCATGCTGATAACGCCACAAAGATCAGAAAGACATGATGGGTTTTTAACCACAAAATGCACCTGACTAACTACTTTTGGGAAATCCAACATAATCCAAGAAATGCAAGTGAGAAAAACAGGAACTATTTGTCCTTTCAACAAGGACATGCATGTCCTTTTCAAGATACTAAACAATGAGAGACTTTCAAATCTTTTGTACATTGGGCTTGACGATGTATGGTGAATGGAGGTATGAAATGCCCTGACAAACTCATTTGCTTGAGTTGAGTTGAGGATATCAGCTGGGAAAAGGCCAATTTTAGACAAAGGTATTCTGGATCATATTAGCCAAGATACCCTGGCCATTTGCAATCCACTCACCCAGCACTAAATTCAGCATTGCAAATTCCAAATTCTCTCCTTTGTAACTCACAAAAGGCAGCATTGTGTAGGGTCAAAGGTGGGTTGCAAGTTCATGTGGCAGCATCTCCAACACACTCATGTGGCTTAATTTATCCTTTGGCTAAAAGATGAATGTGTAGATGACTAAAGGGCTGCCATCTAAACCAGTCCTTGCAGGTCAACCAAGGAAATGATCTTGTGAGATATTCCAAAACTTGTCATTCCCAATGAAGTCTTCGGTCTTCTTGGAGTCTCTGCTGACTCCTTAAGAAAAGTCAGATAATGCTTTCAATTGTGACATACAAGTATAAAGAACTTGCAGAGTAGCCGAAACATAAGAATTCGGAGGAAGTATCCTGTGTACAAGGTACCAATTAAGGAAGAAACAAGATGCATTTCTTTAATGCTTTTCATCACTTTGGCAACACATTCTGATTGGTACCAAGACAAAAATTTGAATATAATTTCTTGCTATTTAAAAGTCACAAATTAATGCTGGTAAATTTGTGTTGATAGCATTGTTCTGTTGTCAATGTTGTCCTTCAAAAAAATATACTGGCGATGTGCAGGTAAAACGTTCAGTGAGGATTTGTGGAGAAGTGAATTTATCCTGCTCAGAGATGACCATGAAAGATGAGTTGTGTTTTGCACACATTATCTGATCATTTCAATAGTACCTTTCATGACTGTAGGATGCCCCATAGGGCTATGGAGTCAATTAAGTATTCTTTAATAAGTTGTCATTGCAATGTGGATAAATGTGGCAGTCAATTTGTGTAAAGCATCAACAGCACACACACACAACCTTGATCTCCTTGAAATTCTATCATCATCATGATATCGACACAAGGACTTCTATTGTTATTGCTGTTTGCATCCTCATTTGTGTGCAATCCCAAGCATTGGTCTCACAATTATAAAGCTCCTTGGTTCGAAACATTTCTAACATCACCCCAAGAAATCCCACTAGCTTCACAGGACACTACTAACTTGGAAGCTGCAAGTCTTTTGAACTAGCAGCTGAACAGCCTTCCTAGATATGGAAAACAGAATAAGAACAGTCAATTTCAGCCTTCCTGTGAAAGAAAGTAGAGGTCTGAAGCAAAGTGCCTGGAACAAGAGCAGGAAATTGACAAAGGAAATTCCTCCAACAACTGCACCTCTGCCACCAGAAATATAATGGCAGCAGGTACATTGGAACACCACCACGTTCAAGCTCCCCTCCAAGCCACATGCCATTCTGACTTGGAGCTAGATTGTTCTCCTTCACTACCGCTGGATTAAAATTCCGAATTTCCCTTCCACCCTTCTGCAGATCAAGATGGCAACTCATCACCACCTTCTCTAAGACAAATGGAATGGGCATTAATACTTGCCCAGCCAGTGATATCCCCAGTCATGAATGAATCAGAAAAAAAATTGTTCAAAGATGTCCAAAAGGAGAACTGTGATCATTTGAGAAAAGGAATGTTGCTTAAGGATAAAGGAAGAATGAATCACCACATCAAATGTACCTCTTAATCTGTTTGAATCAGAAAGGAAAACAACTTCAACTTTAGGAAGTACTAATTAACTTTGGTTCAGCAATAACAGTATGACACTGCATGTCAGGAAGAGGTCACATCCCTTTACCAATACATGGGTATGAAGGAAAGTGTACTACAATGCAGAGGTAACTGTCCAAAAGCTACTGTGTCTGCTGTATCAGCAGTGATGTCTGGAAAGAAGAAGAAATAGAAGCTAGGAGGAGAGGTGGAAGAACGTGTGGTGAAATCCCTGTGGAATTAAAAAAAAAATCAAATGAAACCACTACGGATCCACCTCCTGAGGTTGAAGAGGAGTGCTCTGGGTGAAACTGTTAAAGATCATAAGGATATAACCAGGATCAGAACTGAAAATGAAAAGCAAGTTTTCTGAATTTAAAATAAAAATCTTAAATTCAAGATATTCAAAGCGTCAGGGTCACCTCAAATGTGGGGGTATCTTAGTTCTTTGTAGTTCATTGACAGCAGGCTCCATTCTGTCATCACTTCATCCAAAAACCCTTGTTGAGAGCATCAGAACAGGACACTCAAGTTTGGGCTTGACCTCCCGATGTCAAGCAAAGAGCCAGTGAGGTTTATCCCTTCTATCCCTCACTGTCCCACTTTATATCAACTCACCTGGTAAAGTTAAAGAGCAGTTAGTCAGGTTCTGTGGTGAATGGGTGTACCAGAAAATGCAAGCAGTAGTGAGTATTTGTTTTTTTGCTTTCAGGCAAATACTATTGTCACATTTCTATTCAAGATTTAGTAAGAATAAACCCTTCTAGAAACAGTATAAACAGCCTGAAACATTCTTAAACTGGGAATGGGAGAAAGAAGGAAGAATGGTATCCGAGACACAAATTTCACATTTTCCCCTAGTAATCAAGTATTGAAATTATTTGGTCCATCTCTTTGTTTAGTGATTAGGAACAGCAGGTGGTGGTCAGCCTTAGATTATAGAAGTGAAACACAGGAGGCCATTCAGCTAATCAAATATGTTTTGGCTCCTTCAAAAGGTAATCCAGTTATTATTGAACCTGTTTCCACCATATCAAATTGTGTCTTTAAAATCCTAACCAATCAGTCCACAAAAAAATTTTCCTCATGATAATCCAATTTTTTTTTTGTGAATCACATTAAAGTCTATGGCCTTCAGTTATCAACCCTTCACCATTCATAATTTTAAACACCTCTATCACATCTCCTCTTAACTTTCACTGAACTAAGCAGCTTTATCCTGAAACAATCATTTCTTCCCCTAGATGTAAACAGGGAGAAGGAAACAAAATACAAATTAAAGGCATTCTATCAGAATGCATAGAGCATACAGAACAAGATATTGTGATCAAGGCTGGGAATTGTATGTTCAAGGATATTTGACTCTTAGGAAGGATAGAGGGAAAAAAAGGAAAAGGAGATCGATAGAGCTGTTAATAAAGAATGAGACCAGAGAGAAGGTGAGCACTGCAGATACTAGAGATCAGAGTCGAAGAGTGTGGCGCTGGAAAAGCATCAGAAACGAAGGTGGGCTTATGCCCAAAACATCGATTTGCCTGCTCCTCAGATGCTGCCTGATCAGCTGTGCTTTTCCAGCACCACATTCTTCGACAAAGAATGAGACCAGTTCATGAAACAGCAAGGATGTTAAGAAAGAAAGATCAAGACGCCCAAGTGTCTGAGTGCATCTATGAAACAGCAAGAGTCAGCAAACATTGGGAGTTGATTAAACATCACTTATCAAAGGGTCTGACATTAGGCTTACAGGTCTGTAGTTCCTTCTCTCCCTCCTTTCTTAATAGTGGAGTTACATTTGCCACATCTTTGTCTATGGAAACCATTCCAAATACAAAGTAGTTGTTAGTTTCACTGCCATGTTGCTTATTCCCCATTAGAAATTAAACGGACTCCGCTTGTAATTGATCCATAATTGGTTTTGTTAATCTTTTCCTTTTTAGAACCAATAGATGACTTCACTGTTTATTTTTATGTTTCTCACTCATGTACACTCATTTTAGTTTTCCTATCACAAATTTTTTTCTTGGTCTTCTTTTTGCAGAATTTTAAAATCCTCTCTGGTCTCAGGTTTACTATTTTATTCAGTAACTTTATATGCCTCACTTGTTGATGCGTCACAATCTATGACTTATTTTGTTAGCCACAGTCAGAACACTTTCCTTGCTGGATTTTCATATAGTAAAGGGATATATTTTTCTTGTAAACTGTGCACTAGTTTAATTTTAAATCTTAGCCATTGCTTATCTATACATATTTTTTAATTGAGTTCTTCAATTCACCATAGCCAATTTGCCTGTGTTTGTAGTTTCTGTTTAGATTGAAGACCCTTGTTTCTGATCAAACTATTCATTTAAAACTTAATGCAAAATTATATCATCATAATTTTTTTCTAAAGACTCCTTTACTATGAAAGTATTAAAGAGCACTTTTTCTCATCGTGCAACACTAGATTTCAAATAGTCTAGTTGTTTCCTCAACATGCTGCTCTGGAAAACCATTCATCTCATATACAGTTCAAGAATTCTTCCTCCACAATATTAGTATTAATTGGGTTAACCTAGTTTAAATTAACATTGAAATCCTAAATGGTTGCTGTATTATTATTCTTACACATATATCTAATTCCATGATTCACATCATCATGGCTATTTGATGATTCAATGTTTCTTGCCCCTTTTAGTTTCTTAGTTCCACCCAAACTGATTCTATGGTGAGAAATTGGAAAGTATCCATAGGCACCTAGGTGGACTACAAGTGCAGCAGCATTTAGGAAGGCAAATAGTGTATTAGGATTTATTACAAAAGAATTTCATTGGAGGAGTAAAGCAGTCTTGCTGAACTCTATAAAAACTTGGAACCTATAAAAACTTTGGAATATCATGTATTTTTTGATTTTCTTATCTAAGCAAGGATATAATTATAATAGAGGGAGTGCAATGAAGATTCACCAGACTGATTTCTGGACAGCTGCCTTAAGAGGAGAGACTGAGGAGACTGGGTATATACTCTCTAGAGTTTCACAGAATGAAAGGCAATCTCATCAAAGCACACAGAATTCTTACAGAGCATGACAGGGTATATGCTGAAAGGGTGTTTTTCAGGATGGCTGAGAGGCTCGTTTTGGTCTAGAACTAGGTCAAAAAGACAATACACGAGGAAGGCTAATGAGGATTGAGATAAGGAGGAACTTGGTGCATGTCACTTGGTGGATGGTGAATCTTTGAAATCTCTACCCCAGAGAGCCGAGGAGGCTGAATCTTTCGAGTATGTTCAAAATTGAGATGGATAGATTTCAACATTTTAAAAAAAATAATGACTATGGCTGGAAAATAGCACTAATGTAAATCAGTTATAATGGCAAAGCAGCTGAGTAGCCTATTCCTGCTCCAACCGACATCAATGATTTCATTAAACTGAGATTTGGGATAGCTAACATGTGAATACAATTAAACCCAACAAACAGTTCCCATATGTCCCCACATTATCACATCCACTACCATGAAAACACCTGCTGGCCTTGGGTGTATTTCATTGGATGGATAGCCACAGTCCAGCCATGGTCTCACTGAATGTTAGAACAGGCTCAAGGGGTTGAATGATCTATTCCTGTTCCTATATTCCTACCTGTTGAGATTAAAGCTATAATTATAGATATTCTACTTCCAATTCTAATCAATGTGATACATATATATCAGTGACAGTTTTTTTAAATATGTGATTTTACATAACAAGTATGACACGGAAACAAATAATTCAGCCGCTGATTCATGTCACTTTAAGTTCCATAGCAGCCTTCCCTCGCCTATTCACCATCTCCTATTCTTTTTTTCTCCTGTATATTCACCCAGAGTCCCCTTAAATGCAACATCATCTGCTCATCTGTGGTAGCAAATGTATGTCAGCCTTTGACTACTTGAACTGTAAAAGATATTCACCAGGATAGTTATTTATTCTATTGTTCCAACTTGTTTTGTGCCTAGAAAATCAATTTATAATTGTATAAGCACAGTGGTGAAGAACAGATCAACAGCACTGGCAACACCTATAAGTCTGTCATCTCTACCAGCCTTTAAAAGGCTTACAATTCATACAGTAGACTTAAATGTGAAATTTCTACACACCTCAGATCTGTGCTTTGAGGTTAATCACGGGGCAGGGATTGTAATTCAAAGAGATTAAAATAAGTAATGCATGTCATACAATGGTTCCAAAAGAAATAAACCTGTTAGGAATGTGGTTTACCAATTTGAAGAACAGCTATATGGGACTGGGTATTATTACCAGCAATAGATAGGAGTATGACAGAAACCATTTAACAGAAGAAATTTTTCACGACAGTAGGGATCATGCAGTTGACATTACGTGGATTTTATACATGTAATGTAACTCAACTCTACTGCAGTATAAATTAATAAGATTGCATCAGTAAGACAATTTTTAAACAGAGCCATAGCAAGACTCAAACATGAACAGAAGAAATGACATCTCCCACACACATATGCACAACAAATTTTATCAAGAAGTAGTGACAGAACATTTTCAATATACGCTACAGAATTGTCAGCATGAGAAAAAAAGAGAACATGCCACAGCTGAAAGGTTAATCAATGAAATGCTGATAGTTTTGTGATCCCAGAGTTTTTTGATCTCCATCATTTGTGGCATTTCCTTAATCTATATAAGAGAGTTAGGAATCCTTAAATGTCAGAGCACAGTTGCATTGAGAAGGTTAACTGAGTTTTGGGATTTCAGATACATTCCCAATTTCCCATGCATGGCCCATAATCCCTCATCACTCCAGGTGGGTGTATCAACCCCCTCCCCACAAAGAACCTCATTACCTTTGGGGTTGGTTACACAAAGCATCAGACTTGTCGGCAAAACAATGTCTTATTACTTCGATGTGGAGTTATTAAGCCATTTCCTAACACAGGGACAACGTTTTGTCCCAGTTATCTCTGGCAGGGAGAGACAGCATCGGTGATAGCACTCCAGAATTAACCTGGAGTCTCTAGAAATGTATGCTTAAATTCCATGAGACTTTTGCAAGCATCCCAGGTCAAACAATAAGAGATTAAAATATTGACATTTATGATTATATTATTTGAACTTTTATTTTAATTATAACAAATGGGAAATGCGGAAAACTGAGCACAACTGGATAAAATGCTGGATCAGATTATTTACATGTCATGGTACCAAAGGTAGACAAGCAGGAGGCTGGAAGAACACAGCAAGCCAGGCAGTATCAGGAGGTGAAGAAGTCGACTTCTCCGCCTTCTGATGCTGCTTGGCTTGCTGTGTTCCTCCAGCCTCTTGCTTGTCTAACCTTGTATTCCAGCATCTGCAGTTTTTTTGTGGCTCTAACAATGGTACTAAAGGTGGCAGCCAAGGAAGACGTTGTTTTGGTTGTCATCCTCTGACTGTCTAGATTTTGGAATAGCCCCGCCTGATTACAAGATGACAAATGCAAAATCACATTCAAAACAAAGGTGGGAGGGAGAAAACAAGAATTCACAGACCAGTTAGCCTGACATCAGTAATAACTAAAATGTTGGAGCCTATTATAAAGGATGTGATACTAGGGCAGACAGAAAATATCAACTGGTTTAGACAAGGTCAGTATGGATTTCTGCAAGGAAAATTACGTTTGACAAAACAACTCGAGTTTTTTTTAGGATGCAACTAATAGAACCAATAAGGGAGAACCAATAGAGGTGCTGTACTTGGATTTTTAAAAAACTTTTGTGAAAATGCAATATAAGAGGGTAGTGTGCAAATGTAAAGCACATAGGATTGGCATGGATTAGAATTGTTTAACACACAGAAAACCGAGTAGGAACAAATAGGTCTTTGTTGGAGTGGAAAGCAGTGACTACAATAGGGATCAACGAGGATTGGGTGGGTCGCTGTCTGAGGATAAATGTGTAGGTCATTTAGGATTAAAATGGGGAGAAATTTCTTCAACTGGATGGAACTCTCTCACATTAAGCTGTGAAAGCGAAGTCACTTCATATGCTACGAGAAATAGACTTCTGGACAATAAAGGCATAGCGGGAGAGCCCGGGAGAATGGCGCAGAAGTAGTAGATTGGCTTTGATCATATCATAGAGGATGTGGAGTGGGTCGATGAGCCAAATGGCCTCCTCCTGCCCCTAGTTTCTATGCTGTCGGGTGGCATCAAATCGTGAAATCTCCAGAAATGCATCGGAACCAGAGTCAGCAAGCATTCCCGGGATGACGGATGGGAGTGTTATCGGATCTCCTCGCCCCTTCTTTCCCAAACAAGGGTCTTGTTTACCACCCCATCCCTGTTACTTCCCCCCGGGTGAGGATCAGACCAAGTCTCTAACCCCAGGCACGGTTGCCCCTGGTTACCGCATACAGGGCCCAGACCATCGAACCCACTTTATTCTGATCCGCCGAGAGCGCGGTCTTTCGAGTTTCAGCCTCTGGCCACGTCCCCGGACCCAGCGGATAATCCCCAGTCTGTCCCCGGACCCCATCAACTCCACTCCCTTGCCCCGCTTGAGCCCCACAAACCTGGACAAAACCTCTCCTCCATTGCTGCCGGCGCGTCACTTCCCCTCCCCTCACCGGAAGCATCGTGCGCACATCCACGAAAAACAAAGAATTCCTTCGAACGCTTCGTTCAATTGAAAGAAAACACGACATACCACATCCCCATATCAATGTTTACAATACCATGGAACGACAGATGAGGTTCTGATACAAAAAACAGGTTTGTAGTTTTTCATCCGTGCCGGCCATTGAGATCAAAGGGGCATTGAACTACAACCCCCAGAAGGCTTTGCGCGACGGCACACTGCTTTCTGTCGAGCGGCGGTTATGATGCAATATCCGGAAGTGACGGCATGAGGAATTGAAGCCATGGCGATGGAGGGCGATACAGGTTGGTTTTGGGTTATTGAGGAGTGGGGGATGGCCTCAGCACTGTTCTACCAGAGATACTCACAATTAAGGGAAATGCTCTCAAAAGAACAAACTCACGTTCTATTCCAGGATCACGTATCATTAAAAGAGGGAGCTGGAATAGTTTCCCATGTTTTGGAGTGTTGTGGGTCCTGCTCCACTCATGGGGCTCGGAATCTAGACACCCTGCTGTTTATGGTGGCGTGTGTTCTTCAGTTTTTCCATTGACCGAGGTCTTCAATGTTTATTCACACCTCTCCTTACTATGCGCTATGTTACTGATGGGGAACTACTATCTGGTGGTGTGGTGGCACTTATTATTTGAGTTGTTAACCTATCGTTAACTTAAAAACATTCTTGAGGCATCTGATTTTCACTTGTAATTTTGTTCATGTTTTAGGAGATATCAATTTATTTCATCTTTTTAAAAGAAAGTCACTTTTGATCTGTAAGCACTTTGCTTTTGTATCTCCAAGTACACCCACATTCTGCTCTGTCTTAGGTACTTGGAAAATGTATTCATTGTTGTGGTTCTGTTCGCCGAGCTGAGAGTTTTTCTTGCAAACGTTTCATCCCCTTTCTAGGTGACATCTTCAGTGCTTGGGAGCCTCCTGTGAAGCGCTTCTGTGCTGATTCCTCCGGCATTTATACTGGTTTGAATCTGCCACTTCCGATTGTCAGTAGCTGTCCGCTGCAGTGGCCGGTATATAGGGTCTATGTCGATGTGTCTGTTGATCGAATTCGTGGATGAGTGCCATGCTTCTAGGAATTCCCTGGCTGTTCTCTGTTTGGCCTGTCCTATAATGGTGGTGTTGTCCCAATCAAATTCATGTTGTTTGTCATCTGAGTGTATGGCTACTAGGGATAGCTGGTCGTGTCATTTCTTGGCCAGTTGGTGTTCATGGATGCGGGTGGTTAGCTGTCTTCCTGTTTGTCCTATGTAGTGTTTTGTGCAGTCCTTGAATGGGATTTTTGTAAACCACGTTGGTTTTGCTCATGCTGGGAATCGGGTCCTTTGTCCTGGTGAGTTGTTGTCTGAGAGTGGCTGTTGGTTTGTGTGCCAGAACAGCCAGGGAGTTCCTAGAAGCATGGCACTCATCCACGAATTCGATCAACAGACACATCGACATAGACCCAATATACTGGCCACTGCAGCGGACAGCTACTGACAACCAGAAGCGGCAGATTCAAACCAGTATAAATGCCGGAGGAATCAGCACAGAAGCGCTTCACAGGAGGCTCCCAAGCACTGAAGATGTCACCTAGAAAGGGGACGAAACGTTTGCAAGAAAAACTCCCAGCTCGGCGAACAGAACCACAACAACGAGCACCCGAGCTACAAATCTTCTCACAAACTTTGAAAATGTATTCATTTCTGCATCCTGTTATTCACTGATTTGGATGTCAGTTGCACACGTAATGCATTTTTGGAATACTTTTGTTATTGTTTACATGTTGGCCAGGGTTATGAATACTGCTAATATGACATTTGCTGCAACATGGAATGATACAATGATTCTATTGATGTAAGACTCCAATGAAGAGTTACATGCCTGAAATGTCAGTGGCTGGTCTTTTTAGCTTCTTTCTAATTTTGTTTTGGTGTTTGTCAATGCAGTGGCAAAGGTCAGGGTGTTTTCTAAACTGTGACCACGTGGAAGAGGGATATCAATAATCTGGTAAAAACAATGACTGCAGTTGCTGGAAACCAAATTCTGGATCAGTGGTGCTGAAATCGACGTTTCGGGCAAAAACCCTTCCCGAAACGTTGATTTCGCTGCTTGTTGGATGCTGCCTGAACTGCTGTGCTCTTCCAGCACCACTGATCCAGAATATCAATAATCTGGACAGTTCCAGAGCCTTAAATCTCACTTGACAATGTCTATACATGTTCATAAAAATCCATATGGGTATTTTTATGTTTTTGTTGAGCAGAGAGAGAGAGAGAGAGCAGTATTCAAGACCTTAGTTTTCTCTTTGTTTTAGCTATGCATCGATGACTGTGAAAAGTTAAAAGGTTTACTCATAGATATTTTGTATGTTCTCGTAACTCTCAGAAACCAGTTCGAAATTGACTGTGAATGTCATTATGTGTGAATCACTATCCTTAACAGAGTACTTTTTTCTATCTGCAGGAGTTAATTTTTGGACTGTAATGTCTCAATGTCCTTGTAACCTGCTCCAATATTCAGTCTGTATTGCAAAACTGTTCATTAATTATGCACAAGTGGGTACTGCAGATGCTGGAGATTAGAGTCAAGATTAGAGTGATGCTGGAAAAGTACAGCAGGTCAGGCAGTATCCAAGGAGCAGGAAAATCAATGTTTCAGGGAAGGCCCTTCATCAGGGATGAATGAATTGCCCAAAATGTCGATTTTCCTGCTCCTTGGATACTGCCTGACCTGCTGTACTTTTCCAGCATCATTCTAATCTTGACTGTATTCATTAATTACATTAAGTGCATAACCCACATTCTTAAGTGAGAAACTGATGAACGTTGCTCTACCCTTCTCATTCTGTTCTCGTCTCAGCCAAACCACATCCAAAGCTGACCCTTCGGCCTCCTCCCAAATTGAATAAATGTTATTTGCTTCAGTGGTGAATAGTACTTTATTCGCAAGCAAATTTACTCTGCATTAATGCATGACCAATCCCACCGCTATTCTTTATGGTCCCTGATTGATTTGATATATGCATTCTTGCAGTGACCCTGAATGTTGCTTAAAATAGCATTGACAGTTCTGATGATTAAAAATAAGAGTAGAAGTGGGTTGCATAGCCCATTGACCCAACTCTGCTATTCAGTAATTGTTTTCTACATCAGTCCAATCCCCAAATCCCATGATTCCTCTTGAGCCTCAAAACCACGTTGGTATCAGTTTATTATGCACCCAACTGACTATCCATAGTCATTAGACTTGCCATGGAGAATGAAGCACCAAAAGTTAATAAGATTGTTTCCTAGGATGAAAGGATAATCCTAAGAGTAGAAATTAAGTTTAATATTTTTATATTTATTGGGGATTTGAATAATAAGGGATGATCTCATTACTCTAAGCATTTGACAAGTTTCAGTGGTCCTTTACATTTACATTACAGATGTCTCCAGTTATTTCAATGCACATTTTATATATTTTTAAAGCGCTAATTGGCACTCATTTTCCCTTCATATAGATGTTTCCTTGGTTGACACTGTATGTTTTAATTTTTCTTTATTGTAGGTAAGGCTAGTGGTGCTACCAAGTCCAGTAGTGAGCGATCCTTCAGTCTTGAGCGTCTGGGCTCTTCCAACAGACCCAATAAATTGTACGTGAATCTAATGAAACAAGAGGAGCTAATAGCACAGAAGAAGAAAGAAATTGAAGCAAAAATGGCGAAGGCTAAAAAAGACAGTTTCACAAAGCTGCAAGTGAATGCTGATGAGTATGTGGTGATTTTTGTTCTTTATTGACAAGTAGAGTCATAGAGTCATAAAGATGTACAGCATGGAAACAGACCCTTCAGTCCAACTTTTCCATGCCCTCCAGATATCCCAACCCAATTTAGTCCCACGTGCCAGTACTTGGCCCATATCCCTCCAAACCCTTCCTATTCATATATCTATCCAAATGCCTTTTAAATGTTGCAATTGTACCAGTCTCCACCACCTCCTCTGGCAGCTCATTCCATACACATACCACCCTCTATGTGAAAAAGTTGCCTCTTAGGCCTCTTTTATATCTTTCCCCTCTCACCCTCAAGCTATGCCCTCTAGTTCTGGACTTCCCACCCCAGGGAAGAGACTTTGTCTATTTACCCTATCCATGCCCCTCATGATTTTATAAGCCTCTTGTAAGGTCACCCAAGTAGCTTGAGCTTCACTTTTAATTAGAGTTTATTAAGGCGAGGGAGGTTAGTACTGTGGATTAATGCATTTCTTGTTAGATTTCCTAATATTAACATTAATAGTGACAGTGGGTACAGCACTGGATTAGATACCTCGTACAATTCCTGCTACACTGTCTTCATCAAACACTTCCAGGACAGGTACAGTATGGGGCCACCTCCTGAATGTTGAATAGATGTTAAATGTCTTAATTTGTTACTGTTCTCCCATTTCTAATAAAGATCGAGGCATGGCTGACCAAACTCATTTCACAAAGGACCCTTGATGTGCCCTGAGAGAGCACTTTCAACTCATTGACAGGATTCAGCTTGAATCCAAAGCCAATTTTTAAGCTGCAGCATAAGTCTTGATACACTAATATTGCTCCTATATGGGCATAATTCCCATGAAGTTTCTTCTGGATTGAGTTGCTTAAGGAAGGTCATTTTATTTGTTGTGTAAAGTCAATTTTCATAGATGTCATATTGAATTTGGTGATGAGTATGGTTGCTCTCTCTGCTTTTGCCGGAATTCACCATCATTCTAATTGATCTACAGAGATGATGACCAAAAGAATACATCAAACAAGTTTGCCAATGATGGGAGCTTCCTGCAGCAGTTCCTAAAGATGCAGAAGGAGAAGGCAAGTACAGGTGAGGAGAATGCAGATCTCATCAGGTTTACTTGGAGGATAACTTACATAGCAGATCTCCAAGTTTGAGTCCAACAGTTTGAATACTCCACTTTGCCTCTGCTCTTGGTTGTGATCTGATATGCTGATGGCTATATATGCATGTGCATGTTTGAACTTTCCTAATCTATTAAGCAAATGCTCTGTTAAATGTTCATTTGAGTTTAGAATTTAAAAACATAAAAACAGGAGTAGGCCATTCAGCCCATTGTACCAGTTCTACCATTCATTTAGATCATGGCTAATCACCAATTCCACGCTATCCTCATATCCTTAGTGTTATTGGTTCTAGAATTGAGCTTCCACAGCCCTCTGGAATAGAGAATTGCAATGATTTATCATCCTTTGAGAAAATTCTTCCTCATCTCAGTGCTAAATAAAGTCCTAAACCCTTTTTCCGGAGATTGTCTCTAGATGCACCAACCAGGGAGATTGTCCTATCTACATCCACCCAATAAAATTTTATAAGTTTGAGATTTACTGTCATTTGCTGTCATTTCTTGAAACAGTAGAGAATACAGATTGTATCCTCCATCTGTTTTCTTTAGACAATCCCAAAATCTTATGGAGCGCAGCTGATATTTTATAAATACTTCCTGTGGATCAGTGGCTTCAGATGAAGTGACCAGAAAACTAGAGATGTAACAGGATAGGGGAAGGAGAATGCCATTCAGCCCATTGATATATCAGAGCCCTTCAGTTTGTATTTAAATTAATTCCTCTGTTTGCAGTTAGAATGGAATCTGCCTATAGTACCTTGTCATCTCTGCCAGTAAACTAGTAGTCCCTTGAATGTTCAAGGTTAAGGGGATGATCTATGAGCAAGTCTATTCCTCTGGCAGGGAGTTCAGAATAATAGGTGTAGAAACTTAAAATTTGAGGCAAGCCGTGCAGGTGTAATGTCAGGAAGACCTTTTCACAAAAGTACAATGAAAATCTGGAATTCTCTCTCTCTCTTTCCTACACCCCTCACCAAAAACAATGACTGGAGGCTGAGAGTCTATTGAAAATTGCAACACAGAGATTTTGTTTCATAGTTTCTCTCACACATACCTTTTTCCTTTGGGTATTGTTGGGAAGAGTTGGAAGAATTTGCAGACTAATTATCAAACTATTGCACTGTCATGAGTGTACCTTGCATGGTGAACAAGTCCTGCCTCAGGACTCAAATTTGGACACTACCCACTGAGCCACAGATACCTTCCAAACAGTGCTTGAACTTTTCTTCAGGGAAGATATTAATGTCGGAAGTCACACGGCACCAGTTTGTAGTCCCAACAGGTTTATCGGAAATCAAAAGCTTTCGGAGTGCTGGCCCTTTATCAGGTGAAATTAAGCAGCTCTCCAAAAGCTTGTGATTTCAGATAAACCTGTTAGACTATAACTCGGTTACCTTGTCCACCCCAGTCCAACACCGGCACCTCTATCAAGGATGTTAATGGTTACCGAACCATTGCAGCTAGACAGAAATTAGATATAGATGTTTCATAATCTATATTCTCTTGTGGCACAATGGTAGTATCCCTACCCCATGGACCACAAGGCCTGTGTTCAAGTCCCATTTGCACCCGAGGTGTATAATAACATCTCTGAACAGATGGATTAAGAAAATAGGTTAAACTAGGTTGAATGTTGGAAAAGGCTTGAGGGATTGAATGGCTCCATCCTGCTCCTGTATTGCAGCTTCACTGCTGGTAGAAGGACTCATTAGAATGAGATGAGTTTATATTATAAATGTAAACAAAATGTATAATAGTAATAATAAATAGTGTTATTGAAATAAATACAGATTGAAATAGGCCTGTGTATCTAATTCAAATTGCTTGGTTTGAAGACTGCATTTGGTCTTCATTGCTAGTGCCAGTAGCAAACCATAAAAGATCAATGAAGGATAAATGAGTTATATTAGTATCCTGTCATGCTATTCAAGCAAATTAATAACTACCATTCAACTTGAACAGAGGGTTTGGGTGGGTTGTGCTGAGTGGGACTTTAATGCAACTTCCTGATAAATATTGTTGGCTTTTGTTTGACTTTGTCACATTCAGACCACTGATCATTTTTTTTGTCCCTCTAAAGGAACGCCAACAAGCAACAGCAGTAACTCCACCAGCCCCTCAGGGACCCAGGTACAGAAGAGGCAAATTCTGATTGGGAAGCGACCGGGTCTGGGAGTAGCATCTTTGGGAAGCACGTTAAGTCAGATGAAGAACTATACTCATGCCAAACAGACACCAATCGCAGCCCGCCCCAGTGTCTTCCAATCACCAGATGATGAAGAGGAGGAGGAGGAGGAGGATCTTGAGCAGTGGGCTGAAGTGAAAGGTAACTTGCTTGCTTAATCTTTAATATTGTGTCTGCATACTAACAGCTGCTGCTGTGATGAGAAGTTTGTAGAGGGGGTATTTGTTTAATTTCATTTCTTCTGAAGTTGCTAACTGCCCTCAAATTCAACTCCTCAATTCTCCCTGCATTGAATTAAAAAGAATCAGTCAAAATCCTGTCTGATTGCTATCCAGTCTCCTTTTCCATGGCTTATGTTTTTCCTTCTGGTGCCTTAGCATACAAATTGGATGCTCTGCTATTCACATTACATAGTGAACTAGATATTTAATTGACTGAATAACAGTCACTTGAGAAAGACATTGGGAGACTTTTGAACTAGCATTCCCTAGTAACCTGAGAAAATCCTGAAGGGGAGGGAGCTGTGGCAGAAGAGCAGACTCTTCTTTTGTAATTGGTTAGTGATTAGGAGAAGGTGAGGACTGCAGATGCTGAAGATCAGAGTTGAGATTGTGGTGCTGGAAAAGCACAGCAGGTCAGGCAGCATCCAAGCAGCAGGAGAATTGACGTTTCGGGCATAAGCCTTTCATCAGCTGTGCTTTTCCAGCACCACACTCTCCACTCTGATCTCCATCATCTGCAGTCCTCACTGTCTCCTTGGTTAATGATTAGTCTGTCACTAGTGACTCGTCTGGAAACAGCAGCATTTGCTGTAGAAAATTATTTAGGGTTCCTTGAGTGATTGAAGTTGGTACTGAAAGGGCTTGCATTTATGTAACATCCTTCACAACCTCCCAAGTGCTTTTCATTCTATGTTTTTTAAATATAGACACTACTGTAGGAAACGTGGCAGAAAATCTATGCACACTGAGCTCTCTCAAAGTGATACGTGATAAAGATCGTTTGCTTTAAGCTGTTGGTTGAGTGATTTAAAAATGACTAGGACATGAGTGGAGCTTCTCTTTTCATCTCCAGCTTTTTTACGCTACCGGAGAGGGTAGATGTAGGCTCAGCTTGACATGTTGACCAAGAAGACAGCGCACCCAGTAGTGTTGCAGCCCACAATACGACACTGAAAACCTCGCTATGAGTTTGAGTCACTTGAATGTTATACAATCCCGCAATCTTCTGCTCAGCTTGTAAATGGCTAAATCCAAGATGAGTCAAGGCATAAGAGACTCCTGTATCCATTATAATGAATAAGGAACATAAACCATTGTTGGTTGTCAGGAAAAAAAAACGGCTGATTCACGAAAGTCTTTTGGGGGAGGAAGTTTGTTATCTTTACCTGGTCCGTCCTTTGTGTGACTCCAGACCCCCAGCAGTGTGTTTGACTCGTCACTGGTCTCTGGGCAATAAATTCTGGTCTGCGTAGTGACATTCACAACCTGTGAATTAATTTTTTTTTTAAAAAAGCTAATTTTTCACCAGTTCAAAAAGGATTAACATTCTCTTACAAGAACATTAATAGACCAATCAGTCTGTCTAACCTCTACTGCAATTTAGTAAGATCATGGCTAATCTGATTGTGGTCTCAATTCTAACTGTCCTAACCTGATAACCTTGGATCTTGACCAACAAGGGAGTGATCCATCACTGCCTTAAATGTATTCAAAGACCCAGCCTTTTCAGCTCCCTGGGGACGAGGCTAAGACCCACTAATAGGAGGGGGGTGGGGAATCCTTCTCACCTTTATGTAAAATGGGAAATCCTTTATTTTCAAACTATCTCCCCAATCTTCATTCAAAGAATTGTTCCTACA
Source organism: Hemiscyllium ocellatum (assembly GCF_020745735.1). Lineage (NCBI taxonomy): Eukaryota > Metazoa > Chordata > Chondrichthyes > Orectolobiformes > Hemiscylliidae > Hemiscyllium > Hemiscyllium ocellatum. The sequence goes on from NC_083428.1 coordinate 2,949,215, forward strand.
GATTAAGATATAAATGTTCATAGAAGAGCAGAGCAGTTCTCCATAATGTCCTGAAATCTTTATCTCAATCGACTTCTTTGAAGCAGATGATCTCACTGTCTTATTGCTGACCGTGGGACCTTGCTATATCCAAATCAGCTCCTCATTTCCTGGATTACAGCAGTAGCTACACTTCCGAATTTTTCAGTTAGCTGCAGTTAATGATTTGGAACATCCTGAAGTTGTGGATTGTGTTATGTGTATATAATGCCAAAAGGAAGTTAGGAAATTTTACCGTGATCATGCAGCATTGGAAATCTAAGGCAGAATTATTTTGGTCTGGGTGCCCCAATCACTGACTCAGCCAGTACCTTGCCAGTTGAACATTGCCAAGGGAACAGCTGCCTCAGTGTGGGATGGGTGGTTTCAGTGGTTTCTGGTGATGGAAGGGTGGTTGTTATGGTGCATTGGATAATGTCTCTGCCTCTGAGCCAGAGCACTGACTCCAGAACTCGATCGTCAGGGAGCATAGGCTCATAACATAGCCAAACAGGTTGAGCATTGACCAGTTAACCCTTCCAACACGTAGACAACAGTGGCAGACAAGAAGAACAGGAGAAATTCAAGGCATGGCACTTGAAGTGTTTGTTTTGGCCCCAGTTTCTTCTCCGGACTTTTTCTGTGGATGCAGTCCCGCAGGCGCTCCTTGGTGTATTGGTCATGTGATGTGGATATGCCAGCCAGTGAGTATCAGCAGGGTATTAGGAGGAACAAGCAAGTGCACTTTTTCTAACATTGGTCACAGTTAATGACAGAGAGGACGTTGCAGTATTTTTGCAATGAAGGAAGATTGAATATGTTAGGCCTTTTATCCATTAGAGTTTAGAAGAATAAGACACAACTTCATCAAAACATAAAATATTCAGCAACTAGGTAGGCTGAATAGCAGGAATTATGTTTTCTCTTGTGGCAGAGACTAAAATTAGGGACAGAGTTTAGGAATAAGTTGGATCTCTTTTAAATCAGTGATGAGAATGTGTTTTGGCTCAGGTGAGCAGTGTGCCAGGGACCCAAGTTCGATTCCAGCCTCTGGTGATTGTCTGTGTGGAATTTGCACGTTCTACCAGTGTCTGCGTGGGTTTCCTATGGTTGCTTTGCTTTCTCTCCCACAGTCCAAAGACGTGTAGGTTAGGTGGATTGGCAATGCTAAATTGCCCAAAGTGTCCCAGGATGTGCAAGCTAGGTGGAAAAGCCATGGGATATGCAGGATTTTAGGGATAGGGTAGGGGTATGCGTCTAGGCAGGATACTCTTCAGAGGATTAATGTGGACTTAATGGGCCAAATGGTCTGTTTACAAACTTTGAGTTATATGTGTGCAAGTTACAGTGTAGAATTTTCTTTCTCGGAAGTAGTAGATGCTGCTTATTTAAACTTCTTCAGAGAGAGATTTTTAATTATCAGGGAGTGTAGGGTTATTGGGCATGAGATTGGAATGTGGAGCTCAAACCACAACTGAAAACCATGATCTTCTCAAATGGTGGACCAGGCTGAAAGGTCCAAAAGGCCTACTCCTCTTTGTAAATCCTATGTTTCTATGAGTTCTTTCCCCTGCTGAAGATCTTCTAAGGCTACTTCTAACACCTCTACCGACTAATCTGATTAAGGTTCGTGAACCACATAGTCTGCAGTTCAATTCCAAAACCTGTGAGCCGCATATGTCTAAAATACAAAGGGGCATTGTTTTAATCAGATCATACTGTCACTGGGGGAGCATTTCTGTGCTGTGAAAGTTAGGAGAGAAAATAATTTGAATTCTTCTCTTGCTAATAAAGCCTAGTGTTAGTGTGGAATGTTTTACATTGTAAATGTCCTCAATATTGGTTTTGTCCTTCATTTAACCCATCCTTTTCCTGTATCCTGCTCTTCCTCCAATTATATTAGTAGACCTTGTTTGGCTATTAACTGTTGGGTGTGTGAATTGAACTCAAGTACTGATAGCCTGCTTAAAGTTTCACCCCCAGAGGAGCCTGAAGTCCGAAGTGTTGCCGAGAAGTTGGCAAAATATGTGGCGGACGGCGGACATGAGGTTGAGAAGCTCGCCATTCAGAACAACAGGGATAACCCTGCCTTCTCGTGAGTATTGTCTTTCTTGTGTTATTTTTAAGCTAAAATAATTTCTCTGGGATCAGTGACATTGCTAATATTTATACCTACTTGCCATTGGTTACAGATACAGTTGGAAAATGCAAACTAACAGATCAAATTTGTTTGATCTGATGGCTGTGGTCCATTGGGAGTGTGTGTCAATAAGTCTCCTCCAAGAACCTAACTTTGTATCTTCCATATAATATCCAGGGATCACTTAGTGCAACTTGTTTACCAGCTGAAAGGTGCTAAGAAACATTTTCATTATTTTTTGTAGGTTTCTGTATGATCGCAACAGCCGAGCGTTTCTTTATTACAAGAAAAAGGTGGCTGAAATCAAACGAGAGAAACTGTCTGGACTGTCAGTACCCAAAGCACCTGTAGCGACCTCTACCACCACCACCACCACCACCACCACCACCACCCCTTCAGTGGCAAAAGGTAGGGAATTTGATGGGGACAATCAGTCTTTAAGATTTGACTGTCACATGTTGGTTCAAGTATGCACACAGTTCAGATGGTGGGGTAGATGCCAACACTCAGCATTCCAAGTGGGTTTTGTTATTGACCTTGCATTTCTTGATCGTGGGTTGAAATCTAGCCAAAGCATTTAGTTCTTAATCTTAATTCAAAAAATTCAGCAAGAAGAAAAAAGTTTCTACAGAGTCTAAGCTGTGAGATGGTGCAGTACGCCTGCAGACCAGCATGTATTTTCTGAGATTGAATCCCCAGTGGCAATGTAAGAGGAAACTCTGCAGGACATCCAAATCCTATATGTGTCCAGTCCTCCAGACAGATATTGGCTCTTGGATTTCAGAATGATTGATTCCTGTGTTATTTCAATGTTACATCTATTGAACTGTGAAGAAGTATAGTGCCCCCTTTCCATGCTTGCCTGGCCACTTGCATGTCCATCTGCTACCCTTCTCTCACACTCATACACATGAACTGTGCCTCTTTAATTGGGGAACAGATTGAAATGTGTTACTTTGATTAATTTGATAGTTATACTAACTTCCTATCTGGAACAGTGGAAACCATGCAGGCAAAACCAGATCAAAGCATCCTTTTGCCTTTAATCTGTGCTCAGATTATTAAATTATCAGGAGTCTTATTTGGTAAATCATGTCCATGTCAATTCTCCGTCGACTCTATCTAATTAATCCCACTCTCTGCTATTTTTTCCATTGCCCTTTAAACTTATACAGTGCAAGTTTTGTTGAATCTGTTTCTAACACCCTTTCAGGTAGTGCATTCCAGATCATAGCTCACAGCATTTTCTGGAAAAAGGTTCCTCATGTTGACTCTGGTTCTCCTGCCTGTTATCTTAAATACATATTCTCTGGCTTCTGACATTGAAGACTTTTATCAAAACCTCTCTTCATTTAGAGCACATCTAGTAATTCTCCCCCTAATACACTCTAGAGAACAACCCAGCTTCTCCACTCAACTACAATCCATCATCCTGGAAATATCCTAGCAAATTTCCTATGCATCCTTTATCAAGGCATTGACTTTGATCCCATGGTGTGATGGCCAGGATTGGATACGGTACTCCTAATCGAGGCATAAGCTATCACAAAAAATTAAAATAACTTTATTGTTTTTGTGTTCTGTAGAATTATAGAGGTTGCCATTTGGCACAATAATTCTCCACACATCTGTTCTAAAGGCAAAGGTCTCCAATGCTTTTTAAAATTCATCCTGTCACGTTCAAAGATTCTGTTCTTTCTAACTGAAGGTTTTTAACTCAAGGTCCTACTCAGTTGGTACCAAGATACTGTTGGAGAAATCCTACTTTAAAATAGAAATGGGCAATGCCTCATTTTCAGATCATGATCCAGTTTCCTGGATTCGCTACTAGAGGAAGTAGTTTATTTGCATCTATTGACGCTAATGTCTGTACTACTTTGAAGACCTTGATTAAAGAATCTGATCAACCTTTTAAATTAAGGAACTGCAAGTAAATCCATGAAAGCATAATACCAGTTTTGATTTACTGGTTGTACAATAGTTCTTTATTTTGACCTGATTAAGTGACAATAACGTAAAAGTTTTTGCAGTCACTTTGGAGTGAGTGCAGAATGGTTCTAGGATTGAAGAAATTCAGTCATGAAATTTGGAAAAGTTGGGCATTTTTGCCTTTGAGAAGGCAGGATGGGAAATGGTCTGATTGACTTATTCAATATCATGAGCGGTCTATTCAGATCAAGTGAGAAAATGCCCCCACTTGTGAAAAGATCAAGAACAGGACACAGATTTAAAGTAATTAGTATAAGTAGCAAAAGTGATATGAGGAAAAGCTTTTAATGCAATATGTATTTAGGATCTGGAATGTACTGTCTTGAGTGTGGTGAAGGCAAATTCAACTGACACTTCCACAAGGAATTAAATGGTTATTTGAAAAGAAACAAAGTGCAGGGTTACATGGAGATTTTTATTTGGTGAGCTGGCACGGACACAATGGGCAAAATGGTCTGTGAGATCGCTTATTAACATTTGGATATAGACTAATGTGACACTGTAGTAATGCACTGTTTAGATTAGATTAGATTACATATAGTGTGGAAACAGGCCCTTTGGCCCAGCAAGTCCACACCGACCCACTGAAGCACAACCCACCCAGACCCATTCCCCTACATTCACCCCTTCACCAACACTATGGGCAATTTAGCATTGCCAGTTAACCTGACCTGCACATTTTTGGATTGTGGGAGGAAACCGGAGCACCCGGAGGAAACCTACTCAGTCACAGGGAGAATGCGCAAACTCCACACAGAGTCACCTGAGGCGGGATTTGAACCCGGGTCTCTGGTGCTGTGAGGCAGCAGTGCTAACCACTGTGCCACCGTGCCACCCATTGTGCCACCATGCTGTTTAAAATTAATAGGGGGTTCATAGGTAGTGATCGGAAGGGACACAGGACAGGTCCATCAATGAGATGAATTCTTCTCACCATTCTTGTTTTTGATATTATCTTCTGTTAATCAAATACAAGAAGCAAAGGAGGACAGTCAAACCAACATCTATGACCGTTCTGGATGTAGGTTTGCTCGCTGAGCTGGAAGGTTCATTTTCAGACATTGTGCCACCATTCTTGGTAACATAATCCGTGAGCCTCCAGCTGAAGCACTGGTGGCATGACCCGCTTTCTATTTGTATTTAGGTTTCCTTGGGTTGGTGGTGTAATTTCCTGTGGTGATGTCATTTCCTGTTCTTTTTCTCAGGGGGTGGTAAATGGGGTCCAAGTCAATGTGTTTGTTGATAGACATCCGTTTGGAATACTCGTGGATGTCCCTGTTTGGCTTGTCCTAGGATGAATGTGCTGTCCCAGTTGAAGCTTTACCACCCACTTTACTTCAACAACAAAACCTACAGAACACCCAACAGATCTCTGATATCAGATTTCTTAGCAGAGGCTCAGACAAACAGCTCTGCCAACCATCCAACCCAAATTTTGGGTCTGCTATGTGCATGACATCTTCATCATCACTAAACGAAACAAATTAAAGGAAATAAGACCATTAATAATAGCTTTACTGGCATAAAATTCAATAGAGAGAAAGAAAACAACAACAAACTGCCATTCCTAGATGTCGCAGTAGAGCGAACTGCTAATGGGGAATTTCAAACTAGCGTCTACAGGAATACAACACATATGGACCAAATACTGAACTATAGAAGCAATCATCCCGACACCCACAAACAAAGCTGCATTAGAACATTATTTCAACGAGCACCACACAAGCAGCACAGAGGAACTACGCAGACCAGCGGAAAATCACCAATACAGTGTATTCAAAAAGAGCGGGTACCCAGTCTACCGATTTCTCAGTAACAAACCCCAACAAGCAGGTAAAACATGTCCAGAAACCCTAGCCACTCTCCCCTACATCAAAGATATCTCAGAAATGACTGCCAGACTGCATCATGGTAGCCCACAAACCCAACAACACACTAAAACAGCAGCTAATGAATTTGAAAGACCCTATACAGACAACAAGCAAAATTAGTGTCATTTACAAAATACTATGCAAGAACTGTAACAAACACTACGTTGGACAAACAGGCAGAAAACTAGCCACCAGAATACATAAACATCAACTAACCACAAAAAGACATGATCCACTCTCATTAGTATCCTTTCATACAGATGAGGAAGGACACCACTTCAACTGGGACAACATGTCCAGCCTAGGACAAGCCAAACAGAGACACTCACGAGAATTCCTAGAAGCAAGAATTCCAGTTGGATTGTCAATCAACAAACACACTGACTCGGATCCCATTTACTACCCTCTGAGAAAAAGAACAGGAAACGACATCACTGGAGGAAATGCCATCATCACTGGAAAAGACATCACCAACCCAAGGAAACCCAGACATATAAATAGAAAGCGGGCCATGCCACCAGTGCTTCATACGGAGGCTCACTGCAGGTGTTGCCTAGTGTGGTGATGAAACGTCTGAAAATGAGATTTCAGTGCAGCAAGCAAACTTACATTCAGAACTCCAACCTGAACTACAAATCTTCGCAAAACTCGCTAACATCTATAACAGTCTTTATACTCTTCAACTGAGTCCTACCGTTATTTTTCACCTCACCATGCTAGCATATCCTGGTCCTTTCTCCCTCATGGACGTCACTGTTGAATGCATTAATGCTCCTTGCCTCAACCACTCTTTGTAGTGAGTTCCTCTCACTGGGCAAAGCGATTTCTGAATGTCTGATTGGATTTATTAGTGACTGTTATCTATCACCACTTCTCTATTGGAGGAGAAGAGATGTGCCCTCAGCAAAGTAAACTGTTTATAGAGGGAGCTAGGATTAGGCTTAACTGTCCTACAGCCAGTTAAAACTCAACGTTTGAGAGCTAGATGAAGTTGTATGGGACACTGTCTCCATTTAACCACTTGAGTGTGATTTAATTGATGCTCTCCCTGTATCCTACTCTTACCCATCCAAACTTGTAGACCTTGATTGGCTGTTGACTGTTGGGTGTGTGAGTTGAACTCAAGTACTGATAGCCTGCTTAAAGTTTCACCCCCAGACGACCCAGAGGTCCGGAGTGTGATTGAGAAGTTGGCAAAGTTTGTGGCTGACGGGGGTCCAGATGTGGAAGAGATGGCCATCCAGGACAATCGAGACAATCCGGCCTTCTGGTGAGCACAATTTTATCATGCTGCCTGGTTTGAAATGCACAGGCAATTAAACAAAAGAGAGGCTTGTATTTGTATAGCAGCTCTTGTGCTTAGGGGCATCCTAAAAATTTCACAACAGCAAGTACTTATGAAGCATAGTCACTGTTTCAAATAGAACATAAAAAATTTAAAAATTAAGGGCTGGTGTAGGTCATGTGACATACCCCAACACAACATGCAATATCATTGGATATCATGGCTGATCTAACCTCTCACTTCCACTTTCCTACCGTAACCCCATATTCTTTAATTCTCTTACTTCCCAAAACTTTATCAGTCTTGAATGCTATCACTGACAAAGCATCTTCTCTGTAGAGAGTTTCAAAGCTGCACAACTCCCTGAGTGACGTAAGTGTTGCTTTCACCTCTTGGTCGTTAATGACTGATCCCTTATTATGACACTGTGTACCCACAGTTGCAGGCTTATATATACATACACACACACACACACACACACACACACACACACACACACACACACACACACACACACCAATGACGTCTTCTCTCACTCTTCTGAAAATATAAAACCGTTTCATGCAATGCTGGATTAAGACTAAGACCGATTCATTAGACACCTGGGGTCAAACGTATGTAATACCTTTCCTATGATGGGTTTATGGGTTCTGAGGGCTAGGTGGTGGTGACATGTAAATAGGCAGGAGGGGTTGTGATTGAAACGTTGCTGCGTACATCTTGGTTAAGTTTGTGGTAGGAAAACTCCCACTGCCACCTGATGCCATTATGTGGTCAATTAATGCACAATAATTGGCTTTAGCCTCCTCTGCTGGGACTACCACAGTGGCTGACAACTCGCCATGTGAGGAACATGATGTGCAAACCTGAGTAAAGGTCACGGTTGAGTGTATCATTACAGACACCTGGTACCTGATGGAGAGACTGGGCATCAAGAAGCAAGAGTTCCTGCTAAAAACCATCTCATACCCTTGCTGTCAAATACCCTCACCGCCACCTGCATCCTGCCTCCTGCCCTCACTCACCAATGGCTTGGGATCCAGTAGTGATCTTGAGTGTCTGACAGATACATGTTTAGCAGGAATCACTGCCTCCCTGCTGTTGTTTAGTAGACTTATTGGCTTCTGATCTGCTGGCATCTCCCGGCGGGCAGGGCTCTGTTTAAAAAATATATAACTTGGGTTTTTCGCTGGCCTTCCAGCCAGCAGGCACCCTTTAGATCTAACCTCTAACATCTAAACTAAACTGGTGTGGAGTTGGTTACTTGCAAGAGGATAGAGATGGTACTGAAGGGCAGTGGGCTGCTAAGTTTGATGTCCTTGGGTGTGAAGTTGCAACTAAGTTTCTAAACAGTGGAACATCAAAATGCTTTGGTGCAGAGGTATCTTGGTGTCTTCATACATGAATCACAAAGTTAGTTTGCAGGTACAGCAGGTATTAGGGAGGCCAATGGAATTTTGTCATTTATTGCTAAAGGAATGGAGCTTAAAAGTACGTGATTGGAAAAGACATTGGTGAGACTGCATTAGGAGTACTGTTAGGCCCCGATGAGGGATGTAATTGCATTGGAGGTGATTCAGTGAGGATTCATTCCGGAGATGAAAAGTTTATATGTGAGGAAAGATTTAGCAGTTTAGGCCTATACTCACTAGAGTTTAGAAGAGTGAGAGGAGATTTAATTAAAATATATAAAGTAGTTGTTGAGCAGATATTTTTCCCTTGTGCAGCAATCTGGAATGAGAGGTCATAGTTTTAGGATAAGGAGTGGCAGGTTTAAAAAAAAAACAGATGAGGATTTCCTTCTGTTTCCTTCTGAATCTATGGGATACATTCCCCCAGAGTGCGGAGGGTGCTGCGACATTGAGTTAACCTACGGAGGCGATAGACAGATGTTTGTTTAATAATGGGTTAAAGGGTTATGGAGAGTTGGCAGGAAAGTACAATTTAGGCCGAGCTGAGATCAGCCATGATTGTATTAAATGGTGAAACAGGCTCGAGGGACTGAATTGCTTATGCTTCCTAGTTCTTACGTACTTATGAGTAACAGGAGCTTTCAATAATGGCTTAGGAGAAAGGATTGTCCTAGAAAGATGGTGTGGGTGGTTAATTATGAGGAGAGACGAGGCGTACGGACTTGATAGAGAGGGTCAAAATTCCTGGTATTAATAAAATAAAACTGCCAGCCAGTGATTCTGTAAATTATTGGTCATCTCATTAATTACAAGAATAGCAGGAACTGTAGAAGTATTTTTACTTTTCTGTAGAGGATTGCTGGGATAGAAGTCCCTAGCATCAACAGGATTGGAAGAAGAATTTGTAATGGCACTTAGCACAGGAACAGACATCAATAAATAGTTGAAAGGATGTTATGGACAAAGTTTTTTTCTGAGGTTAAGCATTAGCAGAATGGATAAAACTATCTTATTCCTTCTGTAATATTAATCTCTGTGAATCTAAGTGTGCAGTTCTGTAGCACAGAAGTACTGAACATTTGTCTTCATCTCTGTAGGTTTCTCTACGATCAAAACAGTGACGCATATCGATACTACAGGGACACTGTTGAAGTCTTCTGTAAAGTGAAGACCATTGCACAGAAGGCCGTCCAAGCCAGTTTAATGGCGATGTCCTCTTCCGCCCCACAGAAACGGAAGAGCTCTCCTGAGCCTGTTTCTAGTGACTCTCCCCAGGAACCTGTGCCAGCGCCTCCGCCTTCCTCTTCCTCATCCTCACTTAAAAAGAAAAAGAAGAGTCGTTGGGGCCCAGAAGATGATAAAATTGAACTTCCTCCTCCTGAATTGGCTTTTTCGATGCAAGTGCCTGGCTTAACAAGTGAGTTCTGCAATGGAGGTAACATCTCATGGGGTATTTGGCACAGGAAGTTGGGGATAAGAACAGGAGGGGGGGGGGTGCAACCTAGAGTGGTGGAGTAAGTTGCTAAGGAAGATGGACAATGTAAATGGCTACATGGAGAAAGTGAATTTTGGAGGGAAAAAGTAGACATTTGAGGGATGTGGGAACTTGATTACTTGAGATTGTCAGGAAAGGGTTAGGCTTGTTACGCTAACATAAAAATTTCTTATCATTGGTTGTGGTGTTTCAGCTCTTGTAGCAAGGATACAATTCCTGTCCATTCTGCGTTTGGCTGAGGTACGAAGGAACATGGCCTTTATTGCTGATCACTCTCTTTGTGCATTGGATTGTAGGGACTTTGTGCTTTTTAACACTAGGCTTCTTGGGAGCCTGACTGGTTGTCTCTCTGTTGCCTGAAGCCCTCACCACCCAGTCCCAATTTGTTTGTAGCAAGTACATTTTCTTGCACTTTGTATTGAAACCATATCTCATATGATGTATAGATAGATTGATGAACTGCCACTAATGTTTGCATCAGAGATCATTGCTCAAAGTTCGCAAAATTTTGACCAGTGAGCTGATCTGGGAGATGGACCTGGCCCCAGTGATACCCGGCACAGTGAGAAAGTTCCCAGATTGATGATTTCCTCTCCCTCACAGAAAAATATAGAGACCAAACACGTGAGCAAACTGTAAATCTGTGAAGGGGAAACAATCACAGGACTATGGGCAAAGAGCAGAAAGAATGGGTCTAATCTCTCAAACGAATTGACACAGGCACAAGGAGCTGAATGGCTTCCATTTGTACTGTATGATTACGTAACCATTTCACTTGCTGTGTGAAACCTGGGATTTCTGAGCAACATTTCCTTCTTTCCCTGTTTTGGAGGGAGTAGAGAGCAGAGGGAAATCACACTTGTGGGCTAGATGCTGTGTGACTGGAGGACCAGAGTTAAATGGAGCCAAAGGGTAACATGGGTTCCTGGGGCCTAATTGTAAATGCTACCCTATTAACTCATGTGAAAGTAATGTCAATTGTGTGTATGTGTGTGTGATTGCAGCTCAGGATTTGAAGGGTCTTGGCTATCAGAAAGGTAAGCCGGTCGGATTGGTGGGAGTCAACGAACTCAGTGATGCACAGAAGAAACAGTTAAAGGAACAGCAGGAGGTAAATCCTTATAAGACAACCTTTAATGGCAGGGTGTGACCAAGGGGAGTGCAGCCCTGCAGTGACGAAGGACACCACCATTTCTGCAGCAGCAGGGGTTGGAGGCAGCCTGTTTCTAGGCGTTAATGCTGTGTCCTGCTTTGTTTCTGACCAGCTAAAGGCATTCACCTTTGATTAATCTCTTGTACTTGAACACTGACTTTTGCACTATGCTCGCTCCTTTGATCGTGCTTTAAAGAACTGAAGCTTATTCTGCTTGTCCAAATGCATCCTTTTCATAGCAACTTCTCAAACACCGGTTGAAAAGTAAAGCTTTTTAAAACTTGGCTCATAAAATATGTCAGTAGCAATGCAGTATTTATTATCCACCTCCTACTTGTCATTGTGAAACCACTGATTTAATGTAAGATTAGAAAAATGAACTTCAGTAGGGATTGTGACTTGTGATACTTAGAGGGGAGAGAAGGAAGCCTTCTTAGGCAGTGAACTTAGTGCAAGAAAAAATTTTTTTAAAAGGATACAGTTATTGGTGAGTGATAATTGTCTAGAGAGGGGAAACAGCAACTTCTGCTGTAAGATTTAGGAGCAGTAAAGATGGAGGAAAAATTAAACACTGAATCATGAAGGTACACAAGAAGAAGAATCAAGCAGTATCATTTGTAAAGGATCAGCGAAGGTGGTGGAGTGGTAGTAATGTCATTCGAACAGTAATCCAGAGGCCCAGGCTAATGGTCTGGCACCCAGATTCAAAACACACCATGGCATCCGGTGGAATTAAATTCACAGATTTTGGAACAATAAAGCCAATCTCTGTAACAGTGACATCACAACAATTGCTGATTTTTGGAAAATCCAAACTGATATCCTTTAGGGTAGGAGTTCTGTCGTTCTTACCCAGCCTGGCCTGTATTCACTCTAGATTCACAGCGATGTGGTTGACTCAGACCTGCCCCTTGAAGTGACCCAGCAAGCCACTCCATTTAAGGGATGGGCAACAAATGCTGGCCTTACCAGTAAACATGAAAGACTAAAGGAAATACATAGACAATCACTTACAGAGGGCCACTGAGGGAGTGTGCAGCAGTATCATCTGGATAGGGAAATGGCCCAGTAGAGTTGAGAGAGCTGGAGAGGAAGTGAAAAGGTTGTTTTACATTGTGCAAGAGGCAGCGGTATAGGGGCATTAACTGAGAAGAACTAGGTAGCATCGTAGAGAAAGACATTACCATTAAAGGCAAATTGGGCAGGTTGTGCTTGATAATTTGTATCTGCAGATTAGCTGTCGCGTAACGAGAGTGTGCGGAGGTGGTAATACAGTCGGTTCTGATATAACGTGCGATCTTGTATTTTCACACGTTATAAGAAAATCGTGCAATAACCACCCATTTAAAGTAATGGCTCCGGAATTGTGTTAAAGCCAATTTGTGTTGAAATAACACTTGTTAAAGCAGAACTGAGTGTAATACCATTATAGAGGAATCGAAAGGCCTTGTAAAGAATTGTGTGTATTTTAGAATGCAGGACTGAGTTGGAAATTCCCAGAGTTGAGGTGGGAAAAGGAAGGAGGAGATGAGATTCTAAATAAGTGTGAGGAGCATAAACTTTCCTGGCGGTATTTGGCACAATATCTGAGGTAACCTCTGGCTTGTTTGCAGATGCAGCAAATGTATGACATGATCATGAAGCACAAGCAGGCCATGCAGGAGATGCAGATGATGTGGGAAAAAGCCATTCAGGCTCACAGGCATGAGTATGACAGCGATGAAGAGATTGACGGCGATGCTGGTACATGGGAACATCGTCTGCGACATATGGAGATGGAGAAGACCAGAGGTAAATGTGGGGTAACAGTGTTCTGCTGAGGTCAGCTGTAAACACAGGGTAAGGGGAGTGTGGTGTAGATCTAGCTCAAGGAGCTTGTAAAGCATTAAGCAGCAAGCTGGCATCCACCGTGGGTGATGTCAAGATGTACTCAATGTCTTCTAATGGTCTGAGCTTACCTGAAATTTTCAAATGTGTGTTATTGGCTTGAAGTGCTCTAGAACATCCTGAGGTCATCAGTGTACCTTCAGGACCTTAACAGTACTACATTGGGGAAAACGATTAAAGACTGAGTTCAGAGGCTGAGTTCCTCCTTTGAAAATTCCTGGTCATGATCTGCGGTATGTCTTAAGGAATTGACAAGGTCAGTGCTGAGAGTCAGTTTCCCCTGGTTGACAAATCTAGAAGTCACCAAATCAGAATGGGGTTGGTCATTTAGAACTAAAATGCAAGCATTCTCATTGAAAGGTATGTGACGGTATACTACTTGGAAGTGTGGTGGAGACACGTTCAATTGAGCCATTCAAGAGGGCATTGGATGATTAAGTAGATACAATGTATAGGGTTACAGGGAAAGGGCAGGAAATTGGCATAAATACAGAAAATACTGAAGAAACTCAGCAGGTCTGACAGCATCTGTGGAGAGAAAAACAGAGTTAAAGTTTTGGAATGACTCTTCCTCAGAGTGGCTCTAAGTTGAAATGGTCAGAGATACAATGCACATACATTGGGCCAAATGGCCTCCGAACAAATCTACTAATCTTTGGAATTCCATACCCCAGCAAGCTGTGCACTCTGTCACTGAACACATTCAACCCAGGGATTTAAGTGGATTTGATGTTAACAAAGATTATGGAGACAATACGGGAAGTTTGACTTTGAGGGAGAAGGTCAAGCTTAACTGTACTAATTGTCAGAACATGCTTAAGGAACCAAGAGGACTATTCCACTTCTAAAGTCTAATTCTTTTGACACTAGGAAGGGCGCACCACTAACAATATGTTCACACAGTGCTTTCTTGTGTTCTGTTACAATTTCTGCTGATCTTTGATAGAATGGGCCGAACAACTGACTGAGATGGGTCGAGGGAAACATTTCATCGGAGATTTCCTACCTCCTGATGAACTGGAGAAATTCATGGAGACGTTCAAAGCTCTGAAGGTAAGTTAACTTATTCAGGACTATTACAAAGAGTGGAATATGGCTGTTGCTACTTTGGGTGACTCTTTTGTATGTTTATCAAGGCAGGTACATCATTGAGTTAGGTACACAGTAAAACTCCCTCTATCTTTTAAATTGGAAGTTAATGTCCCCTGACACTGTTATTCTCAAACACTCCCAGGACAGGTGGAGCATAGGATTAGATACAGCATGAAGCTCTCTCTACTCTTTTACACTGAATGGAAAGCTCTTTCTACACTGTTCCCATCAAATGCTGTCAGGGCAGGAGCAGCATGGGGTTAGATGACGAGTAAAGCTTCCTTCACAGTGCAGGTTAGGAGTTGGAGTATGCCGTCAGCTTATATCTGCTATATTTGGATTGCGACTTGCCAGCTCACTAAATATTGCACTCTGTAAATAAGGCAGGAGTCCATTGCTTGCATTTTTCCAATTCTGGGATGTTAGACTGGCTTTTTTTTCACTGGAGCGTGGGGGGAATGAGGGGTCACCTTAGAGGTTTATAAAATCATGAGGGACATAGATAAGGTGAATAGCAAGGGTCTTTTCCCAAGGGAGGGGCATTGAGAGGAAAGGATTTTTAAAAGGATGATGGGCAACATTTTTACACTGAGAGTGGTTCATATGTGGGATGAACTGTCAGAGGAAGTGGTGGATGCAAGTACAATTGCAACATTTGAAAGGCATTTGGATAAGTACATGGATAGGAAACGTTTGGAGGGACATGGGCCAAACGAGGCAGGTGGGACTGGTTTAGTTGTGGAATATGGTTGGTATGGCCTGTGTCCAAGCTGTATGACTCTATGCCAGTGACTCACGTTAGTTCACTCAAGCTATCCCTAATTAAGGAACCAGGCTGCTATCTTAGTGTGTCAGTAGCACTCATGAAAGTCATTGTAAAAGTGAGTTTTGCGAGGTTCTGTGCAACCAGTAGTACCTCAACTATAGCTAGTGTATGTCAGAAAGTCACAGACCTTGCAATTATGGTAATCCATGTAAAGTACCACCAGTTTATGGTCCATAATAAAATTTACAACAGCAGCAACTTGCATTTATATATCTTCTTTTTAAGTGTTTAATGGGAATGTCATCAAGCAACAACCAACAGTGAGCCACCGACAGTTGTATCAGGACTGTTCAGTAAAAAGCTTGGTCAAAGATTTTGGTATTTAAAAAATGGTTAGGAAGAGAAGAGAGTGATGGAGAGATAAATGGAGAAAATTCCAACATTGATTGATTTCGAAAGCTACACTACCAGTCAATGTTTTCTCCAAGCTGTGCACAGAGTCAGGTCTATATCATAGAAGAAGAACCTTCAGCTCATTAAATCTGCACTGGTCCAAAGCAACTCCCCAACTATTCTAATCCCATTTTCCAGCACTTGACCCGTAGCATTGGCATTGCATCTAAATACTGTGCTGCCAGTAGCAAGCTAAAGGTTCCTAAGGGAGCTGCACACAGGTCAGCCTCTTTAAGTTCACCTGACAAAGGGGCAGCACTCTGAAAGCTTGCGATTTCAAATAAACAAGTTGGACTATAACCTGATGTCACGTGAAACTGTCTTCAAGTCACAATGCTGAAAATGTGTTACTGGAAAAGCGCAGCAGGTCAGGCAGCATCCAAGGAACAGGAAATTCGACGTTTTGGGCACAAGCCCTTCATCAGGAATGAGGAAAGTGTGTCCAGCAGGCTAAAATAAAAGGTAGGGAGGAGGGACTTGGGGGAGGGGCGATGGAGATGTGATAGGTGGAAGGAGGTCAAGGTGAGGGTGCTAGGCCGGAGTGGGGTGGGGGCGGAGAGGTCAGGAAGAGATTGCAGGTTAGGAGGGCGGTGCTGAGTTCGAGGGAATCGACTGAGACAAGGTGGGGGGAGGGGAAATGAGGAAACTGGAGAAATCTAAGTTCATCCCTTGTGGTTGGAGGGTTCCCAGGCGGAAGATGAGGCGCTCTTCCTCCAACCGTCGTGTTGTTATGTTCTGGCGATGGAGGAGTCCAAGGACCAGCATGTCCTTGGTGGAGTGGGAGGGGGAGTTAAAGTGTTGAGCCACGGGGTGTTGGGTTGGTTGGTCCGGGTGTCCCAGAGGTGTTCTCTGAAGCGTTCCGCAAGTAGGAGGCCTGTCTCCCCAATATAGAGGAGGCCACATCGGGTGCAGCGGATGCAATAGATGATGTGTGTGGAGGTGCAGGTGAATTTGTGGCGGATATGAAAGGATCCCTTGGGGCCTTGGAGAGAAGTAAGGGGGGAGGTGTGGGGCGCAAGTTTTGCATTTCTTGCGGTTGCAGGGGAAGGTGCCGGGAGTGGAGGTTGGGTTGGTGGGGGGTGTGGACCTGACGAGGGAGTCACGAAGGGAGTGGTCTTTTCGGAACTCTGATAGGGGAGGGGAGAGAAATATATCCCTGGTGGTGGGGTCCGTTTGGAGGTGATGGAAATGACGGCAGATGATACGCTGTATACGGAGGTTGGTGGGGTGGTAGGTGAGAACCAGTGGGGTTCTATCCTGGTGGCGGTTGGAGGGCCGGGGCTCAAGGGCGGAGGAGCGGGAAGTGGAGGAGATGCGGTGGAGGGCATCATTGATCACGTCTGGGGGGAATCTGCGGTCCTTGAAGAAGGAGGCCATCTGGGCTGTACGGTATTGGAACTGGTCCTCCTGGGAGCAGATGCGGCGGAGACGAAGGAATTGGGAATATGGGATGGTGTTTTTACAGGGGGCAGGATGGGAGGAGGTGTAGTCTAGGTAGCTGTGGGAGTCAGTCGGTTTATAATAGATGTCTGTGTTGATTCGGTCGCTCGAGACCTCACTTTCTCCTTCAAGTTACAATGGCTGACATCATTTACATCATTGCACTAGGCTAGGATTGACAGAGCACAGAAATCTTGGAATGGGCTGGAATATATTATAGTGACTGTAAGTGGAAAAGAGGCAATGAAGTCATAGAGATGTGCACTGGTTTCCTGAACCAGCAATGGATGACAGTCATTAAGCTCCAGGATGAAGTATATGTAACATATCTGACTGCTTTTGCACTCTTGCCTATCTCTTACAGGAAGGTAGGGAGCCTGATTACTCCGATTACAAGGATTTCAAAATTACAGTGGAGAACATTGGTTACCAGATGCTAATGAAAATGGGCTGGAAAGAAGGTGAAGGGCTTGGCTCAGAAGGTCAAGGCATCAAAGCTCCTGTTCCCAGGTACAGAAATAGACCAAGGCCTGGTATCTGAAATCAACTCTCATACTTTTGCCTAAACTGGAGAAAAGGGAGCGAGCTTTAAGGAGTCTACACCCCCAATCTGCGAAGTGCACTCCTTGTCATCTTTGTCCTTGTTCCAAAAGTGCCAGTGAAGTAAATTTTGAAGGAGAAGCATGGGGGTGGTTACTTAATCCCTCCCACTCCTTCATGCAAAGAGACTGGTTTGTCCTGAACTTCTGGTTCTCCAGCTCCTGGGGTGCCCCTCCTGTATCTAGCCTAAGAGGCAGATCTTGGTGCTTGTCCATTTGGATGGTAAGTATCAATTGGCTGTGGTATCCCTCATTTCAAACAATCTCCAATCTTACTTTTTCAATTCCCCACTTCCCAAAATGTCAACACTCGTTAACGGAAGTTGGTAGAACATGATTAATTCCCTCCCTATTGGCAATGTGAGTAAACCTGCAGCATGTGGACTGCAGTAGTTCAAAAAGGTAGCTCACTGCCAACTTCTCAAGGGTGACTAGGGATGGGCAATAAATGCTGGTCAGCCAGTGATGCCCATGTCCCACAAGTGAATAAGAAAAAGCTACTCATCTACTCATCAACCTGGCCTTCATGACTTGTGTAACTGGTGTTGATTCTCAAGCCAATGTTTGAAGTGTAGCCTGAGGTCCCAAGTCAGAGAAATTAATGTCTCAGTTTTATTCAAAGCTTAGGAGTTTATAAAGCTACAGGACCAACATGTGTAGGAATAGCAAGTTTGATTCCTCCACTGCAGGTTTTGAAGGTTAGTTAATGCTCCGATAACTGAATTTGTGCGATTTGCCTTCACCAGCAGCACGGTTTTCCATTTTAAACTGGATGGAAAATCCCAGCTGTGGAGTGGACAGGTGAATTGGATGTCTTCTCATGTGGTCGAACCACTGTAAATTTCTGTTTGATTTTCCTTTCATTTTTAATTTCATTTTGTTATTTTAATTTGGTTTTAAGATTTATTTTTGTCAATTATCTCTTTTTGTCATTGAGACCTTAACATGCTTAAGAGCAGGTTCTCAGTAGTTTGCCGTGCAGTTAGGCTTTACCATGTTTTTAACTGGGGTGAGAGTATGGTATGGGAAAGAGCTCACCTGAAGAAGCTGCTCAGATGTCTTTACCAGTGTAATGGTCACTTTAATCCCCGTTCTCATTTTAATTTTCCAAATTGAACATTCTGAAGCTAGTGGGAATGTTATGGTAGCCACCAGGCTGGAGTGGGAAATCACACTGCTGCAGGTTATTTCCCTAGCTCGATTCTGATTCTCCAGCCAGGGTTCTTCCTTGGAGGAATGGATCAGCCAGAGACACTCATGCTTGCCAAACGTTCGTGTTCCCATTCTTTTTGAATTGCAGCCTAATTCCAAATCTTAATGACTTATGTATTTAAAAATAAAAACAAAAATTCTCCTCCTTTCTTCCTCAGTTCCTGTTACATATCTGAAATCTGTCTCTCTCTGGTTATTGACACTTCTGCCACTGGAAGCCATCTCTGAGTTTATCCCTTTAAGCCCCCTGGTAATTTTGATATTAAATCTCTCTTTAACTGTCTCTTGTCTCTAAGAAGATCAACCTCAGCTCCTACAGTCTCTTTATGTCCCTTCTCTTTTGCCTGTACAGAGGCACCACGGCAGTCGATGGAGCTGGGTTTGGTATTGATCGACCCGCAGAACTCAATAAGGATGATGACGAGTATGAGGCATTCCGTAAACGGATGATGCTGGCCTATAGATTCAGACCCAACCCGCTGGTAAGTGATCACAATATGCAGACATGGTGGAGAGTATGGAATGTATTTCGATCATCTGAGAACTACTTCTGCATAAAGACTTGATTTTTGTAAATTGGAATTCAAGTTTGTAAATAAAATGTACTATTTATCTGTTGGTTGATGGAACCCATCTGAGGGGCTGAATGGTCTGATTGAATGATAGAAAGCTTGAGGGCCGAATGGCCGATTATTAATGTGTCACTAGTTGGATTGGTCAATAGGACAAATTGCTTACGCTGTGATGTGTGCGCAGGGGGTGATGGTGTTCCCACTATATTGTTGGTATTGTCCATCCCATTGGGAAAGCCACAGGAGGTATTGCTGTTGCAGTGAATCTCACAGTTCATTCACACTTTCACCATTGTGCATGGGTGATGGTTGGGGTGGTTATTGGGTTTGTTGGGCCATTGGCCTGCACGAGCCTGGGTGTGACTTTCCCATTACACTGTGATTTTGAGCTGCTTCTAGACTATTCATTTTCCCTTGTTATCCTTAGGGTTTTCACCATTTTAATTTCTGCTTTTTGTAGGAGGTTCCATGACTCTGTGGATCGGGTGTTAGTGTGGAAAGGACTGGGATGTGTTAATGTGGTCGACAGAGTCTCCTGTCTATTGGCCAGATTTACTGTGCCATTTGCTCCTGTGCTGTCAGCTTTTTCCTTATGAATTAACATGGGACTTTCTTTATTTCAGAATAACCCTAGGAGACCTTATTACTGACTCCTGAATTTCCACTCACAGCCGCAAGGAGGCTTTCCCATTCACTACTTTGCTGTGATGTTTAGTTTGGTTCTTCAATGGCACAACAATCAGATGACCATGCTTGCGAGAGATGAACTCAAGAGTTGGATTTCCCTTAAAAACAGCGTCAGAATCTTCTGTTGTTGTTGGATCACATTCCTCCCAGTTTCGTTTCTGTACTCGAAGGAGCCCTTTACCTCACCACAGAAAATGTGGACCATGTAGAGAAAAGGAAGCCGCCTTCAGGTCCCAATACGATGGTAATCATGCTGAGTCTCTGAATAAGCCATAATGCTGAAAACAATGGAGTTCATCAGAGAGTGCAGTTCAATCATCTCTTACATATACCTCCTCTACAGAGATTCAGGTGCAACAGGAGACTGCAGTGCATCTTGCTGTGCTCTTGTGTTTCTTGACCTTGGGGATGAGGGAGGAATTCTTTTCCTATCAATATGACTTTAAATACCCTGAGAGAAACCTGAGGAAGTATTACTGAGGTCTCAACATGCAGCAGGAGAAATCTCAACTGTTTTGGACATCTCTGATAGTCGCTCAGTAACATTTTATTTCTCAAAGATCGTCAAACATTTTCTTGCAAAATGTAGAACTGCTGCATGTTTGTGCTTAAATAAATTTTATCATTCTAAACATCACGGGAGTCCTGCTCTTTTTAAACATTTTCTCTTGTGGATGAGATGTAACTGAATCTTGCAGGTGAGCAAGTTCCTGATTGCATTCTTGGACAACGTTAGGTTAGCTCATTTCTGGGACAGCAGTAGAGTGAGGCACAAGAATTGACCATCTAATTTCATATATGGCTCAATCAATGCTTAGTCATTGGTTACTTCTACAGACATTAAAATATTAGCAGATTATCAGATCATAGAGCTGAGACAAATAAAGCGTGCAAAATGAGTAGACCATTCAGCTATCTGTCGTTCAACACAAATTGTGGCTGACATTGGGCTTCAATTCTACTTTCCTGCCCACTCCCAAATCCTTTGATTCGCTGAGCGATCAAATCTCCATCTATCCCAACTATGTATATACTCAACAATGGACCATCTACAAATCTCTGGGATGGGGACCTCCAAAGGTACGCAACCCTCTGGGTGGAAGAAAATCCCCCCTTTGTACAGGCAAAGTGAGCTGGGGCAGAAACCTTAACTGCCTTCCAGTTCAATAATAGCAATGCCTTTGTGTGTGTCCCTAACGTAGTAAATTATCACAGGTCAAATGTACAGGATGTCATCAAATTTGGCTTTGAACTAGGTCAAGCAAGTTAATTGGGCAGATGGCCAATAGGCAAAGATTAAGTTTTGAGATTCAGTTTAAAGGGTGAAGAGTAATGGAGAAGTGGGGGAGAAAATTCAGAGCTTAGAGGATAAAAGGTCAGCACAACATCAAGGGTCAAAGAGCCTGTACTGTACAAGGTCAACGCTGGTGGAACAATTAAAATAGGGAATTTTAAGAGGCCAGAATTGGCTGACTGGAGGTATCTCTGAGGGCTGTGATGGAGATTAGGGAGCTGAGGCTTGGCCAGGCAATACAGAAATTTGAAAGCAATTAGAATACACCCATTTTAGCATCTTGGCTTTGCCATGATGTGTGAATGTAAACTACATCTGAGCTTGGACACAACAAGAATTTTAAATAAATTTCTGCTAAAAGGTGGGCATACTGGTCAGGAATAGTCCAGATTTAACAAAAGTAGATGAATTTCAACAACAGCTAGACTGAGTTAGGAACATGTTAGAATGGTAGAAATCTTTTTCTCAGTTTTTGGGGAGAGGGAAATAAGGGGGAAGGTCTAGGCCATTCAGCTCCTGTTCTACTATTCTAGATTGATCACCTGTCTTTGCCATTTTACTGCCACGTTGACATTTCTTGATGTGATTATGATCCAGGAACTTATTGATCTGTCTTGAACATACTCTGACTCAGCTTCCAAAACCCTCTAAGTTACAGCATTTGTTAACACACACCATCCTCTGTGTGAAGGAATTCCTTTTCACCCCCATCCTAAACAGTTTGGCTGTACATTCTTATGATGTGGAGGTACTGGTGTTGGAACGGGTTGGACAAAGTCAGAAAGGTAAAAACAATGACCGCAGATGCTGGAAACTAGAGTCTAGATTCTAATCTAGACTCTGGACAAAGTCAGAAGTCACATGACACAAGCTTTCAGAGTTCTGCTCCTTCGTCAGCTGAAGTGACGAACCTGGTGTTGTGTGACTTCTGACTTTGTCTATTTCGAGATTGTCTCATGATTTCAGACCTCCTTTCTGCATCAACCCTGTTTTGCCTTTAAAGAATTTTATAATTTTCAATGCAATCATCTCATTTTTCTAAACTGTAGAGAGTGCAGGCATTTGATTACTTTCATAGGTCAGTCCTGCCATCCAGGAATTTGGTGATTTCTGGATAAGGGACCGAAACGACACACACTCCTCCAGCTGAGGACTAACCAATGTTTATACAATAGGAGCAGAAAGACTTTATTCCTGTACATTAGAACATCAGAATTACAGGTAGTTCTCCTATAACACCGTGGTTGCATTACAGTGAAGCCGCACTTAATAGAAATAAGGGGGCCAATGGGAAAAGTGGGGGTGGGGCAGCCCAGCATAAAATGACTCACAATCACTCAAAAATCGCCCAAATATATAGCACAGCTGAATGAAGGTTGAAATCATCTTTAATAATAGAAGTTTGTTTAACACAGTACATTTAAAAAATGTAAGAAAGCTTCTCTCCAAACAGTACCTCTCTCAGAAAGCTGCTCTATTGGCAGCTGACTTCAGTGCATGCGCAAAACAGTAAGCAGAACAGCATGGACACTAGTGCATATGCAGAATGAAGCATGTGAACAGATCCCCACTGGAATTGCGCAACCGCCAACGGCGGTAAGCATTCTCCAAGATACCGTTCCCTAATTCTTCAGCGAGGTTATCACCGAATTGTGCTGCCAAAACACATGTTATCCCAGAATTGTCTTCAGGAGCAGGAGTAAGACATCTGAGCATGTCCTGCCATTCAATAAGATCATGGCTGAGCACTTTTTTTGTGGACTCAGTCCACTTACCTGCCCACTCACCATAACCCTTAATTCCTTTTCCGTTAAAAATCTGTCAGATTTGTCATAACATTCAATGAAGTAGCCTCAACTGCTTCACTGGGTCATACAAAGTTAAAAATCACAGCACACCAGGTCATAGTCCATCAGGTTTAATCGGAAGCACTAGCTTTTGGAGCGCTGCTCCTTCATCAGGTGGTCATCACCTTCCGATTAAACCTGGTGTTGTGTGATTTTTAACTTTGTACGCCCCAGTCCAACACCGGCATCTCCAAATCTTCACTGGGCAGAGAATTCCACAGATTCACATCCCTTTGGGTGAAGAGATTCCTCTTCAGCTCAGCCCTATCTCTGCTCCCCTTTATTTTGAGGTTATGCCCCTAGTTTTAGTTTCACCCGTCCTCCCTGCTTCTATCTTACCTACTCCCTTCATAATTTTATATGTTTCCATAAGATCCCCCCCTCCATACTTCTAAATTCCAAAAGTATAGGCAGTCTACTCAATCTCTTCTCATAAGTCAACCCTCTCAACTCTAGAATTAATCAGTGAACTCCTGCATCCCCTCCAGTGCCAGTAACCTTACACTTATCCACATTATATTCCATCTGCCATATTCTTGCCCACTCACACAGCTTGTCCAAATCCCCTGAGGTCTCTTTGCATCCTCTTCATGACTCTCATTCCCATCTAGATTTGTTGAAAATGTTCACTACCCCAAAAGTAAGACAGTGCTCTGCCAGAAGGAATCTGTAGTCAAACCCCTTTTCAACAAACCCTTTGGTACTGAGTGGTGCCCTAATGCACAATGTGGTCCCGAGGTGTGTGTGTTTCTGTTCCCTTTGTTGGCTGCTATGTTCCCGTTTAATGCTGGGTTCCTGGTGGATGTAGGGTTCTGGGAGTCTGTGTGGGGGTTGGGTGCTGTGCTTCATTGGAAATGGGTGCAGGGTGGCTACTTTGTTCCCTGTGAATGGGAGTGGGGTTGGGTGCTACGTTCCCTGGGAGTGTGCGTGGGGTTGGGTGCTGTCTTCCCTGAGAGTGGGTGTGGGGCTGTGTGCTGTGTTCGCTGGGAGTAGGTGGGGGGCTGGGTGTTGTGTTCCCTGGGAGTGGGTGTGGGGCTAGGTACTGTGTTCACTGGGAGTGGGTATGGGGCTGCGTGATGTGTTCCTTGGGAGTGGTGGGGGGCTGGGTGCTGTGTTCCCTGGGAGTGGGTGTGGGGCTGGGTGCTGTGTTCCCTCGGAGTGGGTATGGGCCTGGGTGTTGTGTTCCCAGGGAGTGGGTGTGGGGCTGGGTGCTGTGTTCCCTGGGAATGGGTATGGGGCTGCGTGATGTGTTTCCTGGGAGTGGGTGTGGGACTAGGTGCTGTATTCTCTGGGAGTGGGTGTGGGGCTGGGCGCTGTGTTCCCTGGGAGTGGGTGTGGGGCTGGGTGCTGTGTTCCCTGGGAGTGGGTGTGGGGCTGGGTTCTGTGTTCCCTGGGAGTGGGTGTGGGTCTGGGTTCTGTGTTCCCTAGGAGTGGGTGTGGGGCTGGGTTCTGTGTTCCCTAGGAGTGGGTGTGGGGCTGGGTTCTGTGTTCCCTGGGAGTGGGTGTGGGGCTGGGTGCTGTGTTCCCTGGGAGTGGGTGTGGGGCTGGGTTCTGTGTTCCCTGGGAGTGGGTGTGGTGTTGGGTGCTGTGTTCCCTGGGAGTGGGTGTGGGGCTGGGTGCTGTGTTCCCTGGGAGTGGGTGTGGGGCTGGGTTCTGTGTTCCCTAGGAGTGGGTGTGGGGCTGGGTTCTGTGTTCCCTGGGAGTGGGTGTGGGGCTGGGTGCTGTGTTCCCTGGGAGTGGGTGTGGGGCTGGGTTCTGTGTTCCCTGGGAGTGGGTGTGGGGTTGGGTGCTGTGTTCCCTGGGTGTGGGGCTGGGTGCTGTGTTCCTGGGTCTGGGTGTGTGGTTGTAATATGTTTTCTTTGGGAGTGGTTGTTCCTCCTGTTGCGTTGTTCCGGGTTGCTGAGATTCTCTCCAATTCTCCCTCTCTCTCTCTCTCTCTGTTAATAATCCGTGACCCTTCCCTGACCGGGGTCGGCGTCTTTCTGTAACTAACCGCAGAGAGACAGCGGGGTCTGGCTCGCAGTTCCAGCTGCAGGATGCGAGTGTCCGCCGGTGTTACAGCCTTCCTGCTGTCCCTGACCGCGATCCCGGTCTCCTTCCTGCTCAACGGCCTGTCGGCCATGGACAGGTGAGAGAGCTCCTAGCTCCGAGTCTGCACCCCTCTGGCTCAAACCACGGAGCCCCCTCAGCCCTCTACCCCAATGAGGGACAGGTGTCCCCGTAACCCAGTGAGGGGCAGCCCTTCAGGAGGAGTTTAGTACATAAAATAGTGTAAAAGCCTCTTTGTGCTGAGTTGGAAGTTTTAGAATTCTGATCTGGATGAGATCCTACTGCAATGAGCTGATGTGGGCAGTGACAGAGTCTGGGGGAGCTGAAAATGTGTTGCTGGAAAAGCGCAGCAGGTCAGGCAGCATCCAAGGAACAGGAAATTCGACGTTTCGGGCACAAGCCCTTCATCAGGAATAGGTTTATGCCCGAAACGTCGAATCTCCTGTTCCTTGGATGCTGCCTGACCCGCTGCGCTTTTCCAGCAACACATTTTCAGCTCTGATCTCCAGCATCTGCAGACCTCACTTTCTCCTCCATAGAGTCTGTGGGAGCCCAGTGTTTGATATCACTGGTGAATCTAACAGATTTCAGGCATGCAAAACCCAAAGAAAATACTTTTGTCAAAAAAATTGATCTTTTAGTTGAGAAAGCAAAGAGAATGATATCGCATGAGCATTTAGAAATGGGCTGCTATTTTCGTACATTGCTATGCCCAGTCAGTTCTGTTGGTCAGCAGGTTCTGTCAGGTCACTCTCGAATCTTGCACTCTGAGATCAGGCTTGGTTTGAAACCTTGATCTCAGCGTTAGTGCTTCTCTTTATTGAGCTGCCTGTGGATTAACCCCAGCCTGGACTGAGACTAGCACTGGCCTCAATCTGAAGCTAATATATATATATATAAAATGACGTTTTGTTTGTAATCTGGAGTTACAGTTTGAAGTGCAAGGATGAATCCAGATTGATGAGTTTTAGTTTTCTGTATTTGTATCTTTTGCTCGTTGTCACTGTCATTTGGATCATTTACATAAACAGGCATTTGGCCAAAATCAAGGTTGGTGTTTCTGCTCCACAGAAGCCTCCTTCCATCCTTCCTTATCTCATCCTCCCTCCAGTCCTTCTATTTCTTTTTCCATCATGTTTTTATCTCACTTCCTCTTAAATAAATCAATATCATTCACCTCACTCCCTCCCTATGGAAGTATGTTCCATATTCTCCCCGTTCCCTGTGTAAACCGCTCACTCATGAATTCCCAGTTGGATTTGTTAGCGATTGTGTTATATTGAGGGTCCCTCGTTTTCATCTTGCCCACCACTATCCTATCAAACCTACATGATTTTAAAGACCTTCATTAGGACAATCATCAGTCCGTCCAATGCTTCCCAATGATTACTGTCCTCTCCTCAGGACCTTCTGTGACTAATTCCTTTCTCCCCAGGACCTTCTGTGACTAATTCTTTTCTCCCTGTTCCTTCTAAAGTCCCATGACAGTGTTTTTTGCTGGCGTTGGAGTCCTCCTTGGCTTGTTGTTGGTGTTGTACCTGCTCGTCATCAGAAGAGCCCCCATGGACCCCCTGTTCTATGGTAAGCATTAGGGCATTGACTCAATCAGCTTTGGTAAGTACAGAGCTTCATGGGGATTTCAAATCCATCACTCTGGTTTCTGAAGGGGCATCACGAGCTGCAAGGTCAGATCTGGAACAATTGCTTGATTCCAAACTTGAACCAGTGAAATCAACAATGAAACATGGAATTTAAACTGGGGTCGCTGAACCAGTGAACATTGAAAAATGTTAAGTAATGTATTACTCCCATTGAGTAATAGATATAGGGATTAGTGAGTGTAATGGTGCCATTGTTCCATGGTCATCGATTTCATGTTGATGTTGGGGAAGGGGTGAGCGGTGAGTAGGAGAAACCTGTCAGGAAGGGGTGGTTAAATAAGAGTGACATGAGAAACAAGCAGAGTGGAGCATCAGTGATGTGACACAGAGGATCATGATGGAGGCAGTCCAGAGAAGGATACTAGGATGATCCCCAATATGGAGGGAACATCTTATGAGCAAAGGTTTAACAGGTTGGGAGTCTATTGATTGGAATTTGGAAGAATGAAAGGTGATACCATTGAAACATATTGGATTCTTAAGGGGCTTGACAGGGTGAATGCTGAGAGGATGTTTCACCTCAGGAGAGAGATTAGGACCAGAGGGTATAGTCTCAGAATAAAGAGATGCCATTTAAGACTGAGATGAGGAGGAATTTCTTCTTTCAGAAGGTTGAGTGTCTTTGGAACTCCTTGCTGCAGAGAGCTGTCGGGGTGGAGTCCTTGTGTAGATTTAAGGCTGAAAGTGAGATATTCTTGGTCGGTCAGAAATCAAGGATTATTGGGAAAGAGCAGGAAAGTGATTGTGAGTAATGTTGGATCAGTCATGATTCCATTGAATGGCAGAGCAGGCCTGAGGGGCTGAATGGCCTACTGCTGTTCCTATTTCTTGTTGTCTTATAGAAACAGGGAGAATTGAATAACCCTTATCTCTTATTGCAGCTTTCACTGTGTTCTCCTTTACAAGTGTCATCGATTTAATTATCTCCCTGGAACAGGATGGCTACATCAAAGGTTTCATGGGATTCTACTTGAAGGAAGTAGGTTCAAAATTACACTGCTGATGGTGGGAAGAATTTCCCTGTGTTCTCTCAATCTGCACCTGAGATCTGTCCATTTCTTTGGTGGTTTCACCATCTCCCATGAACTCCTGTGCATAATATAGACCTCACTATTCTCTTGAGATTTGCAGCTATAATCTACCTTAACACCAATGCAGTACTGCTGGGGATGCCATCTTTCAGATGAAATCAGTTGGGGAGGCATGGTGGCACAATGGTTAGCACTGCTGCCTCACAGTGCTAAGGTCCCAGGTTCAATTCCAGCTTTGAGTGACTGTCTGTGTGGAGTTTGCACATTCTTCCTGTGTCTGCATGCGTGCCTGATATACAGGTTGAGTGAATTGGCCATGTTAAATTGCCCATAGTATTAGGTGCATTAATCAGAGAGAAATGAGTCTGGGTGGGTTACTCTTCAGAGGATCTGGTTGGGCTGAAGGGCCTGTTTCCACACTGAAGGGAATCTAATCTAATCTAAAAATGTTAAACTGTCTGACCACACATGGAAATAACAGGGATCACAGGCAATCTTTAAAGAGTATAGGAGTTCTGGGCCAACATCTACACCTCTAACAGCATCAGTAAAACTGATCATTTGGTCATTACTGTTTATGGAACCTTGCTGTACACAAATTGGCCACTGTTTTTCTCACATTATAACAGTGGAGTTGATGGGCTCAACAGCCTCTTTCCATGTTATAATGACCCTATCCCATTGACTCATACGCTCTGCTTAAAGGCAGCACAGTTATCCATTGTCTGTTGAACACACTGAGCTGTTTTCTTGGCTGGTTTTATCAGTGGTGTTTACCATAGCCTTCCACTATCAGAGGCAGGGTGAGGAGGCATGTCCTGAATGTCAGAATGACAAACAAACCAGCAGGTTAGCATTATTCCAAATCATGTACTAACCATCTATTCAACTGAGCCAACCTGTCCCCTGTGACACCATCTACATTTCATAAAAGCTATCAAACAGTTAGAGATGTCCTGTGGCTTTGAAAGCAGAGAAAAGCAATTTCATTTTTTACTGTCCTTGATCCCGGTGATTTCAGCTCCCCACAAAACAAGCCTCTGCAGGCTTCCCTGAGTACTGCAGCCTGACTTGATGAGAAGGTTATCCCGAAAGGTCGATTTTCCTGCTCCTCGGATGCTGCCTGACCTGCTGTGCTTTTCCAGCACCATTCTAATCTAGACTCTTGATGAGAAGGTTTCCCTAACCCTGTTTAATGGGGGAGAGTGAGAGGGGACAACTGACTGTTTGACCCTGCAGAGCTGGGTATAAGGTTACTGATTAGTGACAGGGAATATGAAACTCAGCTGACCTCCCCTTCCCAAATCCAGGAAAGTTGAGCCCTCATTTCCCTTCAGCCATTCAGTGGAGACGGGGTGAGGTGCTACCTGGATCTCTCCATTTGAACGGTGTGTTTGCTGAGTGGGGACCCCCATGAGCCAGCGTTGAGAATATGTTCTTGTGGCATTCCATTGTTTCATCAGTTTTGTTGAACAATTTTTTGCCCCTGTGGAGGTGCTGGTGATTTTACATGTAGGTTCAGGCTAATGCTCTGGGGACACAGGTACAAATCCAAACATGCCACCTTGTATTTAATTCAAGTAATAAAACAAAAAAATCTTAAAAATCCAGAATTGAAATTTAATTTCAGTGACGGTGACAATGAAACCATCATCAATTATGTGTAAACCAGCTGGTCCTTTAGGGAAAGAAATTTCTTGTCCTTACCAGGTCTGGTCTAGATGTAACTCCAGACCTACAGCAATGGTAGAGTCTTGACGCCCTTTGAAATGGCTGACCAAGCCAAGGAGCACTGAGAGTAGGATAACAAATGCTGGACTTGCCAATAACGTCCACATCCCATGAAAAGATCTGGCAGTGCAGTTGTACTCATAGTATCGATGGGAGTGTAGAGATGGTGGTTGGAATGGGGCTCAATAGTTGGGACTGATGCTCTGCTCCTTTGGCAGGGGGAGCCATATCTCCGCAGTGCCTATGGAATACTGATCTGTTACTGGGATGGCACTGTCCATTTCGCCCTCTACTTGCTGATGATAACAGCCATCTCATTGAGGTAAGGCATCAAGCAGTAGCTCACATTGACTGATCCTACATGAAGCACTTGCATTCGATTGTGGGCACCAAATGCCTAGAAAGAGGTACTGACCTTGGGGAGGGAGCAGCTCAGACTCTTCAGCAGATTGCTCAAAGCTAAACTGATGGAATGAACTGGGCTTGGACTAAAATGGAAGTAGTCAGGATATAAGTCTCACACAATCACTAAAGCCTGTGATCTCCCCACAGCTGGAGTTACCGCTGTGTTGGCCTCTACTGGCTGGGCTCCATTGTCATGAGTCTCGTGACCCTTCTAGTTGGAACCATCTTAGGTGAGTGACTGGGCCTGACTGAGGTTGTTCCCAGTAAACTGTTACACTGAACTGGGAGGAAGACAATGCTACATGAGATAATGGAACAATCATAATGATATTTTGCATACATATATAACATTCTGAACAAAATACAATACCATAAGATGACTTACGGAGGCTCACTTTATGGAGTACGGCTACATAGGAATATATTACAACAGATAGAAAATCTTGGTTGAAAAGATAGATTTTTTAAGAGCTTCTTAAAGGAAAGGCAAAAGATAGAGATATATGATAATCTTCATCCTGAAAAGGCATATTCCTATCAGAAATAACTCACTGAAACAAAGTAGGTGGAGCTTTACTCAGTACCTAACCCCGTGCTGTACTTGTCCTGGGAGTGTTTGATGGGGACAGTGTAGAGGGAGCTTTACTCTGTGTCTAACCCCGTGCTGTCCCTGTCCTGGGGGTGTTTGATGAGGACAGTGTAGAGGAAGCTTTACTCTATCTAACCCCATGCTGTCCTTCTCCTAGTGTTTTGTTCACAAAGTGGATTAAAATAGTGGAAATCTCCACGTAACATCATGTTGCACATTATATTTCATCGATAAAACATTAAGCAATGATTTCTAAAAGGATCAAATGTGAAAGATTTAGTGTTTTCCTATATCTCGACTGCTAATTTTAGTCTCAATTCATGAAGGTAAATATGGAACTGAAATCCGTCCTGCTTTCCTGCTGAATATTCCGTATATGTTGATCCCAATTTGGGCTGGGAAGAAAATCTATGGGATTCCCAGAGCATTGCCAAAGGCAACAGCAGATCAGGTAAGAAGCACTTGCAATAACCTGGACATAACTTAGTGGTCATTGCTGTGACAGTTAATAATGCCCGATTTGCAGAGAAATAGTTTTACTCTGTATCTAACCCTGTGCTGTCCCTTTCCTGGGAGTGTTTGAGGTGGACATTATAGAAGGAGCTTTACTTTCTGTTTAAAAGAGTAAAGTGATTTTTACTCTGTATCTAATCCTGTGCTGTACTTGTTCCGGGAGTGATCGATGGAGACAGCGTAGAGAAAGCTTTATTCTGTATACTATCAAAATTGTAATATATTGAAAATCCACAATAATAAACTATTAATGAGGATTTGTAGCTTATTATTTGTCAGGGTTATAGTTTAATTATTAATTTAATTATTATTTGATTATTAATTACTTATCAATTCATCCTTTCTGGCCATTGATGATCAGG
Organism: Hemiscyllium ocellatum; assembly: GCF_020745735.1. Classification (NCBI taxonomy): domain Eukaryota; kingdom Metazoa; phylum Chordata; class Chondrichthyes; order Orectolobiformes; family Hemiscylliidae; genus Hemiscyllium; species Hemiscyllium ocellatum. Next base: position 2,980,768 of record NC_083428.1, read on the forward strand.
TTTTCGGTTTGTTGTGGTCTGATATAAATGATTGGTTATTGATCAGTTGTTAATCTGAACTGATTGGTTCTGTCCGACTGTGCGTCTGCCATTCTCACAGGTTGCCACAGAACAGGGAAAGTGGTTGTACCGGAGGCCTCTCGATGTCTGCTTCGTAATATATCTGCTGTTTGCTGCAGCTTACACAGTCTTCCGGGGCTTTGTAAGTATTGACCATTGACAGCTCGGGGAGTAGATATGTTTGGCTGATTTGATGGACACTGTTTAATTCACCCCTTTACAGCTCACCTTCTCATTACTATTGCAATCTCCCACAGAGCTGTCTCACGTTTTCAGCTTCTCAGGAAGTGTCCTCAAAGGCAACGAACACTTTGTTCCATCCAGCTCTTCACTTGGCCAATTCTCATCCTCACATCCATTCAAAGGATGGTGGATCTGAGTCCCATTAAGGTTACTTGAGAATAATTTGTAAACTAGTGAATCCAGATCAGTATGAGAGAATGCCACAATGTCAGAGGGTCAGTGCTGAGGTAGTGCGGTACTGACAGAGGGTCAGTGTTGAGGTAGTGCGGTACTGACAGAGGGTCAGTGCTGAGGAAGTACCACACTGTCAGAGGGTCAGTGCTGAGGGAGTGCCGCACTATCGGAGGGTTGATGCTGAGGAAGTACTGCACTGTCAGAGGGTCAGTGTTAAGGGAGTGCTGCACAGTTGGAGGGTCAGTGCTGAGGGAGTGCCGCACTATTGGAGGGTCAGTGCTGAGGGAGTGCCGCACTTGTCAGATGGTCAATGCTGAGGGAGTGCCGCACTATCGGAGGGTTGGTGCTGAGGGAGTGCTGCACTATTGGAGGGTCAGTGCTGAGGGAGTGCCACATTGTCGGAGGGTCAGTGCTGAGGATGCGCTGCACTGTCAGAGGGTCAATACTGAGGGAGTGCTGCACTGTCGGAGGTATCATCATTTGGACGCAAAATTCAGCCAAAGCATGTCTGCTCCTCCAGATAGATCTTAAAAGTTTTATGATCTGATTGGGGAAAGAATAGATGCTGAATCTCCTTGTGCCTCCATTATACTGTTCTCTGAACCACTAGCAGCAAAGAATGATGAATCTGACCTGATGTTGTGAGAAGATGTTATAATTTTCTTTAAGACTAGCTTTGTTCTGTGACCCCATTTATTTTCCAATGAAATACTTACCTTGGCTTTGACAATGATAGTTTTAAAAAGCCAATCAGATTCACTGCTAGTGCACTGAGAGTGACTTCAGCTGTCAGCTTCAGTCAGGGAAAGCTTCTCTTCCTCGTCCCTCTCCAGTGCCTATTCCTGGGAAACGGATTTTGGTGAACGTGCAGCAGATTTGCCATTCTCACTTTCCAGGCTGCCATGTGGAAAATTATTGCTCAAACAAGTGGGAGCATCAGCAAGGAAGGGAAAAATTGGGATCTTGGAGTGGGATTGAGGGGTGTGGGGTGTGTGGTTGACTTTTTAAAAATCCACCTTTGATGGGGTGTGGGATTCCCTGGGCAAAGCAAGCTCCTGTTATCCATTGCTCATTGCCCCTTGAGCTGAGATGGTCTCCAGGCTATTTCAGAGAGTTGTTAAGTGTAAACCACATTACTCTAAGCTTACAGACATGTGTAGGCCAGATCAGGCTAGGACAGTAGATTTCCTTCATTAAGGGACATTAGTGAACCAGATGGGTTTTTATGACAATCAATGATAGTTTTGTCATCACCGCCACTGAGATTATCTTTACATTCCAGATTATTTAAAAGAATTTAAATCCCACCTGCTGCTGTGATGAGATTTAAACCCATGTTCCCACAGCATTAGCCCAAACATTTGAATTGTTAAAAACAGAATTTATTTTGTGCTTCTTGAGGTAATTATCTTGTTGTTAAAGTGTGATCCCAGCTGATGCTATTACTGGACAAGTCACATTCCACAAAGAAGTCTTTTGATGGATCATCTTTTTAAACTAATTTAATGCAGTGGTCTTTCACTGAAACATGAACACCACAATGTGGCAGATTTGGTTTTAACAATAAAACAGAACTTTATTATACAAAAGATAGAAAAATAGTATAAAATAAATCAAATGATTTACATGTAACACAGTTTAAAAGATATTCAAACACACAGCAAAACAAAATCTCATTTACTCTTTAACACCATCACTTTACAATTAATTTCTCAAAAAGAAGAGATGTTCTTTCCCTGCACAACCTGTAAGCTTGACCTAACTTGTTTTTTCCTCCTCATTTCCTGTCCTGTGAGCTATGAAATCTTTTTTTTTCTCACACAACTGATATCCTTACACTAAGGTAACTTATTGCTAGAAAGCTATAGAACAAAGAGATTGGGGAGTCCTCGTGTATGATTCATAAAAGATGAGCATCCAAGTTCGGTGGGTAATAGGGAAGGCAAATGAAACGTTGGTTTTTATTTTGGAGGGAATGGAGTACAAAAGTAGGGAAGTTTTGCTAAAGTCAGAATACAGCTGGAACACTGTGAACTGTTCTGGTCTCCCGCTTTAAGGAAAGATATTCTGGCAGCTGAGGCAATGCAGGGAAGGTTCACCATCCTGATCCTAGATATGGAGGGACTACTTTAGGAGGAGAGGGTGAACAGGTTGGGCTTATGCTTTGGAATTTAGAAGAATGAGAGATGACTTTATTGAAATATATACTGTTCTTAGGGAACTTGACAAGGTAGATACGACATGTTTGTTTCCCCTTATGGAAGAATCTAGGACTAGAAGGCATAATTTCAGAGTAAGGGGTCACCCATTTAAGGATAATGCATTTCTTCTCTCTGAAGGTAGTGAATCTGTTGAATTCTTTACCACAAGAGGGCAGTCGAGGCTGGGTCAGGACTGAGACAGACAGGTTGGTAATCAGGAAGGGGCGGGGTCTTGAGGGGTTTTTTTAGATTAGATTAGATTTCCTACAGTGTGGAAACAGGCCCTTTGGCCCAACAAGTCCACACCGACCTGCCGAAGAGTAACCCACCCAGACCCATTTCCCTCTGACTAATGCACCTAACACTTTGTGCAATTTAGCATGGCCAATTCAGCTGATCTGAACATCTTTGGACTGTGGGAGGAAACCCATGCAGACACAGGGAGAATGTGCAAAATCCACACAGAGAGTTGCCTGAGGCTGGAATCGAGCCTGGGACCCTGGTGCTGTGAGGCAGCAGTGCTAACCACTGAGCCACTGTGCTGCCCTAAATGGTTATGGAGAGAAGGTGGGAAAATGGAGTTTAGGACTGTCAGAACAGCCATGACCTCATTGTATGAAGGAGAGGACTCAATGGACTGAATGGCCTACTTCTGGTTCTACGTCTTCTGGTCTCAATTGCTCCAAATAAACTCCTTTTTCTCGAAGAAATTACTCATACATCTGATTTCAACTGACCAAACATTTTTCCATCTCTGGGGTTTCTAAAACCAATCCTTGATTGTTCTAATCCCGAAAGCAATGTGTTTCAATTGTTTCCCTCTCCTGTTGTAAAACCCCACGACACAAACAAATGTCCATTAACACTTCAGGAAGCCAGATGTCATCTGCTGTCTGATGCATGCTGGGTTAAATTTATGGCTGTCCAAAGACTGACGTAGTTAAATACCAAACCCCTTCACAAAAAAAAATCCATTTGCCACTAGTTTGACATCCAAACTCTGAATAAAAATGATATTTATATAAACCATATGCCTTCCATCACAATATTACACATTAGTTATTTCACCCCATTTTCTGACAAATTGCAGAAACTGTTTTAATCATAAATGATCATGGGAAACTGACAGATTCAGATAATACTAGTGTTATCTCCCATGTGATATCACATTCCATTGCAAGCAGCAGAGAGCAATATTGGGCAGAACGAAAAACCTGCCTCACGGGTGTTCCCAGGAGTGAGTCAAATTCAAGCTCCCCCACCACGCGAGTATGTTTAATGCATTCAGGACTTGGTTGTGATCTGTAATTGTCTGACCTAGGTTGCTCTCGAGTGTCCCTTTGATACCTGTGTAAGGTATGCAAATGATCAGGAGCCCTACCTATTGGACCCAGTGATGTACCCCAAGATCCAGGTAAGTGGCTACAGGGTAGAAAGAACATGGGATGTGGGGGAAGTCTGAATGGGTGGTAGAGTCTTTAACTGGGTGGACTTGATCGTATAAAAATGCTACGATTATAACATTTCTTCCCTAATGTTTAAATCCCTCATGTCCTCACCCCTCCTAAACTTTATAAACATCTTCTAGCCCCATGGTTAGCAAGGTCTTCATGTTTCTCTGTGTCTGGCTTCTTGAGCTTCCCTGATTATACCCACCTCTACTGCTGGTGCCTTGCCTTTTCCTGTCTGGGACCCTAATTCCCTCCTTAAACCTCGGGATATTTTCTTACATTAAAAATGTTATTTAAATGCTAGTTGTTGTTGTATACCTGCTCCTATGTGCTTACTGTCCATTTGACACTTCCACCATTTGGACTCTTACACATTGTACACACGCACTCACAAGCACATGCACACTCATAGACTCATACTCGTACACCAAAACAAACTGCTTGCACACTGTAAGTAATTAATCTAATCTAACCACACACTTATGCACTTACACATAAACATTTGCACACTCGTGTGCCATTCGCACGTGCGCGCACACACAATCACACAGTCAAATATACATCCATAAACACATACACACACATCATATCCTCTCTCATATGCACAAACACACACACATTCATGCTCCAGCCCTCTCTCACACTCTCAATCTCTCTCATGCACACTTATGCTGATAGATACACACACTCAAACTCAAACACAAACACACTCTCATTCTGTCGCATACCCTTTCACATTCACACCTTGCTGATACCTTCATTGTGTGCGTGTGTGTGGGGAGGAGGGTGTGGGGTGGGGTGTGTGTGTGGGGGTGGCATGTGTATGTGTGTATGTGGGGTGGGGCATGGTTTTGTGTGTGTATGTGGAGTGGGGCATGGTTTTGTGTGTGTATGTGGAGAGGAGGGTGTGGGGTGGTGTGTGCGTGTTAGCTGGGAGTTGGTTAACATTTAGCATTGACATTGACTGCTCGCTTTCAGATGTTAGTCAACATGTTCTACCTTGTGCCATTCTTTGGCTTGGCACTTTACGGCCTCTTGGAACCCGGCTGTGAATGGATGCCTGATCTGACCGTGGTGTTTGCAGGAGCCATAGCCCAAGTAAGTCACGGGAGTTGTGTCTGTTAATCAGCACCATTGTGAAGCTTCAGAACAGGATGAAATCTAGGGCCTAGTTCTGACTGATTAGGAAAGAAACAATGGAGAGAAAAACCTGGTCCCTGATTGATAAAATTAGAAAGTGAAAGTCAATGTGTTATTTTGAAGACAAAATAGTTGAAATAGGCCTTCCTAATAAATTGCTGAAACAGTTCTTGGGACTTCCTATTGTCTCTGAGCAGAGCTTTCAACCCATTATCGAGATCATCTCCTTTTTCATCCCTTTGTTATCTCAAAACTCACCTACATCTGCCCAGCCTCCCTTCTGCAGCTAACAGAAACCTAAGCTCTGAAAGTCCACCGAGACAGTGTCCTAACTTCCATAAATCACACCCCCACAGTATCTCTCAGCTTGTGCTAGCTCACCAGCGCTGACCCCTAATCTGGATTTGCCTCAATCCCAAAATCCCCATTCCTTTTTCAAATCTTTCCACAGCCTGGCCCCCTCCCCATCTCTGTCACCTCCTCCAGCCCCTACATCCCTCCCCATCTCTGTCACCTCCTCCAGCCCCTACATCCCTCCCCGTCTTTGTCACCTCCTCTAGCCCCTATATTCCTCCCTACCTGTCACCTTCTCCTGCCCCTACACCCCTCCATATTGCTGTAACATCCTCCAGTCCCTACACCCACCTCCTCTCTCTGTCACCTCCTCCAGTCTCTACACCACCACCCCGTCACCTCCTCCAGTCCCTACACACTCCCCTCTCTCTGTCACCTCCACTAATCCCTACATCCCCCTACAGTGCTACAGTTTCTGAGATCTCTGTGCTCCTCTAATGCTGGACTTTGTGCGAATCCCTGATTTTGTTTTGCCTCCCCATTGATGGATGTGTATTCTGCGACCTGGGACCGAAGCTCTGGAACAGCCTTCATAAACCGCTCCACCTCCTAATGTCTTTTCCCTCAAATGACTAAAAACCACCTTTTTTGAGTAAGCTTTAGGTTTACTCTCATCCTATCTTCTGATGGGACTCAATGTCCATTTTATTTGTTCACCTCCAATGAACATGCTGTGGAACTAACTTCAACTTTTAACGAAGTTGAAGCTATTATAGAAAGACAGGGTATTGATGGGTCTGAGGAAAGCCCTCACATTGTACATATTTTAATCTGTTTCTCATTCTCTCCTTCCTTCCCCTCCAGGCTCAGTTTTCTCACATTGGTGCTTCCTTACACACTCGTACGCCCCTTACCTACCGAGTACCCCAGAATGAGGTCTCGTCCTTCCTCTACGTCAACATCCTCTTCGCTGTTGGCGCTCAGCTCTTGGCATTTCGCTGTATCACTTTCTCTAGCTTCTTCCTGAGGGAAATACCCAGAAATATCAACGAGCTGGAGAAGAAAATCAACTAAAGGGCCAGGCCAAGTGGGTCGCGTGCAGAGGCAGTGAACTGTAATAGTTGGTCCTTTGAAGTGATGTTAAATGAGGTGTCAACCATAACTTGCTGGATAGCACCCTCATCTCTGAACCAGAATGTTATGCATCAAAACCCCACCCCAGACACACCCCACATAATGGACCCTCCTGTGCAGTGCAGAGGGAGTGGAGCTGTTCAACCAAGGATCTTTCTACCCCCTCAAGTGGAGAGAAAACATTACATGATTACTCTTTTGAAGGAAGGTGAGGGAGTTATCCCTAGTGGCCTAACCAATAGTTACCTCTCAATTGACAACACTAAAACCATTTTTTGGTCGTATCACATTCTTCTTTGTGCTGTGTATAAATTTGCTGTTACATTTCCCACATTACAATAATGTCAAAAACAAAATTAATTGACTGTAAAGTACTTTGGAACATTCTGTGGTTATGCAACGTGCTACATAATTGCAAGTTCTTTCATTTACATACAAACAGGAAACAAGAGGAGGCCACTCGACCCTTTGACCCTGCTCTGCCATTCAATAAGACCATGGTTGACCCGATTTCAACCTCAACTTGACATTCCCTGGTAATCTTTCATCTGTTTATTTTATGCACTGCACCCAGTTGTCCGTTCTGTTTCATGTGTGTGTGCAATGAATTTCCCCCACTTCAAATAGCCTTTGTATTCCAAAGTTGAATTTCGCACAACTTCTCATTTCTCTGAACACCAACCCCAAACCCATCCCTTTCATAAAACATCTGTGACATCTTGTTGGCTTGACCTCATGATAGAGTTGTACTATAATAAACAGCTGGACATCCTGATGGATGGAACCCTGAATGACTTGGAAGACCTGTACAAGGGATTGGTGAGTGTCAACCTTGACATTAGAGTGAGGCCATTCAGGGGTTGGGTTAGCAGCTCCAGCTGCAAACATTCTTGGAGAACTCACTGTCAATCCTCCAATTTGCCTGCATGCAGTCAGACTAGATTTGCTCCTCATCTCCAACAACTTTATAATTCATGAATGAATTTGTTCAAAGAACAATTTGAAAAAAGAACACTATGTTTTTAGCACTACTAAAAACATGCGTGTTGCATGCTACTGTTTTCTGGAGAATAATCCTCAAGACTTCCAATCAATGTTGAAAGGTATGGTATTCTATTCAGGAATGTTGTCAGAAAGTGGTAAATCACATGGAAGAGAGTGAAAATCTGAACTCTGAGACCAAAAATCTAGAGGATGGAAATCTCAAAACTGACTGAGCTTGATAGGTTTTGATTGGATTTGTGTATTAATGTTGCGTGGAGAGGATTGCGCAGATGGCGGTGTTCCATCACATTCCTGACCGGTGCCTTGTAGGTAATGGACAAGTTTTTGGTAAACAGTGGCTAAATGGTAATGTTCCTAGACTAAAAGGAACTGTGGATGTTAAAAATCTGAAGCAAAAACAGAACTTGCTGAAGAAGCTCAGCAGGTTTGGCAACAACTTTGGAGAGAAGAGTTAACATTTCAAGTCCAGTGATCCTTCTCCTAAACTCAGTGTCAAAAAATGAGTTAGTAGAGATCCAGGCTTATGTTCTGAGGATATGGGATCTTGCTACAGTAGCTGGTAGAATTTGAATTCAGTTAATAAATTTGCAACATAAAAGCTTGTACATTAATGGTAACCATTTCAACTATCATTGATACCATCCACTTCACTCCTGTCCTTGAGGGAAGGTTATCTGAGTTCCTTTTACCTGGTCTGAGCCATTTTTAATTCCAGGCCAACAGTTGTCAGTGGCAATAATTTGCTAACATGTATGATTGCCCACCTAGGATATTCCATGTCACTGCTCATGGGTTCTGTGGGTCCCTGTGACTTGATAGAAGTGTACACGGTGATAAGAAGCAAAGAGTGAATAGTCAGAGACTTTTTCCCAGGGCAGAAATGGCTATCACAAGGGGGCATAAATTTAAGGTGATTAGAGGAAGGTTTAGGGGAGATGTCAGAGGTTGGTTCTTTACACAAAGTGGAATGCATTGCCAGCAGTGGTAGTAGATACATTAGGGACATTTAAGCAATTCTTAGATGGGCATTTAGATGATAGTAAAAATGAAGAGTATATCGATTAGTTTGATCTTAAAGTTGGATAAAAGGTTGGCACAACATCGAGGGCTGAAGGGCCTGTACTGTAGTGTTCTATATTCTATTAAGGATGGCAGAATGAAGATGACTAGATGATATGAAGGTACAAAACAGCTAAGAGCTAATTGAATGATGGGACATCCTGAAGAGAATGAATGGCCTCCTCTTGTTCCTATGAAGGGAGACTGTCTTTGTGCTTCTGATGAGCTGACTTGGTTTATGATTCTTGGAGTTAAGGATATAATGGGATGAAGAATGGACATATTCCCAAAATATCCAACTGTTTATCTTCTGGCTATAGATCACATGGGATCCTGATTCAATCCAGAGCATTGAAACTTATCATCGTGGTCAACAGGACCTTGCTCAGATGGCAGAGTTGCTGCAGTGGGCTCAGTGTCCCTGAACCAAGGCTCAAGAAGGGAGAGAAACATCTGGCTCTTCATCTCAATCCATCCAAATCATGTATGAGATTCAAACAGTGAAGGCCATGACAAGGCAGGTAAAGGGCCTGCACCAACTCATTGAAGAGTGCCAACTGGTGGTCAAGATTGGAATTTACACGTGGATGAAGTAGTGGACGTTTCTCTATCACCGGTGAAAGTTGTACTCCAGTGGGATACGAAGCATCCAAGGAATAGGAAATTCGACGTTTCGGGCATAAGCCCTAAGGGCTTATGCCCGAAACGTCGAATTTCCTATTCCTTGGATGCTGCCTAACCTGCTGTGCTTTAACCAGCAACACATTTTCAGCTCTGATCTCCAGCATCTGCAGACCTCATTTTTAACCCTCCAGTGGGATACGGTTACCAACTCTCCACAAGTGCCCAGGGCTCTTCACATTTAAAATTAATTCACAGGCCACTGCAGTGAGCAACACCGAGGAGAGGAATCATATTAAAATGTTATGTTTTTCATTCTCTTTAATCATCTTTGTTAATTAGTCATAAAATAAATTGGCAATGGGGCAAGGACCACAGAGGAAGCTATTTGGGGACCAATCAGAGGATTCTTCACCATCAGTCATGGAGTCTTTTCACTCTCAGTTGGCTATAGGTACAGCATGGCACTGAGGGTTGACATGTTGGACAGCTAATAGCGGAGGTTGCTGGGGGAGGGGCAGTCAGAGTTGGGAGATTGTAGGATGAAACCTCCAGGAATACACCAAACTCAAGATGGCAACCACTAAAGGAGGCTTCCTGAGAGCAAGGGGGAGATTTTCTGAAATGATTCACTCGCTGCCAAGGTGGATTCTGTTCCCCGCCCCCCCATACACATACACCCACATACACAGATACTCACACAAACACTATAGACACACCCACCCCCACACACACCCACCAGTTCATGAAGCCCTCCTTGTGCCTGAATATACAACAATGATGGTATGCCAAAGTGAACTCTGGGTCACGTTGTTTCCTTGTGTATCTTTTTAAAAAAAGTTTTAAGTTCTGTTTTATATCAGACATTTCCAGCTCTGAGCACTGGAATTGAGTTTCAGTAATATTTTATTTTACAAGGTAATAAATTTGGTACTAAAATACCTATCCGCTTTCATTAATTCAAAATCAAGCCATCCAGAATAGGTTAGACCGTAGAATCATATAACCCTCCTTCTGGACTGACCACAATGCTATCCAGTTGTGTGGAGCAGTTGTCAGATGCAGAGTGTCAGAGTACAGACCACCAGACGTTATCCATTTGCCTGTAGACTGCACAGTTAGGGAATCCTGTAAAATGTTTCCTCTGTATCTCTCTTCAGGACAGTACATGGGCATGTTGGTCCATCCTGGGAACTAAATAGAGACTGTCCTTTACTTATTTCAAGTTTAGTTTTTATACAACACGGGAACACTGTGCCAAATGCTGAGCATGACACTTTAGGAAGGTAAAGGCCTTTGCAATGGAGAGGAGATTTACTGGAATGGTTTCTGGGGTGAGAGATCTCCGTTACAAGGAGACAATTAAGAAACTAAGATTGTTCAATGTCCAGCTCAAAAGACCATGTTGTGGAGATGCCAGAGTTGTACTGGGATGGACAAGGACAAAAAAAAAATCAACTGACTTGAAAGGAATCTGGATTTTGCATTTTAAATCAACAGTCTACCTCCTAACTGATTAAAGAATTCAACAAGGGTAGCAAGTTTTAAATTTGTTAACGTTTTGCTTGTAAATACTGTGTCTTATTCCTCTCTATCATACCATGCCTGAGGAAGGAGCTGAGGCTCTGAAAGTTTGCAATTTCAAATAAACCTGTTGGACTATAACCTGGTGTCATTAGATGTTTGATCCAGCTCAAAAGATTAAGGTGCTTTTTAGTGGTAGAGATTTACTAAAATTAGGTGCTTTGATATAATAAATAAAGTGAAAATACTTCCACTGGCAAAAGGTCGATGACCAAAGATCATAGATTGAATGTAAGTGGCAATAAAAAAGCCCACATGATGGAGCATTGTGTTTTACACAGCGTGATGCTGGGCTGGGATCCAGAGTGTGCTGCCTTAAAGGGAGGTGTAATAATAACTTTCCAAGGGGAATTTATATAAATACGTAAAGGAGAAAACTGCAGAGCTATGAGCAAAGCAAAAGAGGATGGGAAATTTGGATTTCTTTTCAAAAAGAGTTATGAGAGACTTGTTGGGCTAAGTACCCCCTCCCGTGTTTTTGATTAAAGAAATTGACTGAACCCTCCAAACACAATCAAACAGTTACTGCTTTGGAGTTAGATTAGTGTTAAAACATTTATGATACAATTCATTCAAATACAAAAAACTTAAGTATTTCATAATATGCAGAAATGGATTAAAACATGACTTTACAATAATTCGGAGTGTTTGCTGTACAAACGTTGTAGATAATCAAAGCATTGCAATAAATCATTGGGCATGTCTTTGAGTGTTCTTGAGTCTTAAATTCACAACACAGCAAATATGGAACTGAGCATTAAAATGGGCTAACATCTGAAAATTGGGTCATATTCTGTACAGGGAAACAGTTAAGAGGATCTGTGCTGTCTACTGTTAAAGAGAAATCTAACTTTTACATGTGAAGTCTCATTCCTTCAGATTTAGATCATTTTTGGTGATTTTAAGAAAATGTTTTGAAATAAAATCTTTTTCTGCCCCAGTCTCTTAGTCCTACTTTTCTTTCCCTCTATTTATTTCACTTTCCAGAACGGATGATGGCATTAGATTTTAATAATTTACCAGACACTCCCTGGTTCAATCTCTGTACAGTTCATTAACAATTCTTCAGTCAAATTGATTAAGGAGACATATAGTTGCTAGCCCTGTTCATAAAAAAAAAGCCTTTACAGAGCTCAGGACTCGTTTCTGTTCTGTAACATATCCTAATGCAAAACCCCACAGAAAGCCTGTCACTTAGTCTAAATGTAGCGAATGGCTTGTGTCCATCAATCATTAGGTCGTGGCCACATTTTCCAAACTAATATCGTGGAATTTTAGGAGCAATGTGTGTAATTTAATCTCCTGTTCCTATTAATTCCTTAGCTCATCTGCTAACACAAAATGATCGGAGTGTTTCGATTTGGGATTTATTACCAATAAGACAATCTAAGAACTGCCCTTTCCAACCGCTGAGACTCCACAAGATTTATACAGAATTAGTCAGTGAGTGTATATATATAAAAACATAGAAAAAGGACTGACTTGTCTTGGCTCCAAGGTGGCCTTATTCTAGCTCAATGCAATTCAGTTATTGAATTAAATTTATAATTATTTCTAAAATTCTAGCTTTTGTTACTTATTGCAATGAAAATAATACAAGAGCAAAAAAATAGCTGGAGAATCAATAAAAACTATGCAACGTAATTGTCCCATATCATTGGCAGTAAAGCTCTGGTGAGAGATCGATGGAATTATTCTGATTGTAAAGATTCAGGGAACAGCTTCCAACATGGACAATGATGATACTCTGGTGCAAGTCAGGTATCATTCTGTCCACAATCTAAATAGATTCATCTGGGTTCAGCTTCTACAGGAACTGTCTTTGGCCTGACCACTGGGGAATGGACCATTCATCTATTCAACTGGGAAAACCAAAGCTATGGTTCTTGGTTCCCTGTCATAAACTCCATTCCCTCTCCTCTGATTCCATCCCTTTCCATACTGTCTGTCTGTGGTTAAGTCAGAACTTCCACATCTGAATGACACCTGCTAGGAGACTATCCACATTGGAGATTACCTGGGGAGGGGACGTTGTCAAAATTTCCACCACATCGCTTACATTCAGCATTCCTTAGCTCATCTCCTGCTGATGCAGTTGTTTTCACCTCCTGTCACCTTTAGATATAACTGTTCCAATTCTCTCATAGAATCTCTACAGTGTGGAAACAGGCCCTTTGGCCCAACTCATCCATACCAACCTTCTGAAGGGTAACCCATCCTCACCCATTCCCCCCTACCCTATTATCCTATATATCCATCTTCCACCCTGTATAAACCTGAGCTCATGACTTTAACCTTTAACAGCATGCCCTGTTCACCCATCTCTGACATTCACTGACTCCTTCTCCAACAATGATTTGAATTGAAAAGTCTCTCTTATTTCTGAATTCCGTCCTGACCTCACCACACAACAATCCTTTGGGGTTTCTCATGGCTTTAATTCTGGTTCCCTGACAATCCCCAAATCACACCACTTCCCCATCCATGGCCAGGCTTCATTGCTCTAGGCCTAAGCTCTGAGATGCCATTCCTAAAATTTCTGCTCTCTCTCTCTCTCCACCTTTAAAAACAGAACTCTTAAAAACTCTCCCTTTGACTGAGCTTTTTGTCCCCCTTCTTAAATATCTCCTCCTGTGGTCGGGCAAATTCACCATGAAGCCACCAAAGGCGGTTTATGATGTTAAAGGCACTATATAAATGCATATTGTTGTTGTGCAGATGGGGAGAGATGTAACATAATTTAATCTTTTCATGCTTGTTGCATAGCAAGGATTGAATGGCCCATGTGTGGTATCTTCCATTGGATTAAAGCTGTTGGAGGCCCCCTCTCATGTTTCCTTTCAGTCTTCTGTCAACTGCCAGTTCTTTGATTGACCAGGTATTGGATATAGATTATAGATTCGCAGCCACTCAGAGCAAAGCTGTCTAGAAACAAGATGTAGGAGTGGAGTCAGTGTTAATCAGCCTTCCCCTGCTGCAGGTTTGGTGCTGGCTCTGTCTCACTGTGAATACTGTCACATCCCAGTCCCGATCATTCTCCCCCAACAGTATCTGGTGGGAGTTTGGAACTTACACCAAGCTGTGCAGGATTTTCCGAGTTTTCACATTGTAGGCTGTGGATAGGGGTTGGGAGATTGGAGAAGGAGAAAAGACAGAAAGGGTTGAAGAATGATGAGTCCTCTCTGAATCTCAATCTCGCTGGCGATCATACTCGCTGACCATCCTCTTAATGTGGGACAGCTTCCTCTTCAGGCGCTTGCCCTGCAGTCGTTTACTCTGATACTCGGATGTCTGGAAGTAATCAGAGAAAACAGCAAACAAAAAGTATGAAGCTTTACATTTCCTTATCGATATTTCTCTTCCTTCGAGAACACAGGAGGCGTAATATTCATTCAAGAAATGTCAGTGACAGAAAATGGAATCTTTCTATTTGTGGCTCCTAGTGACCTTATCAAACACTCCTACAATGGGGATTGCACAGGGTTAGATACAGAGTAAAGCTTTCTCTACTCTTTTAAACTGAAAGTAAAGCTTCCTCTACTCTATCCCAATCAAACACTCCCAAGACAGGCACAGAACAGGATTAGGTACAGAGTAAAGCTTCCTCTACACTGAACCCAAACTTTCAGGGATAGCTACATTGGTTTGGACACCAAAAACCCTTATGCCAGTTTCTGTTATTTCTACTGAATGGGTAGAATGTGATTAAGAAGTGGGGAGGGCAGAGGAACCATATATCAGTGGGGGGTGGGGGTTCAGGTGCAGCAGGGGTGCATGCTGGGAGACAACCTGTCTGCCCTTGCTCTGACCCCACTGGCTACCTTCTGCCTGTAACCCCTATGCTGAGAACTGACCCCACATCATCCACATTTGTTGAGGTGCACTTTAAACCTCGTATGCTATGGGGTCCTTTTCAGCTGCAGCCAACCACCTTCTGTGTGGTACGCCCCTGGAGTGCTGCTGCGCCTCACAGCTGACTGGTTCCCAGGGACTCCTGAGAAGAGGCAGCACCAGTCTCACACCAGCTCTCTGTCCGTCAGTGAGACCCCTGACACCATGAGATTCAGCTCAATATTTCAGATCAGTAACCTATCCTCAGAAAACCATTCTCACTTCAGGTAAATTTAAATCCTTCTGAAAAATTAACTCAGTTTCTCCCACCAACTGATGCTGCCTGATCTGAGTATTTCCAGCAACTTTTGTTCAGATTTTCAGCATCTGTAATATTTTGCTTTTGTATAATTGCCCTTGAACAAAATGTCTTAATTGGGCATTTCAGAGGGCAGTTAAGAGTCAGATGAAGGGCTTTTGCCCGAAACATCGATTTCGCTGCTCGTTGGGTGCTGCCTGAACTGCTGTGCTCTTCCAGCACCACTGATCCAGAAAATGGAGTCACATGTAGGCCAGACCAGATAAGGATGGCAGATATTTGTGAACTAGAGGCGCTTTTACAATAATTGTCATAATTAGACCAGCTTCTCATTCCAAATCTTCATTGACTCAAATTTCATCACAGTGGCACTCAAACCCACTCCCTGGGTTACTAGTCCAGTGATAGACCATTACCAAGCACTGCCCTTCCTGATGTTCTGTGTTCTGACTTGAATGGAATCATACTCACCTTCTTGTAGTCTTTTAATCTGTTGTATTCCTCAGCAACTCCCTAAAACAAAGCAAAACAAATCCTAAAACATGCCCAAAAAATGACTATTATTGAATTACACACAGATGATGCAATTAATCTGTTGATGCATTAATGATCCAGAGGTCTGGGATCTGGGGTGACCATCAGATGATGGGCTTGGACGATTGCCTGATGAAATCTCTAGTGATCGGTATTTATCAATTGGAGAGAGTGCTGAGGCGATTTACCAGAACGAGAAACTTCAACGGTGGGGAGAGGTTGAAGAAGTTGGTACAGTTCTCCTTGGAGAGAAGGAGGCTGAGAGGAGATTGGAAATCAAAATCATGAATAGGTTGCATAGAGTAGATAGAGAGAAGCTGTTCCTGCTCATTAAAGAAACAAAAATGAGAGGAAACAGATCGAGAGCGAGTGTAAAAGGAACAAACTTGATGTGAGAAAATAACTTTTTCAGACAGTCAGTAGTTAGAGTCTGAAATGTCCTGGCTGGAAATGCGGGGGAGGCAGATTCAGTTGAGACAGACATTCAAGAGGGACATCAAAAGATTACTTGAATAAAAATAATGTGCAGAAGTATGAGCAAAGGCAGGAGATTGGCATCAGGTAATGGTACTTGTTTGAAGAACTAGTGCAGGCACAATGGGCTGAATGGTCTCCTCCTGTGCTGTAACTATTCTGTGATTCTTCGATCCCAGGTGCTGACAATGAGGACTTCTCCATGACCTCATTTTGAAAGAACTCCTTAGATTATCCCTTTTCCAAACCCACAAATTCCACAAGGAGGAAACGCCAGGAAAGGAACACAGGAAACTATTGGGATGGTTGTTTCAGGATTGGGATTGAATTACAGAGATGTACAACTGATCAATAAAATACTGGGGTTCTTGCTGCTCCCTTCTCTCAACTTGCTCTGGATATGCAAGAGTGACAGGCATGTTCCTACCTCATAGCTGGGGTCATCCTCAGTCAAGACGTCCAACCGCTTGCTCAGGAAATTGATCTGATTGTTAATTTCATCCATTTCAGCACAAAGCTGTTTATATTCCCGATGGTCATTGTCAAACTCCCGCTTGTACTCCTGCCGAATGGGGTCGGAGGTTATGGGAGGGTACAAACTGATAAGACAAGAGATGGGGGTTAGAACATGTTCCATTGAGACATTGCTGAGACTGCCTCTGCCACATCCCACCCCTCCATTCCCCCAACTGCAGTGGACAAGATGGCATTGAGGTGCCTTCTTGAGCCACTGTAGACCCATAATTCCCTTCGGGAGAGAATTCCAGGATTTTGACCCAGTGACAGTGAAGGAATGGTGATATATTTCCAAGTCAGGCTGGTGAGTGGTTTGGAGGGGAACTTGCAGGGGGTAGTGTTCCCACATATCTGCTGCTCTTGTAGAGGTAACAAGTTTGGAAGGTGCTGTCTAAGGGCCCTTAGTAAGTTACTGTAGAAGGTAATGGATATGATGCCAATCAAGTGGGCTGCTTTGTCCAGAATGGTGTAAAGCTTCTTGAGTGTTGTTGGATATGCAATGGAGGACTATTCCAAATAACTTCTGACTAGTGCCCCATAAATGACTTTGGGGAGTCAGGAGGTGAGTTTCTCATTGCAAGATTCCTAGCTTCTGACCTGTTCTTGTAGCCACAGCATTTATGTAGCTAGACCAACTTGGTTTCTGGTCAATAGTAATTCCAGGCTGTTGATGGTGGGGGATTTAGTGTTGGTAATACCATTGAACATCAAGGAGTGATGATAAGATTCTCACTTGCTGGGGATGGTCATTGCCTGGGCATTTGTGTGATGAATCAGGTTTAGAGCCCGTTTTTGGGATACCTAAACAAGTGGAAAGGTGGAGAGAATACCAACCTGTCCCATTCCTCATCATCCATGTCATCACCGGATTCGGCTCCAGTTGTATAATCAGTCTCATATTGAGATTCCTCCACCTCTGATCTGCCACGTCTCCTCCACTTCTTCTTTCGACCAGCCGGAGGCTTCCTTGCTGTATCTTCAGATGGAGTTGAGTTGATGTTCCTCGAGGGGTAAGAGGAGGAAAGGTACCTGGCAATAAACACAAAGTATGGGCATCGATCGTCTTAAATGTAGAATCTTTATGTGGAAACATTGCCAGCTGGTCCTATGCTATAATACCCATTTTGAGACTCTACAGAAAAGGTTCCATCACAGAGATTCTCTTGCTAGTGCTCTGCTCTCCTGAATGTGGGGTCCCATTGCTAGTTAGGAAAGTGTCAAAAGTTGTCTTATATCCTCATTGTCCAGGATGATGTTATTAGGGGATACTGTTATACAATCTGTAACTAGATTATGTCAAACATTGTCACATCTTGTAGAATCACAGATCTACAGCACAGATAAAAGGCCCTTCGGCCCATCAATTCTGCACTGGTTAAAAAAAACCTAACTACTCTAATTCTCTTCCTGATAAAGGGCTTTTTCCCAAAATGTTGATTTTCCTGCATCTCTGATGCTGCCTGACCTGCTTTTCCAATACCACACTCTCTACTCTGATCTCCAGCATCTGCAGTCCTCACATTCACCATAGTCTTGTATGCCTTGGCATTGCATCTGGATACGTCTCCAATGTATTGCCTATACCCCCCTGACAAGCAGACAGTTACAAATTCCCACCACTCTCTCAGGCAAAAAGACTTCTTTCCTGTACATCTGTCTAATCATTTTGATTAAGTCAATGAGATAACAAAATGTAAATTCTTCTATTAAATATATCACAGGAAGAGGCACCAATAAACTAACATAGCAAGGACTCTTTCCAGAGGTTACAGCTGTGTCATTTCAACTGCTTACTCAAACCTCAATAAGACTACGTCAGAGGTCATCAGGAGCCCTCGAATCTTTCTGTATCTGCCACATCCAGTAAAATATCATGTTTCCAACTTTCAAGATATAAATTTTATGGAATGCAGACTTTTGAAATTGGAGGGATGGCAGATGGATGAAATTTATAGAAATTCAGCCATGACATTGGAAACCCACAGACTTCCAACTTCCATGCAAAGAGCCTTTAGAGAAAACCCAGTCAGGCTGCACACGTATATCCTAAAGGTAGAAGTTCAAACAGGTGATGTGCTTCTTGTGTTCATGACCAAAGTATACGTTTCATCTTGAGAAAATTATTAGTGTGTGTTTGCATTTACATCTCAGGGTGATGTACAAGCACACATTTTTGTTTCTTTCTGATTTAAACATAGCTGAAAGTCTGCCTCATATAAAGTCACAAACTCAAAACATGTAAAACATTCCCTCCACGTTGTGCGTCCTGTTGTTGTCGGCAAAAGGTGAAGCCAGTGGGGAAAATGTATCCTGGAATTGCTGTCTATAATGTATCCAAAATTGCGTCACTCAAATGGGATGCCAATGGCCTTGGTCTCCCACAGAGTGGCAATCATCATTGAATTGCCACTCAACTCCTCAATGCCAATCTACATTTCTTGCCCAGTCTCCTGAGCCCAACCTCTCAAGAAATACATGGAATTCATCAGACAACTCCCAGTTTCATGGGGAAGACAGACTTCTCCCCTTTTCACAAAGTGCTGGCTGCTGTTAGAGGGAGTTTAAATATCCAATGTCGATGCTATTGAATAGGTAAATGAGGGTCAGCTGATTGGGTCAGTGGCTAGGATGGGGTGAGGTGACGGAGTGAGAAATTAAGCAGATCAGATTGGGGGCTGGTCAGGTGGGTTTGGGAGGGTAGGCATGTGGTAGGATTCCTGTAGTCATGGGGTATTCAGGTTGTATTGGGAGGCCAGTTAGGTCAAGTTAGGGGGAATAGATGGGGGGGTTCAAAGGGACATCAGTGAGTAATCTGGAGGGCTGGATAGAAAGTGTGAATGGAGTAGATGGGAAGAGGGGCATAGATTTAAATTGTGGCACAAGAAACAACAAGTTTGAGGAAAAACCTTTTTCACAAATGAATGGTCAACGGTGTGGAATAGCACAGCCTGGAAACATGGTAGAGGCAGGTTCAACCCGAGGCATTCAAGAGGGGCATCACATGATTTGAATAGAAATAATGCGAGAGGATACGGGGTAAAAGCACTAGGGTAATGATGCTCATCTCAGGAGTAAGTGCAGGCATGATGGGACAAATAGCCTCTTTCATGGCAATAACACTCGTGTAAAGGTCAGTTGTAGTGCCCTGTGAGTTAGACTAGAATTTTTTCTGTCTAACATTCCTTGGGTAATTAGTCCGGTAAGTAAACTGGAACGGTTCAAATTTTTCAACTCTAGTTCAAAGTTAGAGTTTTACAGAAGGTGCCAGGGAGGAGGGGAATTGTCCAGAGGTTCAAACTTCCCGGGTGATTCCCACAGAGGTCAGCATTCTTGGATTTCCATGGATCCGCATTTCCATCTTGCCCGTATTTCAGATCTCTGATCATTCATTGACTTGAAGATGTCAGGCATTGAATCAGTTGTAACTGGGTCTGGTGAACTGCCCACACCTCCCCCAAGGGGGCAGTGTTGTGCTCCCTGCTCATGTTTAATGATGATTTGGACTTAAAAATGACTTCAGTTCAAAGTTTTCAGAAAACTGGGAATTGTAGTAAACAATGTGGAAGCTAGTAACAGACTTTGGGAGGCTGCGTGCAGGCTGGTCAGATGCCTCCCCATCTACCCCATCCACCCATTTCAGCCCTCAAAATCATGTAAATATAGTTTTATACAAGAGATGCCTTCAGTTTGTTTGGATCGAGTCAAACTCCAGCGTTTGTTTCCTTGGCACACCACGCTACAGAATCAAACTGCAGTTGTGACTGTTACATAAACAAATCTTTTATGAATAAAAGTATATTTTTAAAATTAAAAGACAGCCTGGGCATGTACATTGATAGATCTTTGAAACTGGAAAGAAGGTTGAGAAGGCTCTTAAAACAAACTCACTGAACCCTTGGCTTTATTAATAAAAGGAGTAAAGTACAAAGGGCAGCAAGTTATGCTAAACCTTTGTAACAGAGCTGAAAATGTGTTGCTGGAAAAGCGCAGCAGGTCAGGCAGCATCCAAGGAACAGGAAATTCGACGTTTCGGGCACAAGCCCTTCATCAGGAATGAGGAAAGTGTGTCCAGCAGGCTAAGATAAAAGGTAGGGAGGAGGGACTTGGGGGAGGGGCGATGGAGATGTGATAGGTGGAAGGAGGTCAAGGTGAGGGTGATAGGCCTGAGTGGGGTGGGGTGGAGAGGTCAGGAAGAGATTGCAGGTTAGGAGGGCGGTGCTGAGTTCGAGGGAATCAAGGTGGGGGGAGGGGAAATGAGGAAACTGGAGAAATCGGAGTTCATCCCTTGTGGTTGGAGGGTTCCCAGGCGGAAGATGAGGCGCTCTTCCTCCAACCGTCGTGTTGTTATGTTCTGGCGATGGAGGAGTCCAAGGACCTGCATGTCCTTGGTGGAGTGGGAGGGGGAGTTAAAGTAAAAAATGAGGTCTGCAGATGCTGGAGATCACAGCTGCAAATGTGTTGCTGGTTAAAGCACAGCAGGCCAGGCAGCATCTCAGGAATAGAGAATTCGACGTTTCGAGCATAAGCCCTTCATCAGGATGAAGGGCTTATGCTCGAAACGTCGAATTCTCTATTCCTGAGATGCTGCCTGGCCTGCTGTGCTTTAACCAGCAACACATTTGCAGGGGGAGTTAAAGTGTTGAGCCACGGGGTGGTTGGGTTGGTTGGTCCGGGCGTCCCAGAGGTGTTCCCTGAAGCGTTCCGCAAGTAGGCGGCCTGTCTCCCCAATATAGAGGAGGCCACATCGGGTGCAGCAGATGCAATAGATGATGTGTGTGGAGGTGCAGGTGAATTTGTGGCAGATATGGAAGGATCCTTTGGGGCCTTAGAAAGAAGTAAGGGAGGAGGTGTGGGCGCAAGTTTTGCATTTCTTGCGGTTGCAGGGGAAGGTGCCGGGAGTGGAGGTTGGGTTGGTGGGGGGTGTGGACCTGACGAGGGAGTCACGGAGGGAGTGGTCTTTTCGGAATGCTGATAGGGGAGGGGAGGGAAATATATACCTGGTGGTGGGGTCCGTTTGGAGGTGGCGGAAATGATGGCGGATGATACGCTGTATACGGAGGTTGGTGGGGTGATAGGTGAGAACCAGTGGGGTTCTGTCCTGGTGGCGGTTGGAGGGCCGGGGCTCAAGGGCGGAGGAGCGGGAAGTGGAGGAGATGCGGTGGAGGGCATCATCGATCACGTCTGGGGGGAATCTGCGGTCCTTGAAGAAGGAGGCCATCTGGGCTGTCCGGTATTGAAACTGGTCCTCCTGGGAGCAGATGCGGCGGAGACGAAGGAATTGGGAATATGGGATGGCGTTTTTACAGGGGGCAGGGTGGGAGGAGGTGTAGTCTAGGTAGCTGTGGGAGTCAGTCGGTTTATAGTAGATGTCTGTGTTGATTTGGTCGCCCGAGATAGAAATGGATAGGTCTAGGAAGGGGAGGGAGGAGTCTGAGACGGTCCAGGTGAATTTGAGGTCGGGGTGGAAGGTGTTGGTAAAGTGGATGAACTGTTCAACCTCCTCGTGACAGCATGAGGCAGCGCAACCCTCCAACTACAAGGGATGCGACGGTTGGAGGAAGAGCGCCTCATCTTCCGCCTGGGAACCCTCCAACCACAAGGGATGAACTCAGATTTCTCCAGTTTCCTCATTTCCCCTCCCCCCACCTTGTCTCAGTCGATTCCCTCGAACTCAGCACCGCCCTCCTAACCTGCAATCTCTTCCTGACCTCTCCGCCCCCACCCCACTCCAGCCTATCACCCTCACCTCGACCTCCTTCCACCTATCACATCT
Organism: Hemiscyllium ocellatum; assembly: GCF_020745735.1. NCBI lineage: Eukaryota > Metazoa > Chordata > Chondrichthyes > Orectolobiformes > Hemiscylliidae > Hemiscyllium > Hemiscyllium ocellatum. Next base: position 3,003,181 of record NC_083428.1, read on the forward strand.
CCATCGCCCCTCCCCCAAGTCCCTCTTCCCTACCTTTTATCTTAGCCTGCTGGACACACTTTCCTCATTCCTGATGAAGGGCTTGTGCCCGAAACGTCAAATTTCTTGTTCCTTGGATGCTGCCTGACCTGCTGCGCTTTTCCAGCAACACATTTTCAGCTCTGATCTCCAGCATCTGCAGACCTCACTTTTTCCTTAAACCTTTGTAACACACAGGTGTTAGGCTTCAGCTGGAATAGTGTGGACAATTCAGCATCCCACATTCTTAAAAAAACGAATGCCAAGGCTCCAGGAAGGGTGGGGTGGAGACTTACAATTGTTCAGAGACAAGTGACTTCAGTGGTGACTGGAGAAACTAGGATGGCTCCCGGAGGAATGAGGATAAGAAGATGATTTAAATCAAGACACTCAAAATTAAGAGGAATTTCAATTGAGTGAACACGGATGAAGTGTTCCAGTAGGAGAGTAAAATGCAGCAGGTACAGAACTAACTCCCTTCAGTTATGACAAAGGTTAAAATTCCATGCTTATAACAAATTATCCAAAGCCTTGCCCTCATCATCCACACCACTCAATTGTAATAGCTAATGACAGAACCAGAGGACTTACTTTCTGTGGTGAGAATGCTACAGTTTTCAAAGAAGGTGGAAATATTTTCAGTAATATTTTTGAAAGAGGAGTTGGATAGAAATACCCGAGGAGAGCTCACGTAAAAGAAAAGTGCAATGCAATATTACTAACTCAGCAGCTCGAGCAAAGAGCTAGCACAGGCCTGATGGAAGGAGTGGCCTTCTTCTGTGATTATCAATTGTATCATTTCGTCACATTGTCACTTACTGATTGTGACTTTCCACACTGTACGCAACTGGCTGCGAATTATACTCATTAGTATTCAGTGTATTGATGCCATTGGCTGGTTTATCAAAGTATTGAACTGTATCGATTTCATCATGATCCCCTTCAGGAACAGTCTTCACCTGAAAGACCAGAAAGATGCAAGGAGTGAGTGACATGGGAAAGCATTTTACCACAGACTGATTCCTCATGATGGCGACTTTACAATTGACCCCCATAGGTTTAGTCGAGGGGAGTGGGGAAGAGGATTGTGAAAGAGTACGGGCTAGTTATGGAGGGAGACCACCAGGGACAGCGAGTTTAGACTGGGTGGGTTGTGAAGACCTGCAGCAGCACTCATTAGGTGAGCTAAGCACCATGTTTCTAGTTGTTCTGAAACATTCTCTAATCCAAAGCAACCTTTAATCTGCAGAAAGTCTGTTGTATTTATAGAGTAACTCATCACATCTCAATACAGACCGCACCCAGAATTTACACTGCAGGAGCAATCAGTATGTGTGTTTATAATAGCGTTGCCATGACCAGGTTAGATATTGACCAGATTCTAGGAGACCGTATTGCTGTTTGTCTCTCCTGTATCTCTGAGTCACTTAATGACAGTGACATTGGAAAAAGCAGAGGGTGCTCAGATTTGGTACTTAATTGAAAAGGTGGCACCTCTGACAGTGTAGCACTCACTGGGCACTGCACTCAGTGTTGGTCTGGATTATAGACTCCATTCTCTGAACTGAAGCTTAACCCCAAACCCTTCCAATTCACAGTCAACAGAGCAAAGCACATGTTAAAAGAAATCATTGCCTTGCATTAAAGTAGCACCTTTAGGAGATTATTCCTTCACACCAACTACAAAGGTCATTTTGGATCATGCTTGGCTAATGAGGAAGGTTTTAAAGAAGGATTGAGGAGTAGAGGGGCAGAGAGGTTTAGGGAGGGAATGTCAAACCTCAGGCAGTAAAAGGCACAGCAGTCGATGGTGCAGCGATGGGCATTGGGGTTATACAAGAGGTGAGTAATGGGAGATTGCAGATGGTTATTGGACTGGAAGGGGTCACAGAGAAGGGGAAGGATGGGCCATGAAGGGATTTGAAGGCAAGATATTAACCTCCACAAGCCAAATTCCTTCCCCTCTCTTTCTGACTCTGTCCTGCAATCAGTTCCCTCCGTCAACCACAATACTTTAATCACAGTGACACTGGGAGATAGCAGCAATCAACCACGTACAGCACACTCTGATTGATTGGTCACATACCTGTTGACATGGTGCCACTGTGGGTAATCAGGAGCAGGAAACCTGCCAGTCCTTTCTCAGTTTACATAATGAACTCCCAATGGCTGATACAAGATGAGTCAGTTTAACCTGGGACTGTCCCAACATTAATCAAAGTCAGAGCTGACAGGAACTGCACAGTCTTCATTTAGAATAATAATATTATTTATTGGTGTGTGGATATAGGTCCGATCTGTGAATGGTTGTAACTCAGTGAATTCTGTAACTTTTTATTTTGTGAGAGAGTCAAAGCAAAACTGGCTTTTTCTGAGATTTTGATCAATATTGACCTTTTGATCCCATCAACCCACAGCTGGCTTCTGATCACCTCCTTAATCTCCACCCAAATCCTCAGCATATCAAGCAGCATCTGTGGATAGAAGTGGACTTAATGTTTCAGGTTACGATGACCCAATGAAAGGCCAACTTTACCTGAAATTTTAACTTTGTTTCTCTCTCTGCACTTCTTACCTGTCCTGTTGAATTTTTCCAGCAGGTTCTATTTTCATTTTGATATCTGCAATGTTTTGCATTAGTGTTCCCCATATCCCTTAACACAAACCAACCCACCCACCTCATATTCTGCAAGCCCAGCAATCCCCACATCCCCCTACTTCCCACAACACGCTCCACACCCCACAACACGCTCCACACCCCACAACACGCTCCACACCCCACAACACGCTCCACACCCCACAACACGCTCCACACCCCACAACACGCTCCACATCCCACAACACGCTCCACATCCCACAACACGCTCCATACCCCACAACCTGATATCCTTCTGCTTCAAGCTTTTAAATTTGGGAATTCCACAAGTTTAAGCTACAATTAATGTGAAAGCTTCTCCTTTATGCCCTCAATGTCTGGGATGTGAAGCTGTGGCCACGAGATTCCAAATCTTCACAACAATACAAAAAGAGTTGACACACTTCAACAAAGCAAATAGTTATTCTAGAGCCAAGTCAATACCTCCCCACACGGAGAGTGGCTAGAAAGATAGACAAAGTAGCTTTCCAACTCTCAGCAAGCCTCTGCCACTCAAAGCAAGGTGAACTTGAGTGTAATTACATTTAGTTGTTTTATAGGGTGGCAGTAATTCAGAAAGAATTGAGCAGTGTGGGCTAGACTGACTGTGTGGAGTTTGCACGTTCTCCCCGTGTCTGCGTGGGTTTCCTCCGGGTGCTCCGGTTTCCTCCCACAGTCCAAAGATGTGCGGGTCAGGTGAATTGGCCAAGCTAAATTGCCCGTAGTGTTAGGTAAGGGGTAAATGTAGGGGTATGGGTGGGTTGCGCTTCGGCGGGTCGGTGTGGACTTGTTGGGCTGAAGGGCCTGTTTCCACACTGTAAGTCTAATCTAAAGGGGTTACGAGATGGCAAATTTGAATTGTGAACGATTGTCCTGATTGATGGGAGTTTCATTTCTGTACTGCCTCTGAAGGCATAACATGGGAGTGAAGTACATTCTGGAGAGTAGTCTTTGCTGCAGTGCAGCCATTTTACACAAAGCAAGATCCCACAATGTGATAATGACCAGATAATCCAGTTTTCATGATAGCAGTTGAGGGACATAAATCTTGGCCAGGACACAGGAGAAAGCTCCCCTGCACTACTTCAAAATTGTGAAATGGGATGCTTACAAACACTATCGGGGTAAAAGGTAAAGTGGAGTTAAACCTGAGGATCACCACCTCTCAGGCTGAGGGGGGGGGGGGGGGGGGGGGGGGGGGGGGCGTCATTGGGGGAGTGGTTGAGAAGGTAACCTCAGGTAGTGAAAGAATTGAATCTGTGCTGGTGGTGCTGCTCTGCATTTACAAACCAGCCATGCAACCAACTATCAAACAGTGGGGGTGAGGTCTTATTTCACATCTCATACTGATAGTCAACATCTCCCACAGTGCAGCCTCCTCTCAGTACTACACTGTGAGTGTTAGCCTGGGCAAAGTGTTCAAGTCTTTGAAGTGAACCCGGAATCTTCAAATCTGAGGCAAGGGTATGACTCACTGAGTCATGGTCAGAATCTTAAACTTAAGCAACTGAATCCTTAAATGCAGGTATTACAAAACGTGGATAATACAAATAATTGAGAGCAGTGAATTAGAACTGAATAGAAAGATAGAAACTTTGGAGAGTTTAGGACACTTTGATAAAGGATTGGCTGACTGGCAGAAAGCAGAGTGGGGATAAAATGATCTTTTTCAGGACGGCAGCCAATCACGAGTGGAGTTCCGCAGGAGTCAGTGTTGAATCAACTATTCATTTTATTCACTAACAATATGGACAAAGGAACTGAGGCATAGTTGACAATGTGCAGCTGCGAGAAACATAGGTGGAGGGACAGGTAGCGTTGAAGAGATGGGAAGGAGGGAGCAGAAGGAGTTGGACAGGAAATTGAGCAAAGACACAGCAGATGGAATACAACGCGAGGTGAATTGGCCATGCTACACTGCCCACAGTGTTACATACATTAGTCAGAGGGAAATGGGTCTGGGTGGGTTACTCTTCAGAGGGTGAGTGTGGACTGTTGGGCCAAAGCGCCTGTTTCCACATTGTAGGGAATCTAATCTTAAAAAAATGGAAAAGTGCGAGGTTATGCACTTTGGTAGGAAGAAGAGGCATGGACTATTTTCTAAATGAAGAAGGCTTTAGAAATCTAAAGCACAAGGGACTCGGGAGTCTAGTCCAGGATTCTCTTAAGGTTAACACGCAGGTTCAGTTGGGAGCTAGAAAGGCAAATGCAATGATAGCATTAATTTCAAGGAGGGCTAGAATACAAGAATACTAGAATACAATTTATAGCTGAGGCTGTACAAGGCTCTGGTCAGATAGAATTTGGAATATTGTGAGCAGTTTTGGGCTCTGTATTTAAGAAAGAGTGTGCTGGCCATGGAAGGAGTTCAGAAGAGGTTTACAAGAATGATAGGAGCTCTGATGAAGAACCATCTAGGCCTCAAAACATTAGCTTGCTTTTGCAAGGGCTGGAGGGATCCAAATGAGCTGGGAGGTGCTGGACTGTCCAAACCAAACAGGAAGAGAGACTGAAATAGAACATCTCAACATGAACTCTGTGCTCACAGCTTCACACACACTGAATGGAGCAAGAAAATCTCAGATCTGCTGCTGGCTTTCTCCTGTCCCAGGAATTGATGGACATGATCCAATCTCTTGTAGTTCTTCACCTAATTGGCCATTGGATGCTACAACAATAATTACAGCAACTTTAATATAATAAAACATCAACTAGCAGTTCACTATTGCTGTCTCCTCCTCTAGTCTTCTGAACCTCAGATGTGCTTCTGTCACCACTATATTCACATGGTGAGTCCCATTCTGTTCTTGATCAATAGTAACCACCAGGATGCTGATCCATGCTTCACTTCTCACTAAACTCCACTAGTGCAATGTTGTCCTGGTCAGCCTCTCGTCTTCCAGCTTTTTAACTCCCAGATCACCCAAAACTCTGCTGTCTGCACCCTAACTCCCATCATGTCTCACCCCACCCCCAAACACCTTTCTGCTACACTGGCTCTTGGTCCAACAATGTTTGATTTTAAAATTCACATATTTCCAAGTTCAAATCTGTCCATGGCCCTACCTAACTTCCCCTAGCCCAGAGCTCTGAGATCTCAGTGCTTCTCCAACTTTATTTTTGAGCAACTCTGATTTTAATCCCTCCACCATTGGCCACTGCACCTTCAGCTGCCTGAACTCCAGGCTCTGGATTTCCCTCCCTGAACCTCTCGGCCTCTGTCCTACTTGATGACACTGCTTAAAAACCAACCACTTTGACCAAGCTGTTTGTCACTTGCCTTGATAGCTCCCCGTGGGAGCCAATGTCAAATTCTGTTTGGTAATGGATCCTGTCAAGTACTTCACAGCATTTTACAAAGTGACAGGTGTCCTACAAATGCAAATTGCTGTCGATGAGTTTTACAACATGACTGGATGGGGAGTGGCATTGGGCTTCGGCAGAGAGCTGGTTACACACAACAGGCCCCTCTGCTATGACCAATCAATCAACAATTCTCTCAACTTTAGCATTCTTCACTTCCTTGAATCTTTCCCATCTCAAATAACTTTTCACCAAATCAGTACTTCCCGAGGTAATTCATCTCATGCCGTTTAACCCCTTGAATGTCTCATGTGCCTTAACCAGTTGTAACAAAGACAGCTCCTATGGTCAAAGTTGGCCTGGACACAACCTTTTTTAACAGCAGGTGTCAAGCCTTGCTGCTCAGTTGCTGTTCAGCTCGGTTTCTGAGCAGGCATTGATGTAATCAGTCCCAGTGAGTGAAACCAAAGAACAATCGAGTTAATGAGTAATTCAACTGAAACCAAACTTATCAAAAAGCAAAGAGAATTCTGCTTTGTAATGAGGCAATCATCAGGCATACCACCACAACCTGATAAGGCTGAGCACTAAGAACAAACTCCACCAACACTGGTCCTGTTCAACATTTCTGGCAGCAATCAGTAAACAGGAAGAAGTTGGTATCGATGGTGGTGGTGGGGTTGGGGCCCTGGCTCTCGCCTTTTCACTTTCTGTGGGTAATATTCCCGTCTGCATTGTGCTGTTTAGCTCTGACTGGGTTCTTCCCAGTGAACAGGGATGGGGATAGAGGGGTAGATTTTGGAAAATTACTCCAGGAGATATTGTCACATCCTGAGTGTTTTCAGAGAGACTGGGAAGACCCTAGTTTGATTGGGTGGTATTATGGACACTTCTAACTGTTCCAACAAATCTCAGCAGTCCAGGACTTCCCCCACTGCTGGCTCCTGAAGACAATATGCACATGGACAGCAGTGACGGGCAGAATTCCCCACCTGAAACCTCTCAGGCTCACTCTCTTTCTTAAGACCTGTCTTTTTGACCTAGATGTTGGTCACCTGACCTAACACGATTTATGTGGCTCAGTACCTCAATCCTTCCACTGAAGGGTCATCATTGACCTGAAAGATTAAAAGGAGAGTGAATCTGTGGAAATCTTTACTGCAGAAGGCTGTTTGGACTGGAACATTAAGTATATTGAAGACTGAGATGGACAGATTTATAAATCAGTAAGGGGGGAAATCAAAGACTTTGAAGAAAAGGCAGAAAACTGGAGTGGAGGATGATCAGATCAGCCATGCTCACATTGAATGGCAGAGCAGACTCAATGGGCTGAATGGCCTAATTTTGTTCCATCTCTTATTATGATTTTGCTGTGTTAAACATAGCATGCTAATAGAGATGTAGTATTGTAGTTGTGGTGGGGGTTAGATACTCTTAGGTGCTAGGCTCACACTGGGACGTCTCAGTGAAATACAGAGAGTTCAGCTGCAGACTGTGGAATAATCCCTCAGTGACTTTAGAAATGTTAGGCAATGAAATGTTATGAATGAGTCCACCTTCGATGAGTCATTGTTTTATAAAGACACTATAAGGAAAGGTACAGTTTCGGGGATGGGCCACCTTCAAAAGTGCAAACTTATTTTGTAACCCATTGGCAATGAAATTTGTCAGGTGAAGCTTTATCTAAATGATACCATGTCCTTGTGTAAGATTTAAATTTACCAGTGTGTGTGTACAGTCAGATAGTGATTCCTATCATCTTGTTTATTGACCTTCCTGCACGTTCTCAAGTGGCAATTTCTGCTGGGTCTTCATGAGACAAGGAAGGCATGGGCACCAATAAAGAGTCTCTGCTTGTGTATAGTTTATTCCATTGTGAAGGGCAGGCCATTTCTTTCAGTTGGACCTGACTCAGGATTTATCACAAGGTCAAGGTAGAGTTTGCCTCCTCCTGTCCATTGTGGGGTATCTAAATAATGAACAAGTTGGTCTCAATCCATTCCTGGCAATAAATCCTCACAAAACTTTAGAAAGCATGGACTGAGAAAGATCCAATTGGCTTATCAATCCCCTTCCATCCAAAGCCCATATCCACTCTGTCTCAAAGGGGAGATGGCTGGGTGGACAATGTTTGAGGTCAGATGGGTATTTTTCAGAGTGGAGGGGAGTTGAAAGAGGTATTCCACAGGGATTGGTGTTGGGAACCTTGCTTTTACTAATTTATATGATATTTGGAGATGGATGTGGAGGGCAAAAGCTCTAAATTTGCAGATGACACCAAGCTAAGGAGAAAAAAAAAAGGGGATTGTGAAGATGATGCTGAGGGACTTTGACAGGTTGGCCAATTGGACAGACACCTGGCAGTTGGATTTCAATGCAGAGAAATATGAGGAATACATTTTGGCTGAGTACCACAGACAGACAATCCAGGCTCAATGGGACAACTCTAGAGGGGAGTACAGGAGCAGAGGGACCTTGGGGTTAATGTGGATGATTCTCTGAAGGTGGCCAGACAAGTTGAAACTGTTGTTAAAGGTGATGTATAGGATCTCTGGGTTTATAAATAGAGGCATACAGTTTAAAAGCAAAGGAAGTGATGCTCCACCCCTACAAACCATTGGTCAGACCACATTTAGAGCATGGTGTTCAGTTCTGGGCAACTTAAGAAAGGATGTTACAGCCCGGGAGAGAGTTCAAAAGAGATTTACTAGAATGATACTAGGTAGCCAGGAATGAAGGATTTTAGATACAAGGAAAGATGAGAGAGATTGGGCTTATTCCTCTTGGAGCAGAGAAGATGAAGAGGTGACCTTATTTAAGTGTTCAAAATGATGAACAATTTTGACCGGGTTTAGCAGGATATTTTGTTTCCACTAGTTGGTCACAACTTCAAGATTGTCAGGAGAGCTAGGAATGAGATGAGGAGAAACTTTATTTAGAGCTGTTAGGATTTGGAATGCATCGAGTGGCGGATTCCAAAGGAGAGCTGGATATATATTCAAAAGGGATGAAGTTAGAGGGCAATAGAGATCGGGCTCGAGAATGGGACTAGCTGATAGCCTTTTGGGAGCCAGTACATACACAATGGGTTGAATGGCCTTCTATACTGCAAACTTCAATGATTCTAAGTAATCTATGATTCTCAAAGGGTTAAAGAGGGGCTGGAGAAATTTACCAATTGTGCAATATTGAATCCTCCCCTCAAAGATCATCCCTTTTCTGCTCCTTACTTCTAATAGTATTCCTCTATTTCGTCCCTTTCAAATATATATCCAGCTCTCCTTTGAAACCTCCAAATGGAATCCGCCCTCATCGCTCTCTCAGTGCATTCCAAATCCTAACAACTCCGAATAAAGTTTCTCCTCATCGCTCCTGCTGACAATCTTGAAATTGTGATCCTTTAGACCAGCTGATCTGTGTCTCACCAACCACCCTCAATTTGTGGGCGGCATGGTGGCACAGTGGTTAGCACTGCTGCCTCACAGCGCCAGAGACCCGGGTTCAATTCCCAACTCAGGCGACTGACTGTGTGGAGTTTGCACGTTCTCCCCGTGTCTGCGTGGGTTTCCTCCGGGTGCTCCAGTTTCCTCCCACAGTCCAAAGATGTGCGGGTCAGGTGAATTGGCCATGCTAAATTGCCCGTAGTGTTAGGTAAGGGGTAAATGTAGGGGTATGGGTGGGTTGCGCTTCGGCGGGTCGGTGTGGACTTGTTGGGCTGAAGGGCCTGTTTCCACACTGTAAGTAATCTAATGTGAAACAAAAACAGAAATTGCTGGAAAAACTCAGCAGGTCTGGCAGCATCTGCAGAGAGAAACCAGAGTTCACGTTTCAGGTTCATTTTGAGTTCTGCAGAAGGGACCCAACACATAACTCTGTCGGTCTAGATGCTGCCAGAGCTGATTTCTGTTCTTGTTTCAGATTTCCAGCATCCGCAGTTCTTTTGTTTCCCATGAATATTTATTCAGTGCTGTGTTGGTGTGACTGCGCTGACCAGAACACACCCACTTCAAACGGACTTGGTTCTCATGTGAATTTTTTTTAAAATGGGGTTTGCCCTGAGTTCATTGAAACGGTCCCACAATCTCAGGAGTGACCGCGGATCGGACCAGCAACTCTCCACACACTCACTCACCCATTCCTCCACGTTGGGCCCCACCTCTTCATCAGCGAAGCCCTTTTCCCACAGGATATTCGGTTTCCCATATTTCCAGATTTTCTGCCGCACTCTTTGAGCGAAGAAAGCAATGATACAAAACGTCAGCGCCGCCAGGAATCCGCAGACAATCGCCACAGCCTGCAGCAGCAGAGAGCAGGGGGATCAGCAGCAACTCCACAGCACACAACAGGGCTAACAACAACATGCTGCAGCTGCTTTGCACTTCCTGCAATTCTCTGTTTAATTACGTCCATGTCACTTTCTTACTTGAAAAACGTGTTGGAAGTTCTTTCACTCTAATACTTATATCCAACTCTATCTTTCTGTCAATACCTCTCCATGTCCTGTACGTCTGTCCATTTTTCTGTCTCCACCTCCCTCTCCGTTTGTAGTCATGTACCATTGTCTTCTTTTCACTCGTATCCTCTGTCGGTCAGTGCCTTTTGGTTTCTCTCTCTCTCTCTATCCCCTTTATTTTTGGGTATCTTTGCTTCTTCCTCAAATCAGTTTCTCTCTCTCTCTCTCTAGGTGCCTGTAGGTTTGGTGGTTGTGTGTCCACTCTTATATTTGTTACTTCCTCTCCATCGCTCTCCATTTGCTCCTTTCTCTGCATCTCTCTACCTTGTTTTGCTTGTGTCTGTTTTTATCTCACCCTGGTTCTCTCTATCTGCACCTCTCGGTTCCCAGTCTTTATCTTTTCCCACTCCTGTTTTCTATGCTCTACCTCTCAGATTTTCCCCACCATTCTTTTTCATTACTTACAAAGGAATAGGAGACAACAACAACACCGCCTTGCATTTAAAATGGTACTTTCAAAGCATTTTAAAATTATTCACAAGGGGCTCCTAATTCAAATGTGACACGGAGATATTAGCACAGATGATCAAACTCTTTTCCCCACGGCATGTTGGCATCACTGGCTGGGCTCATCCCTAAATTGCCCAGGGGGCAGTTAAGTTCCAGATTCAAGCCCCACTCTAGAATTTGATCACAGAAATACATGCAGTGCTGCAAAGGTATGGCCTTTCAGGTGAGACTCTGAACTAAGGCCTCATCTTCTAAAATAACAAGTGCTGGAGAAACTCAGCAGATCTGGCAGGAACCATGGAGAGATAAACAGTTAACATTCTGAGTAGCCTTGACTCTGTCATAAAGCTCCTTGGTTGGAGAAAACCATCCCATGGTGCGACTTCAAAGAACAGGCAAGTTATCCAGGAATGTTTTGGCCAATAGTTATGCCACAATCAGTATGTAACACATGCAGAAAAACAGATTTTCTTGACACTATAGAATAGAGAGTTGCTGTGTACAAATTGGATGCCATATTTCCTACTGTACAACAGTGACTATACTTTAAAAGTCCACATCTGATGGTGGTGAAAAGCACTATAGAAACACATTGACCATCCCAGAGGAAATTAAAGTGGAAAGGCTTTAAAGAGGAAAGAGAGGTTTACAGATGGAACTCCAGAATCTTGAGCTCAGGTAAAGGAAAGCCACCGATATGAAGTGATTAAAATCGAGGAAGACATTGGCAGAGACCTCAAGGGGCTGTGTTTACAGTAATGGGGATGATGTGTCCATAATGGGATTTGAAAATAAGGATCAGAACTTTAAAAATTGAGTTTTATCTATCTGGGCTGAAAACCAAGGTATGTCAAGTGATCACCTCGAAGTGTTTTTGGTGCAGGGGTTGTGTCCCTACCTCTGGGTCAGAAGGTCCAGGCTCAAGTCCCACCTGCTCCAGACGTATGAAAAAATTCTCCTCCTCTACTTGCTGTGCTTTTCTAACCTCCAGCATCTACAGTACTCACTTTCACCTTGTATGTTGATGTTAAAAAATAATCAATAAGGCCTTCGCTGCTTTCCTCAGTTATCTTAAAGAGTTTGAAGTGCTCCATAACATGAGCAAAAGCACCACAGGGGATTACATTGACCCCAGTGTCTGAACACTCTGCTCATACTCCCTTCAGCCAACTAACGTTCATTGGTTGATGACTATCAACAATCATTCCACTGAGATCACAGAGGTCATCTCCCTGGGCTGGATTGTGTTAGGATCTAAGAGTTCAAAAGTCAGCCCTGATTTGGTACCGTTTAAGGCTGACCAGTTACATTTCCACCAAAGAGCATCCACAAGCCACAGGAGCAGTGCGGTGGCTCAGTGGTTAGCACTGTTACCTTGATTCCAGCTTTGTGCAAACTCCACATATAGTCGCCCATTCTCCCCGGGTATGTGTGGGTTTCCTCTGGGTCTGGTCTCCCCCCACAGTCCAAAGGTGTGCAGGTCAGGTGAATTGGCCATGCTAAATTGCCCATAGTGTTAGGTGCCTTAGTCAGAGGGAAATGGGCCTGGGCAGTTTACTATTTGGAGGGTCGGTGTGGACTGGTTGGGCTGAAGGGCCTGTTCCCATGCTGTAGGTAATCTAACCATGTACTTCTGTCCCCGTTGAAGATGCATACCTTTGCACTCTTCACAATTTTCATTGTCGATTAGCCCAGCATGGGGTTACCAACTCAGGCTGGTCGTTTTCTGCTGGGTTCATCACTTGATCTCATGCCTCCAAATGCCCTGCCCCCACCCATTGGTCACATGACACTGGCTAGCCTATGATCCTCCACCTTCCTTCAGTCAATTGGAAAGGGGGAGTCAAGAATTGGCCAACCTGCATTTCTTCCCATTTCCAATATAAGACCAGAAGAAATAGGAACAAGAGTAGGCATTCAGCCCCTTGAGCCTGCACTGCCACTCAATAGGATCATGATTGATCCAATATTCCTCACATTCACTTTCCTGCCTTTTCCCCATAACTCCTTGGTTCTCAACTGATCAAGGATCTCTCTCTCTCTCACAGACTTGAATACACACAAGGTCTCTGCCCTCACAGCTCTCTAGTGTAACCTTCCTGAAGAAGGGTTACACCCAAACCATTGACTTCTCCACCTCCTGCTGCTGCCTGGTTCGCTGTGTTCTTCCAGTCTCCTGCCTGTCTATTTTGGATTCCAGCATCTGCAGTTTTTTCCATCTCTCACGACTCTCCGTGGCAAGGAGTTCCAAAGACCCACAACCCTCTGGGAAGAAACTCCTCCTCATCTCAGTCTGAAATTGGTGCCCCTTTATTCTCAGACTGCACCCTCTGGCCTTAGACTCTCCCATGAACAGAAACATCACAGCATTGACCCTGTCAAGCCCCTTAAAAACCTGATATGTTTCAATGAGATCACCTCTCATTCCTCTAAACTCCAATGAATTGAGTCCCAACCTGTTCAGCCTTTGCTCAAAAGACAATCCAGGTGGTAAAGACAATGACTGCAGATGCTGGAAACCAGATTCTGGATTAGTGGTGCTGGAAGAGCACAGCAGTTCAGGCAGGAATTCCTGATGAAGGGCTTTTGCCTGGAACATCGATTTCGCTGCTCCTTGAATGCTGCCTGAACTGCTGTGCTCTTCCAGCACCACTAATCCAGAATCAAAAAACAATCCCTCCATCCCAGGGATCATCTTGATGAGAGCAGGATTAGAAGGGTTAAATGATGAGGACTAGTTATGTAGACTGCAGTATTCATGGTTAAGGAGTGATGTAATTGGGATATTGATGATCATTGGAGTTGGTTAGCTCAGTTGGCTGAATGCTTGGTTTGCTCTGGAGAATATCAGCAACAGTGCTGGTTCAATTGTCACACTGGCTGCAGTTACTATGATGGACTCTCCTTCTCAATCTCTCTCTTTGCCTGAGGCATGGTGACCCTCAGGTTAAGCCATCACTAGTCATCTCTCTCTACCCAAGCAGACAGCAGCCATATTGTTGTCTGAAACCATAGCAACTTTACCTACATTTAATACAGTAGATGAAGAGAAACTATTTCTTATGTTTTTATATTGTTGGTGGGTAGGGAGAGTGGGGGAAATGTCTGGAACAAGAGGAGTCAGGGGTGAGCTCAGGAAACACTTCCTGACACAAAGGGGAGTGGCAATCTCGGACTCTCGCCTACAAAAAGCTGAAATGATTGAAAAATGTGTAGACGGTCCAATAGATTACTGTTATGTAAGAGTAGAAACAACGTGGAGCATGGACGGATAAGTAGGGCACAGGTCAGCCAGGACAAAAATGAACAATAGGAGAGATTAGAGACTGGCCATTGGCTTATATTCTGTTCCTAGAATTGAGCTGGCTAATGTAGAGCATAGATTCAGTTGTACAGCATGGAAACAGATCCTTCGGTCCAACTCGCCCATACTGACTAGATATCCTAACCCAATCTAATCCCATTTGCCACCACTTGGCCCATATCCCTCTAAACCCTTCCTAGTCATATACCCATCCAGATGCCTTTTAAATGCTGTAATTGTGCCAGCCTACAGCACTTCTCTAGCAGCTCATTCCATACACACGCCACCCTCTGCATGAAAATGTTGCTCCTTCGGTCCCTTTTAAATTTTTCCTCTGTCACCCTAAACCTATGGCCTCTAGATCTGGACTCCCCCATCCCAGGGAAAAGACCTTGTCAAATAACCAGTGCCCCTCATGATTTTATAAACGTGTATGAGGTCACCCCTCAGCCTCAGACGCCCCAGGGAAAACAGCCCCAGCCTATTCAGCCTCTCCCTATAGCATGGCAGCGTTGTTGTAAATCTTTTCAAGTTGGGTGAACCCAAAACAATTCATGAAGTTTACAACATAGGATTTGTTTTAAACATTGAGCCATTGTGAAATCTTAAAATCTGTCACATTTTAGCAATAAACTTGCACAAAGGTAGAATGAATGTCCACTTTACCAAAACCTGAGACAACACAGCAATAATAAAATATGACTCACCTCTTGAGGATCCACAATACAATAGTGATATAGATACTCGTTTGTCAACATCATGCCAGCTCCAGATGAATAAAACTGGGCGCATAACATTCTCATCTGGGTATAGTACAAGGATCCTCCACTCCCGGCTGTTGGATTAACTCCCATGATGTATACAACGCTGGCAATCAGCTCCAAGCCTCCCAGGATAGCGCTGAATATCAGTAACAACAGATAAAACTTACGGGTTCTGGAGTTTTGGGACTTGCTGACACTGGCGATGAAGAAGGCCAAGACAGCGATAAAGGAAATGGCCGCCATTGCAATCATGAAGCCAGTGGCAGCCCTGGGGTCAGTGTGGCCTCCATTGCCATACCCTCCCATTCCTGGGTAATAGCTACTCCCCCCCATGCCAGGGTAATATCCTCCTCCCATTCCTGGGTAGTACCCACCTCCTATGCCACCCATGCCATAACCATAACCATAGCCATATTGCCATTGCAACGTTGATGCCACACAGGCAAAGATGACCAGACACAGGATTATGACAATGCCCTCTAAAATACGGATGATTCCTGGCGGGGAGCTCCATTTGTAGAAGTGTTGCGGCTTGTCCTCAATGTAATATGAGCCTGGTGGAGGGGATCGCATGTCATATTCATAAGTCCCCACGGAGGCTCTGTGTGGGAAAGGTTGGGTGAAATTACTCGGGCTGTAGGCAGGAGGGCTCCCAAGGGGTCGGTTCTCATACATGGTGATGGAATGTCCCAGGCAAATACTTCACAGTGGTTGATAAGACCTGGAATCAAACAAACAAAAAAAAAGGAGGAACATTCACCAGTAGGTCAAGTTAACAACTCTGTTTTGAGCAATGGCTGAGACTGATTCCTTGCATTCAAAGATAATTGACAGTGTAACATACACCGAAACACTCAAGAAGCAGCTTGGACTGAAACTCCTGAGCCCCTCGCACCCTTTCAACTTGATCCACATTTTGATTTGGAGTTATCCCGAACGATTGGAGCGAATGGCCTCAAGTGAACACTAGCAGACAGCTTTGTGCTAATACCGACGAAGTAAGAGATCAGACCAGAGCAACACTAGTCAAATGTGAAATGTCTTTAAAATTAACCGATTAATAATCAGGAACTTTCAAACTGGGTAGGAGTAAGTTGGTTTCCGATAAGAATTATAGAAACCTTTGCAGTGAAGGAGGTAATTCAACTCATTTAGGTCTGTGCTCGCACTTTGAAAAAACAAAACTACAAAATTAGTTCCATTTACCTACTTTTCCTCCATCACCTTACGAACTAGTCATAGAATAACAATAAATTTTATCAAGACTAAATTCTTCAAATTTAACTTAGTATTAGCTTAGCTGGTTATCTACCTCATTTAGTGAGTTTAGTATTGTTATGTGCCTTCCAAAATAAAATTGTTAATTTAGCCCTCATTAATTACCTGTCAAAATTAAAAGTTCCAGTTTATTTGAATTAGTTAATCTGATCTATCCCAGAATGCTGAGGGAGGCAGGTGAGGAAATTCTTGGGTCTTGTTTAAAATTTTTATCTCCTCTTCAGTCACAGGCAAGGTCCCAGAGGACTGGAGAATAGCTGACACTGTTCCTTTCTTTAAGATGACAATAAGGACAATCTGGAAAATTTCAGGCTGATGAGTCTTACATCTGTGGTGGGGAAATTTTTGAATAAGATTCTTAAAGATAGGATGTATTCACACTTGGAAAAATATGAACTTATTATTAATAGGCAGCACGGCTTTGTGTGCAGAAGGTTGTGTCTCAACAACTTTACTGAGTTTTTTGAGAAAGTGACAAAGATGATAGATGTCAACAGGACAGAGATGTTGTTGATATGGACTTTAACAAGATTGCTCATGGCAGGCTGATGAAGGTGAAATCAGATGGGATTCACGGTGAGCTGGATACAGAACTGGCTTGGTCATAAAAGACAGAATAACGGTGGAAGGGTGTTTTTCTGATCGGAGATCTGTGACCAGTGGTGTTCCACAGGGTTTAGTGCAGCGGACCCTGATGTCTGTTATATACAGGTATATGATTTTATATATGATTTGGAGGAGAGTGTAGGTGGGCTGATTAGTAAGTTTGCAGATGACAAAGTTTGTGGTGAGAAGGATTGCCAGAGGATACAGTAGGATATGGATAGGCTGGAGAGTTGGGTGGAGAAATGGCAGATGGAGTTTAATTTGGACAAATACAAAATCTAATGCAGGAGGGAAGTATAAAATAAATCATAGAATTCCTATTGTGTGGATGCAGGCCATTCAGTCAATTGCATCCAAACAGACCCTCAAATAGAACCCCACACACAGACCCAGACCCACACCGCATTTCTCCCCCTCCC
This sequence comes from Hemiscyllium ocellatum, assembly GCF_020745735.1. NCBI lineage: Eukaryota > Metazoa > Chordata > Chondrichthyes > Orectolobiformes > Hemiscylliidae > Hemiscyllium > Hemiscyllium ocellatum. The sequence continues at coordinate 3,020,471 of NC_083428.1, forward strand.
CATCCCACATTTCCCAGGGCGAGTACACTCAACCAACGCATCCCTTGGCAATTTAGCACTGTCTAAAGATGTGCAGGTTCTGCGCATTGGCAATGTGAGGAAACTGGAACACACGCAGACACAGGCAGAATGTGCAAACTCTGTACGGACAGTCAGCCTAGGCTGGAATTGATCCTGGGTCCCTGGCGCTGTGAGGCAGCAGGTCTAACCACTGAGCCACTCCACACCGCACCCCCCACCCCCAACTGTAAATGGCAGAACTCTTAGAAACATTAACTTACAGATGAATCTGTATAGACCCTCAGTTCCCTGAAAGTGGTAACACAAGTAGATAAGGTGGTCAAGAAGCCTTGCAGAATCCTTGCCTTTGTTGTCTGGGGTGTAAATTATAAAAGTTGTCATCATGTTGCAGCTGTATAGAACTTTAGTTAGGTCACACATTAGGAAATACTGTGTGCAGTTCTGGTAGCCACACTACCAGAGAGATGTGGAGGCTTTGGAGAAGGGCACAGAAACAGCTTCCCAGAAATGTTTCCTGGTTTGGAGAGTATTAGCTCTGAGGAGAGATTAGACAAACTTGGTTTGTTTTCACTTGAATGGAGGAGGAGGGACAACCTGATAGAGGTTTACAAAATTATGAGAGGCGTGGATAGAATGGATAGTCAGAGTCTCTCTCCCAATGTAAAAATGTCAATTAGGGGGCACATAGGTTTAAGGTAAAAGGGAGTGAGTTTAAAGGAGAATGTGAGAGGCTTTTTTAAAAAAAAAACGAGAGGTTGGTAAGTGCCTGGAATGCTACCCCACCAACTTCTACAGATGCACTGTTGAGAACATACTGTCCAGGTGTACAACAGCCTGGTATGACAACTGCTCTGCCCAGGACCATAAGAAAGTACAGAAGGTTTTGATCACAGCTCAGGCCAACACAGAAGCCAAACCTCCACCTGTGGACCCAATTTATACATTTCGTTGCCATGGAAAGACTGCCGACCTCAAACACTCTTCATACCCCGGTAAAGCTCTCCTACAACCTCTCCTATCAGGTAGAAGGTACAGAAGCTTGAACAAACACACACAGTCCAGCAGGTTCATGAACAGCTTCTTCCCTGCTGTTATTAGACTGACGTATGGACTTTGTTCAAATAATACTGATCTTGTTAACGTGACCTTGTCTACTGCACTATGTAACCTGTATGCCTTACTCTGTCCGAGTTTTTTTTCACCATATGATCTGTACATCTTGCCTACTATGATCTGCCTGTACAAAGCTTGCAGACAAAGTTTTTCACTGTACTTAGCTACATGTGATAATAAATCAAGTCAAGGCAGAGGTGGTGGTGGTGGAGGCAAATACAACAACAATAAGAGGCAACTTGACAGAGACATGAATAGACAGGGAATAGAGGGATGGAAACCGCATAGAGGCAAAAGGTGCTTAGTTTAGAAAGGCATCATGCATCAGTACAGCCTTGATGGGCCAAAGGGCCTATTCCAGTGCTGTACTGTTCTTGGACTTAAATCAGTAGCAGCTATATCGAGTGCACTGCAAGTCTTGTTACTTACTTACAGGCCTAACTATATTGAATCAGAAAGTGCTGAAAATACTCACCCCAGTCAGTCAGCATCTGTGCAGAAAGGTGTGTTAGTTATTTCCTAACCTTAGTTTTAATGCTGCAGCCCCATTTGAAAGTAAAGCTACATTATTCATTTGGATCTTCCTTTAAACGTATGGGAATAATCAAACTGGAATCCGTTATGTTAATTTTACTTTCTGCTGAAGGTGTTGAAAATGTGATATTTTTTCATCAGCCCTGCAATGATTTTGCTGAGATAAGGAACCCCTTATCCAGTCCAGACTTAGATGTGCCTCTAGTCACAAACCAACACAGAGGTGATCTCCTCTGAGATAGCACAGCAAGTCCCTCAGTTGCTGCACATCATTCTAGAGGACAGCTTCTCAAGGTGACTAGAGACAGGCAATAAATCCAGCCAGGAGAAAGTGGGGAGTGCAGATACTGGAGTTCAGAGTCCAGAGTGTAGTGCTGGAACATCAGGCAACATCTGAGGAGCAGGAGATGAAGGGCTTATGCCCAGAATGTCGATTCTCCTGCTTCTCGGATGCTGCCTTACCAGCTATGCTTTTCCAGCACCACTCTCTCGACAATAAATCCAGCCATAAAGCTGTCAGCCTGGATTCTTGACTCAAGTCTCCAGGATAGGAGTTTGAACCCAGGACCCACAGAGAGAAAGACTCTGGCATCCCCCAAGCCAGGGCTGATTCCACAGCCCACCCCCAACTGCCCAGAACCTAACCTGAAACATGACTGACAGACTCCCGATCCAGTTAGCAAATAAAAACAGGAATTCCCAATTTGTCTGATGGGATTGGGGGATCAGTTTGGAAAACTCTTGGTGAGGATAATTAGTCAGATGCCAATCTGTTAAATTCCTGACTGCATTGACACAGGAGATGGTTCAATCATATACTCATCCCTTACTCAGGGGCCACTCTGGGACTCTGGACTGCACAATCTATGTACTCCAGAACAGTTCCTGATTCTGGACTGGAAACTACCCTAAACCCACTGATAGTAACTTTTTTTTCCCCCAAGAGAGTTATTGTCAACTTTGGAGATCTCTCCAAGGAGAATAGTCCCAGCTCTTCTGAGCTAAGACCTCCAAATTCCCGAGGGGTCTGGAGACAGCGGGACTGAAAGGAACACTCTCTCGGATCTAGATCAGGAGGGCACAGATTGAAAGTGATCTGCAAAATAGTAAAGCTGTGATTTGAGAAGGAACCATTTCACACAGTGAGTGGGGAGGGGCTGGAACGCACTGGCTGTGGACTAATGGATCAGTTGTGTCTCTCAAGAAGGAACTAAATGGATTTAAATGGAAACCATTTAAAAGGGCAACTGGGAGAAGGCAGGAAAAGCCAACATATAACAGACACACTGTGGCTCTTACTCCGGACCATTCATCCTAACCTTCCCAAAATGATGCACAAGCTGACTTCAATTCTTAAAGGACTACATTTGACATATTTAATTAAACCACACAAATCTACAGCAAATCTCCAAAAGCCTGTAACTAAATAGAATTCAATTTCTGTTCTCAGGATTGATACAAATCGCCAGAAACCGGAATAAAAACTTTCCTCCTGGGGTTCTCAGTTACAAATGTCCAATCCTTTCAGTACGCACTTGGAACCCGGACAATCTCAGTGAAGCCAACTCCCAGTGAATAGGATTCTGAGTCTGTTTCTGTAAATTCCCACATTACTACAGTTCCCAACTTTCCCCCCTCCCTCAGTTACTCACCTGCTCAACTGCCTCCTCTTAGTCTCACTGTATCTTCACTCACAAACATGCGACAGAAAGCTAAAACTATCAGAAGTTCCGGCTTGTCATTTCCCTCTAGTCCTTACCTTGTCCACTTTCAGCCAGTGTCCTTCTGGAGATGGGGGAGGGGGGTTGATGAAAGCATCCACTGGTATCCTTTGATCCCACTGAAGGTGGAGGAGGGTGGGAGCTTTTTGCTCTCCCTGAGTCGGAAAGGAATTCGTAAATCTGCTCCCGCTGTAGCGAAGACTGAAGTTTATTGTCGGCACCCGAAGATTACTCCTCTGGCTATCTCTCTCTCTCTCTCTGGGGCTCGTTCCGACTCCGAGAGGTTCAATTTGTTACTGCAAAGGAAAATGGCAGCGACAAGGGATTAATCATTGACCCGAGAAAAACACACTGCAGCCAGAGAGGAGGCGAAAGTTCAGCTTCACTTAATCACCCACCCAGCTACAGACAGAGCCTTTACTGCAGGGAATCGGTGGGTTTGGAACTCCTTTCCCCTCCCAGCGGTAACTCATTGATAAGAATCTAGAGGGAAGTGCTGTAAATCCGCCAGAAATGAAATTTAAACCCAAACCGTTCCACCTGTAACATTGGAACCGAGCAGCCTCGCCCACAGCTACATTCAGGGAGGCTTCACTGACCCAGTCAGGAGGGAGGACTCAATCACTCATTCAAAAAGTAAACACAGGAGTCAAACTAGAGAAAGTCGCGTTGGTTATTCAGTTCAGAAGAAGGCATTTGACTCAAAGCCTCAACAAACTCTCTCCATCTCTCTCCAGATGTTGGCGGACTTGCTGAGTTTCTCCAGCAGTTTCTGCTTCGATTATTGAGGACAATCCGAAAGAAACCGTAAATCAGAAACAAAAGCAGAAATGACTGGAACAGCATCTGTGAGAGAAATCAGTTCACGGTTTCGGTCCAGTGGCGCTACCTCAGAACTGCAATTAATGTCCACAACTAACAAAATCAAATGATTATTTTGCAAACAGACAGAATTTGTGTGGGTGGGGGGGGGAGCTATGTGGTTGTGAGCTATGTGTCTCCACCCGGGTGCAGGAAGTTATTGATCGCTATTTAACCCAATACCGCCTAGGTGTTCCCACTGCAATGGGAGCTGCTGGGTTTTTCATTGAGGTGCTAAAGTGAGAGCTGAGAGTGTGGTGCTGGACAAGCATAGCCCATAAGACCTGATGACCGAAACGTGGACTCTCCTGCTCCTCGGATGCTGCCTGACCTGCTGTGCTTTTCCAGCACCACACTCTGGACTCTGATCTCCAGCCCTCACTTTCTCCTGAAGTGAAGTCCCGCCTGACTTTCAGGTGGATGTACAAACTCCCATGGCACGGTTTTGAGAAAGATCGGAGGAGTTCTCCTTCAGGTACTGACTCCCCCACCATTTCCTGTTGTGGAATCTTGCTGTGTGCAATTTAGTTCCTGTGCTGTCAAGTGTAAAGTTGCTATGGTCCCAGAGCTGCTATTGGGATATTATGACAGCGACCAAATTCCTCAATGAATTTCATTAACTTAGCTTTCTCCTTTTCACCCCTTCTCTAAAAAGCCTCAGCGCTAGGCAAATCCCGATAACTGAGGACCTTTAACTGAAAAAAATGAACTTCAAGGACTTTTCCTGAACCTTTCCAAGGCCACTCTCTCTGGTAAATACACAGCATTGTCAATATGTTTGATGAAGTCCTTGTGCAAATAGGGACATGTTTTGTATTGTTTATTTAATTGTCCTTTAAAGTAATTACTGCTTTAATGACAATCTCATAAATCTGGTCAGAAGATTCCAGGGTGGAGTACAATAACAGACCCTCTGCCTGCTCAGATAGATTTCAATCAGCTCAGACTTGATTCCATTAAAGTACATCTGACCATATTTGTATTGGAACCATTTGCAGAAACAGTCTCCATGGGTGGGAGAGTATTTGTAGAGTAAGAATAAAAAAAGTGTGAGTTCACAATTCCATCAAATTTCCAAAGTTAAAAATCACACAACACCAGGTTATAATCCAACAGGTTTACTTGGAAGCACACGAGTTTTCGGAGCGATGCTCCTTCATCAGGACAATCATCTGATGAAGGAGCGTTGCTCCGAAAGCTAGTGTGCTTCCAATTAAACCTGTTGGATTATAACCTGGTGTTGTGTGATTTTTAACTTTGTACACTCCAGTCCAACACTGGCATCTCCAAATCATCAAATTTCCAGTTTGTGAATTTGAATGTCAATGGAAAAGGAAACCTTGAAAGAAAGCAATTTTCTTTGTCTTTTTATTCCCTTGTGGAACAAGGGCATCACTGGCTACTCCAGCATTTATTGCCTGTCCCTAAGTGCCCTTGAGAAGATAAGGATGAGATGTCTTCTTGAACTATTAGACCACAGCACCCTTAGGGAGTGAATTCCTGGGTTTTGACCCAGTAATACTGATGGAATGGCAATATATTTCCAATTCAGGATGGTGAATGACTTGGAGGGGAACATGCAGGAGGTGGTGTTCCCACATATCTGCTATCCTTGCCCTTCCAGATGGGAGTGGCCATGGATTTGGAACACGCCGATTAGGGAGCATGAGCGAATTTCGGCATTGCATCTTGTAGTTAGAACATTAGGTTAGATTAGATTCTCTACAGCGTGGAAACAGGGCATTCAGCCCAACCAGTCCACACCGATCCTCCTAAGAGTAACCCACCCAGACCCACTTCCCTCTGACTAATGCACCTTGCACTATGGGCAATTTAGCATCGCCAATTTACCTGACTTCTGGATTACTGGTGCTGGAAGAGCACAGCAGTTCAGGCAGCATCCAAGGAGCAGCGAAATCGATGTTTCGAGCAAAAACCCTTCATCAGGAAAGAATTACCTGACTTGCACATCTTTGGACTGTGGGAGGAAACCAGAGAAACCTGAGGAAACCCATGCAGATACGGGGAGAATGTGCAAACTCCACACAAACAGTCGCCCAAGGCTGGGATCCTGGTGCTGTGAGGCAGCAGTGCTAACCACTGAGCCACCGTGCCGCCCATGTGTGCTGCTATTGAGTATTGTTGGTAGAGGGAATAGAAGCTTGTGAGTGCAATGTTAATCAAGTGGGCTGTTTTGTCAGGATGCTGTTAAGCTTCTTGAGTGTTGTTGGAGCTGCCCCCATCCAAGCAAGTGGGGAGTATTCCATCCCACTACTGACTTGTGTCTTGTAGATGGTGGACAGGCTGTGGGGAGTCAGGAGGTGAGTTACTTGCAGTATTCCTCATCTTTTATCTGCTTTCATAGTCACTGTATTTACTATATATGATGAGTCCATTCAATTTTTGATCAATGGTAAACCACAGGATATTGATAGTGGGGGATTCAGTGATAGTAATGTCTTTGAATGTCAAGGGGCGATGGTTAGACTTTCTCTTGTTGGAGATGGTCATTGCCTGATAATTGCGTGGTGTGGATATTGTTTGAACTTGTTAGCTCAGCTTAACCTTGACCAAACTTTGCTACATTTGGCCATGGATTATTTCAGCATTTGAGGAATCGCAACAGGTCTGAGCATTGTAAAATCATCAGTGAATGTGTCCACATTAGGCCTTATGTTGGAGGGAAGGTCATTGATGAAGCAGCTGAAGATGGTTGGGCTGAGGACCCTAAGGAATTCTTCCTGGAGCTGATTTGATTTATTATTGTTTGTGTGTACCAAGATACAGTGAAAAGCATTGTTTTGTGTGCTATCCAGGCAAATCATACCTTATATAAGTATGTCAGGGTAATAGAACAGAATACAGAATATAGTGTCACAACTACTGAGAAGATGCAGAGAAAGATCAACTTTAATATATGAGAGGTTCGTTCAAAAGTCTGATAACAGCTGGGAAGAAGCTGTTCCTGAATCTGTTGGCAGGTGTTTCAAACTTCTATATGTTCTGCCTGATGGAAGAAGATGGGAGAAGTCTTTGATTATGTTGAGATCAGATTCCCTACAGTGTGGAAACAGACTGTTCGGCCTAACAAGTCCACACTGACTCTCTGAAGAGTAACCCACCCAGACCTATTTCCCCTCTGACAAATGCACCTAACACTATAGGCAATTTAGCATGACCAATTCACCTGACTTGCACATCTTTGGATTGTGGGAGGAAACCAGATCACCCAAAGGAAACCCACGCAGACATGGGGAGAATGTGCAAACTCCACACAGACAGTCGTCCAAGGCTGGAATCGAACCCAGGTCCCTGGCATTGGGAGGCAGCATTAAGCCACCATGCTGCCCATGTTAGCTGCTTCCCCAAGGCAGCAGGAAGTACAGATGGATGGAAGGCTGGTTTGTGTGATGGACACGGCAGTATTCAAAACCTTCTGAAATTTCTTGTGGTTTTGGGCAGAGCAGTTGCCATAATGAGCTGTGATATTGTGATAAAATGTTTTCTGTGGTGCATCTATGAAAGTGAGAGTCATTGTGGAAATGCCGAATTTCCCTAGCCTTCTGATGAAGTAGACGAGTCGATGTGGTTTCTTCAATGGGGATGGACCAGGGCAGATTGTTGGTGATATTAACTCCCAGGAACTTGAAGCTCTTGACCACCTCCCCATCAGTTCCATTGATACAGACAGGGGCATGTCCTCCACTCCACTTCCTGAAGTCAATGACCAGCTCATTTGTTTTGTTGACATTGAGATGACTGACCTCCAACAACAACAATCATCTTCCTATGAGTCAGGTATGACTCCAACCAGGGGAAAGTTTACCCCCGATACCTATTGATTCCAGTTTTGCTTGGGCTCCTTCCATGCCACGTTCAAAGGTGGCTTTGATGTCAAGGTAGACAAGCAGGAGGCTGGAAGAACACAGTAAGGGATGTCACGGTCCCCTCTGGAATTCAGCTCTTTTATCAATGTCTAAAACAAGGCTATAATGAGGTCAGGAGCTGAATGGCCCTGACAGAACCCAAACTGGGCGTCACTGAGCAGGTTATTGCTGAGCAGATGCTGCTTGATAATAGCACTGTTAATGAGCCCTTCCAATACTTTACTGATGAAGACTAGACTGATGGGGTGGTAATTGGCTGGTTGGATTTGTTCTTTTTATGTATAGGACATAACTGGGCAATTTTCCACATTGTCAGGTAGATGCCTGTTTTGTAACTGTACTGGAACAGCTTGGTTAGGGGTGTAGCTAGTTCTGGAGCACACATCTTCAATACCATTGCTGGGATGTTGTCAGGGCCTATAGCCTTTGCAGTATCCAGTGCTTCAAATCATTTTTTGATATCACATGGAATCAAATTGGTATCTGTGATGTTGGATACCACTGGAGGAGACCGAGATGGATCAACCACTGGGCACTTTTGGCTGAAGATTGCTACAAATGCTTCAGCCTTGTCTTTTTATACTGAGGTGGGCCTGTTCCACATTGAGGATGGGAATATTTATTGAACCACCTCCTCTTGCGAGCTGCTTAATTATCCAACCGTTCACTGGAAGTGGCAGGACTGCAGAGCTTAAATCTGAACTATTGGTTGTGGCGATTACTTACCTCTATCTATTACTTGTTTATATTGTTTGGCACACAAGTGGTCCTGTTTGGTGCTTCACCAGGTTAACGCCTCATTTTTCAGGTTTGCCTTGTGCTGCTCCTGGCATGCGCTCCTGCACTCTCCACTGAACCCGGGTTGATCCCCTGGTTTGATGGTAATGGTTAAGTGGGGGATATGCCGGGCCATGAGGTTACAGATTGTGCTGGAGTACAGTTCTGCTGCTGTTGATGGCCCACAGCGCCTCATGGATGCTCAGTCTGGAGTTGCTGGACTGTTTGAAGTCTGTCCCATTTAGCACGATGATAGTGCCACACAACACGATGGAGAGTTTGCTCAGTGTGAAAGTGGGACTTTGTCTCCACTAGGACTATGTGATGGTCACTTTTACCGATACTGTTATGGTCAGATATATCTGCAGCCGGCAAATTGCTGAGGATGAGGTTAAGTATCATAGCATCATAGAATCCCTACAATGTGGAAACAGGCCATTCAGCCTAACAGGTTCACACCGACCCTCCGAAGAGTAACCCACCCAGACCCATTCCCCAACTTATTATATTACATTTGCTGCTGACAAATACACCTAACATACACATTCCCAAACACTATGGGCAATTTAGCATGGCCAATTCACCTAATTTGTACATTCTTGGATATTTTTCCCTCTTGTTGATTCCCTCCCCACCTGCTGATGACCTGTCCTAGCAGCAATGTCCTTTAGGACCCGATCAGCTCGATCTGTAGTGCTGCTGCCAAGCCACTTTTGGTGGTGGTCATTGATATCCCCAACCAGAGCATATATGAATTAATTAGCCAAGGGAATACGGTACATGGTAATCAGCAGGAGGTTTCCTTACCCATGTTTAACCTGGTACCATGAGGGATCAGGGAGCTCTGAGTCAATGTTGAAGACTCCCTCCCCCAAACTGTACCTCTCTGCTGGATCTGTCATGCTGCTAGGACAGGACATATCCAGGGATGGTGATGATGGTGTCCGGGACATTGTCAATAAGGTATGATTCTGTGAGCATGGCTGTGTCAGCTTTTTGCTTGAATAGTCTGTGATTTAGCTTTCCAAATGTTCGGACTAGCCCCCAGATGTTAGTGAGGAGGATCTTGTGGACCTGACAGAGCTGTTTCTGCTCCTGTTGTTTTCATTGCTAAGGGAGCTTTACTCTGTATCTAACCCCGCACTGTCCCTGTCCCTGGGAGGCAGTGTAGATTAGATTACTCACAGTGTGGAAACAGGCCACATCGACCCGCCGAAGCGCAACCCACCCATACCCATACATTTACCCCTTACCTAACACTACGGGCAATTTAGCATGGCCAATTCACCTGACCTGCACATCTTCGGACTGTGGGAGGAAACCGGAGCACCTGGAGGAAACCCACACAGACACGGGGAGAATGTGCAAACTCCACACAGTCAGTCGCCTGAGATGGGAATTGAACCCGGGTCTCAGGCGCTGTGAGGCAGCAGTGCTAACCACTATGCCACCGTGCCACCCACAAATGTGTAGAGGGAGCTTTACTCTGTATCTAACCCCTCGCTGTCCCTGTCCCTGGGAAGATTTGATGGGGACAGTGCAGAGGGAACTTTACTCTGTATCTAACCGCATGCTGTCCCTGTCCTGGGAGTGTTTGATGGGGGCAATGTAGAGGGAGCTTTACTTTCAGTTAAGAGAGTAGAGGAAGTTCTGTACCTAACCCTGTGCTGTACCTGCTGTAACATTACTTGATTATTTTTATTAGAAAGTATCTTCCAGATCATTTCCAAAGAAACTTTATCTCCAAAAAAGTTTATTTTCAATGTGCATATTATAGAAACAGAAGCAAAACTTGCATTTCTATCACAGTTTTTATAATTACAGGACATCCCACTGAGTTTCATGGTAATTATGAAGTTCTGTTTGTAATGCAGACACTGTAGTAACATGGTGGGGGGGAGGGAGGGGGGGGAATGTGACGACCTTTTCTTTGCACAGCAAGATTCAATAGACTGCAATGGCGTCACTGAGGAGATAATCTTTTTGTTGTGACTATGGTTAAGGATTAAAATGTTGGCCGGTGTGCCAGGAGGGCCTCTCTATTCTTCTTCAAAGTCATGCCACAGAGTGCAGACTGGACCCCAGCCTGATATCCCAGCTGGGAGCCAGTGTCGCACTCTCTCGGTACTGCTGCTGCGAATCTCAGTAAGAGTTATGGACCAGTACTGTTGGACCAATACTTGTACCATACTTACGTTATCCAGAATGCACTGAACTAATAGCACGTGATGGCCTATTTGTGTGTTATTGCTGGACTTTTAATCCAGAGACCAAGGTAATGTTCTGGGGACACTGGTTTGAAACCTGCCATGGAGTTTGAATTAAATAAAAATCTGGAAATAAGAGACTATTGATAACCATGAACCCATTGTTGATTGTTGTAAAAACCCATCTGGTTCATTAATGTCCTTTAGGGAAGGAACCTGCCATCCTTACTTGGTCTGGCCTACATGTGACTCCAGACCCACAGCAATGTGGTTGACTCTCAACTGCTCTCTGGGCAATTAGGGATGGCCAATAAATATTGACCCAGCCAGTGACACCCTCATCCAGTAAATGAATGAAAAAAAACTACAGCTCAGGCTTCCAGGATAACTGGGAGCAGCAAACTAGATACTGAAAGTGTCAATCACCATCCTGACTTGGAAATATATACTGTTCCTTCAGTGTGGCCGGGTCACAATCCTGGAACTCCCTCCCTAACTGGATTGTAGACTCCACCCAGCACATGGACTGCAGCAGATCAAGAAGGCAGCCCACCCTCTGCAGGAAAAATAGGGAGGGGCAATACATGTTTGTCTAGTCAGTGATGCTCACATCCCAGGGGAGAATTATCAAAACATGTAGCCAGAAATTACAAGTCACACTCCTGAACATGGTCGTTGTTGTTTTTGGAGAGGGTGGGAGTGCAGTTGGGTGGGGGGGGGGGCGGGGGGCGGCCTCGCACATTCCCTTCTTACAGAGACAGCTTATTAACACTCTAGCTGCCTCCACTGAGTGAGATTCTGGTAGCAACCCAGAGTTTGTACACATTACACCCACTAAAAGTAAAATCACAGGAATCACAGAATTGTTAAGGGGTAGGAAGAGGCCATTCAGCCCTTCATAATTGCTTGTGGTTCTAAAAATTGATGTCTAAATGCAAATGTTCCCATTTTCCTCTCTGTTTTTGAGTTGGACTTTCAGTAATTGCCTTTGAAGCTCCATTCAGAATCATATTCTTGGATTCGCTGTTTGATGTAGGAGAGTTTATTCTTCAAATACGTACATCGGTCTTTTTTCTCCATGAAAGCAGGGTCCTGTTTCATAAAATAAACTTTCGTTAGAGGAAAGGAAAGTTATCACATGGATTGGGAAGTCAGCTCAAATATGTCTTTCTGCCTCAGTGAATGTTTTCAGAGAGGGAATTAGAATTAGAAACGGAGTCAGCTGTAGCCAACACTTTCTCACCTCTGTGTAAGATCTTCTCTACATTGGGGAGACAGGACACCTACTTGTGAAAAGTTTCAGAGAACATCTTCGGGACACACACAAAACAACCCCACCACCCCATGGCTAAACACTTTAACTCCCCCTCCCACTCCGCCAAGGACATGCAGATCCTGGGCCTTTTCCACCGGCAAACCATTACCACCTGACACCTGGAGAGGAACTCCTCATTTTCTGCCTTGGAACCCTCCAACCACACGGGATCAATGTGGATTTCACCAGTTTCCTCATTTCACCTCCCCCCACCATATTCCAGATCTAACCTTCCAACTTGGCACCACCTTTTTGACCTGTCCTACCTGTCAATACTCCTTCCCATCTATCCAATCCACCCTCCTCTCCAACCTATCACCTTCACCGCCACCTTCATCTACCTATCGCACTCTCAGCCCCCTTGCCCCACAAGCCTCATTCCTGAAGAAGGGCTTATGCCTGAAATGTCAATTCTCCTGCTCCTCAGATGCTGCCTGACCCGCTGTGCTTTTCCAGCACCACACTCTGGACTCTGATCTCCAGCATCTGCAGTCCTCACTTTCTCCTGAGTGTCAGGTAGCCTAGTCTCAGATCCCAATCCATCATCAACACTGTTAGCACAGTCCTGAGCAAGTATTGGATTGAACCTACAGAAGTGTGATGGGTTGAATGGCCTCCTCTGTGCCATATGTATTCAACATATAGGACCTGGTGTGAATGGGATCAAAGGTAATGGGGAGGATGCAGGATGAGGCTATTGAGTTGCACGATCAGCCATGATAGTGATGAATGGTGGAGTAGGCTCAAAAGGCCAAATGGCCTCCTCCTACTCCTATCTTCTATGTTTCTATAAATTTTCAATGTTTCCAAGAAACTCTGATACAACACAAACTGGATGAACCCAAATGCAGGGGATAGAGATAGCTCAAGGTCTGATAGAATCAACAGACAACCTGAGCTCTCAAATGTTCCTGAATCATTTGTATTTTCCAATTAATTTAAAGCTTCTGTCTAAGGGCAGAGTGGCTGTTGGGTCTTAGGAGCAGCAATAGACCATTCAGCCCATTGAGTCTGCCCTACCATTCACTGAGGCTGACAGCTGATCTGATCATTCTCACCTCACTTTCCCGCCTTTTCTCCAAAATCCTGCCTTCCTCTTACTGATTAATAATGTGTCTCTCTCTGCATTGGCCAGATCAAGGCTCAAAGCTAGTGCACAATTTCTGGTTGATCAATCCCTGACCCAGGTAATATTCTGGGGGTCCATGTTTGAATCTCACCATGGCAGATGGAATTTGAATTCAATAAAAATCTGCAAAGAAAGGCCTAATGATGATCAGGAAACTACTGTTGATTGTTGCAAAAAAAAAATCTGTTTCATTAATGTCCTTTAAGGAAGGAAGCTGCCATCTTTACCTGGTCGGGCCTACATCACGGTGGCACAGTGGTTAGCATTGCTGCCTCACAGCGCCAGGGACCTGGGTTCAATTCCCGCCTCAGGTGACTGACTGTGTGGAGTTTGCACGTTCTCCCCGTGTCTGCGTGGGTTTCCTCCGGGTGCTCCAGTTTCCTCCCACAGTCCAAAGATGTGCGGGTCAGGTGAATTGGCCATGCTAAATTGCCTGTAGTGTTAGGTAAGGGGTAAATGTAGGGGTATGGGTGGGTTGCACTTCGGCGGGTCGGTGTGGACTTGTTGGGCCGAAGGGCCTGTTTCCATACTGTAGGTAATCTAATCTAATCTAATGTGACTCCAGACCCACAGCAATGCGGTTGAATTTCAAATGCCTTCTGGGCCATTGGGGATGGGTAAGAAATGCTGATCTAGCATTTATTAGGTGAGACAGAATACAGGAAAGAGAGTGAGCACCTGGTGGTGTGGTGTAAAGATAAAAATCCTCCCATAATGTCAGAAAAAGGAAAGAGCTGGTCATTGACGTCAGGAAACAAGGTGGAGGGGCACAGCCCTGTCTGTATCAATGGGGCTGAGGTGGGGATGGTCGAGAGATACAACTTCCTGGGAGTGATGATCACCCACAATCTGTCCTGGCCCAC